>NW_012267225.1:25133811-25167820 GCF_000151885.1 Dipodomys ordii
GGGGGGGGCGGGGAGCTGGTCAGGAGGCTCCGGGGAAGGAGCCGTCGGCCCCGAGCAGCCATCATTACCGAGCCGCCTTTCTCCGGATGGCTCTGCCTCGAGTAGCCCCGCGCCGTGGGAGCGCACCCCAAACTCCCGGCCGGTCGCCCGCTTTGTGAGCGCCCCCGTGGAGCGGGCGGCGCGGGGATTGCTCGGGCTAGGGTAGGAAGGTTTTCCCGGAGGTCACTTTTAGAGACTGTTCACGCCTTGGTTTTAAACTAGTTTTTTTTTTCCTCCCTCTTCTGAACAGACAATGGACAAAAGAAAAGTAGCAACCCACATGGAGAGTTTCCTTTTGAATTGCTAGAATTACACTATCCAGCTCTCCACTTGCTAAGTACACTTTTTTAGTTTCCCATTGTATATTATCTAGCAATCGATTTAAATAACTTACTTAAACTGTGTCTATTCTCAGCGCTCGATTTCTGGAATACATTAAATTCCTTAATTTATTTTTAAAAGATCATGTAAAGGCCCGGATTTTTATTTTCAAAAAAAAATTAATTTAAGCTTTCTTTACAGTGGGTACTGCCTTTCTAAGGTTGAGTGCTATTCCCCCCACCCCCCATTCTCTTTCAGAAGTGGGGCGGGAGGGGGTGAGAGTATTCATCAGGAATCAGTAGAGCAAAATACCTCTTTTTATTTCCTCACAGATCCATTCTAACCATGAGGAAAGAAAATCTTAGTGACTGTGATCTTAGCAGCATGGGTGTCTGATTTATCCCGGTTATAATTACATTTAGATTGCAGTAATGTTCAAGTATTGGTGATTCCTATTTCATAAATAACTTGGGTGATTTTATGAAGTTGAATCCTTTCCCCAGCCCCCAGCGTACATCTGTCCGCAGTGTTTTTGTCTTGCTGTTGCACAACAGAAACCCTCTAGTCTTTACCCTAAAATGGCAGCTTTCATTTGACTGGGGCCCATTCATTGACGATGATAATAAAGAGGCTGAAAGCTAGATGCTTGGGGCATGGAGTAGGACTCGGTTTGCCTTTCTAGGTGATAAGTAGGAGACATTTTAAGTCTTCTACTGTGCTCAGGAAAAGTTTATTTTCCTTGAAAAACTGTATTGTAAGGAAAAAAGTTGCAAAGTAAAGTGAGAGTTTGGAAACGAAAGGGGCTTACAGGATAATTCAGGAGCTGATTTAAAAAAATCCTGTCCAATGGTGGAAATACAACATTCTCTTTTTATTTTTTATTTCTTGGTAATCTGATTAAGGGATTTTTTTTGGTGAGGTTTGTAACAGGTGAATTTCCTGAGCACAACGCTAGAAATTAAAATTATTTTCTGGAACTGGGGTTTTTATTATAGTTTTTTTTGATATTTTCTATTTTTCCTTCAGTGCAAGTCACCAAACTGAAGTTTGAAGTATTCTATCCTTTATGCCTTCAAGATTCAAATGGTTCTAGATAAATGTATTATTTAATAGTAAAAAAGCTGGCATGTGAATTCTAAACCCTATGTATACTGCCTTAATGGAATTACTTAAAAATTGCTTCTATGTGGAAGAGAAATGTAGAATAGTTATGTAGGTGATAATTTAAAACTCAAGCATCAATTTACTCTATGAGAGAAGAAAAAGGACATACTTTTTGCTCAAGTTGAAAATATAGAAGTAAAATTTAAAATTATACAACCAAGAACTTAGGTTTTAAAATAGTAGTTTCATGGATTCACCTGGACTTGGTGTTGGTTTTAATCACTTTCACTTACAAGAACATTTCCAGAACTTTTTCCATAATGAGTCTTTTGTTATTGAGGTAAAGTGAATAATATGAGAAGTACCTTTCTGATGCTAAATATCAAAGAATTGCTTCACACACAAGCAAAATAAATAATTAAATGCTGTTGTTTTTAAGCAGTTAGGTCATAAGAATAAGAATACTTTCATTTGTGTATCTGCCTTGTAATCCATAGGGCAATGTGAGTGACAAGTTTAGTGTTGGTTGTACTTTCAAAGCATAGATTATGACATTTTACAAACACTGGGAAATTTACTAGCCATCTATTCACCATCATTTAGTTCATTTTCACTGGCAAACCTTGGAAAGCATTCCACTTGTAAGCAGTAAGGGGTAGTCCTTTCCCTCAGGGGGTTTATCATCTATCTAGTAGGAAAGAACCTTCTTCTGTCAGTCAGGTACTTGCCTCTGACTGCTATGCTAGATGAACTTTGGAGGCAGTTATCTTTCATCCTTCATTATCTGAAATACTGCCTTTTGGGTTTAATGGCAGACACTATGGCCATCTCAAAAACATCTCCTATAAATAAAGGCACTGTAGGAATAAAATGTTAAGGCTGAGCAGTGTGTGACTACAAAAAATGGCTCTTAAACTGTATCTTCTTAAGAATGTGATTCACTATCAGAATTCAAATGATTCCTACATGTAAAACAAGCTAAATTCACTGAACAGATAGGGAAGAAACATTTTGGGTGATATAGGAATGATGTCAGGGACATAACGATTCAGCAACTTTAAATTGTCTTATTCACAAGACACATTTCTGTATTTTCACAGAACTACCCTGTGTGTGTGTGTGTGTGTGTGTAATTCAAATCAGAGCTAAGCATTCTATCCTAACAGGTTTTAAAGTCATTGTATTTTCTTAGTTTGGGAGATAACCTCTTCTTTCTTGAGTAAATTTTGCTAGTCTTCTAAAAAATTTTGACATTCAAAGATGACAAATGATGTTAATAAAAGTAATTGCAAGTAAACGAACACATTTTTACAAAATATGGAATGATTTGTTTCAGTTTGGGTATCCTTCAGGTTATGAAGGATATCTAAATTGTACCGTTGGATGGTAATTAAAAACACTATGATTATCCTTCCGTTTTATTTTAACCAGTATATTAAAATTTTACATGAGGTCACACTGGTGTGATAAAGATAATAAGTAGGCAATTCAGAAATCGTCATGATATTGTAAAATAAAAATTTATTTTTATAATCATTAGAGTCTTTAGATATTTAGAACCTGAGTACCTTAGAGCCAGTTGAACTTTCTTACTTTACAGATTAAGAAAGTGGAGGTTAAGTTAAAGCAGCTAGGTTATTGCAGAGTTCACCTTAGTCACAGTAGTCTTCCTGGTGCCTAACATGGTGCCATGCAGAAGAAATACTGGATTTGATTTATCTTAGTTGAATTGCTGCACTAGCTTTGGGAGAGAGTAGGGTTAAAAAGTACATTTTGGCTTTACAGTCTCAGCATATGAAAATCCAGTTTTTAAGCCAATTATAATTTATTTACCTCTATTGTGTTTGATGTCCCCCCCACCATTGTCTAGAAAAATACAGAAATAATTTTTCCAATAGTTCATTTCTCTTTACTGTTTTCAGTTTAGAACTATGTATTCATTACCATGATTAGATTCCTGTACATTGTAAGTAATGTTAGGCCTCTGTAAACATGACAGTTTTCTCACAGAAGTGTTTTGTAGGGGATCTGTTTGTTTTTACTTGGAAAATTAAAGGTATTCTTTTATATTTTGATGGTACTGGCGTTTGATATCAGAGCCTCAGATTTGATAGGCGTGTACTTACCACTTGAGCCATATCCTCAGCCAAGAATATCTGTTTAAAAATAAGAACGTAGATCACTAATGAAGAAATATGACTTGGTGAAAAAGGCTGATTGGTTCTCAAACTTGTCTACTTATGCTGATGTGGAAGCAGACACTTCTTTAAGTGGCCCTTTGAGCCCCACACTATCTGTGTAGGTGGCAGGCAGGCTTGGATCTCCTGGCTAATGAATCTGGACTCTCATTAATTTTCCTGTTTCAGTTATTTGTTGGGTACCTGCACCTGAAAGATGCAGTGATACAAATTGGGAATGCAGTGGTGACCTGAGAAGACTTGCTAGGCCTACAAAAAGAACAACAACAAACTGCTACAAGATTATGAGTGCTATACAGTAAATACTGGGAAGAGTGAGAGCTTATGATTTTGAGCTTCAACTAGTTGTGTAGAAGTTATAACCCCCTAGGAAGTGGTTTTAGCACCACAGCAGAAAAAAGCGGGCATTTCAGGCACTGCCAACTGACCTGGGGAAGGCTTCATGTTTGTGGTCTTCACAGAGCTTCAAGATGAAACTCAAGCAGCAGGCAGTATCAGCTTGGGTAGGATTCTATACAATTTGGAGTTTTGAAGAAAGCAGTAGGAGCCATGGAGGAGCTTATAATTGAGCAATTTTGGCGTGATAAGTGTTTTGAAGATGAGTTGGTGGCTGTGGACAATATTTTGCCTACTTTTGTTGTGATTAATGGAATGAAGGAATATAAAATATTTTGACTAGATTGATGTTTGTAGAGATGGAGGGGATGGCACAAGAAATGGCCAATTTAAGAACTACTTAGGAGTTTCATGAATGGAGTTTGAGGATGGGTGGGAAAGTCTCTAGGATATGGATTTCTAGTACATTGTCTGCTGCTTAGCTGGCTAGTGATGCTATTCATGGAAACATAGGGCCCCTGACAAGGATCACATTTGAGGAAGAAGATCATGAGTTCTTAGAACATGACTGAGTGTCATTGATACTGATAATGGATCATCATAACATCGTTATAGATCCTATTATATTGCATTTCCAGTTTTCCAAAAATAATTTTCTGGTTTTATCCCCCAAATGTTACTGTATGGTGAGCCCACCAGGGAGTGTTTGGTTTGCTTAGGGAAATGGGAAAGGGGAGGGAACCATAGTTACTTGGCTACAGTGTAGCACTTTGTAGTAGTTCTCTCACCATAGACATAGCAGGGAAACCTGTGATAATCAGAAGTGCACATTTATTCTTTTGTGTTGTCTTCTCTGCAGGCTGCTTTCTGTACTAGTTACATATTCATCCCCAACCAGGTCCTTGGGCTGGGGAGGGGGGTGGGGGGAGGAGATTACTGGTGGATGCCATGCTGGTAGGACTGGTCTTCTCACAGAGAGGGGGTTAATTGTGTTAGATAGTTGCAGTTCTCCATAGGTGTGGTAGAAATGAATACAGTATTTAAACAGTTGTGGAGGAAATAACAGCCTTGGTCAAGATACTGCCTTCATTTTTAGAGATATATTAGCCCATTTAATATGTACATTCTTTTCAAAAACTATTATAAAAAGTAGATTATATGGCATGACTACAAATGAGATTGACACATCCAGCAATGCTTCTGAGCTCTAGATTTTAATATTTTAGGAAACAATATAAATTTTCTGAGCATTATCCTTGAAACAGATTTTTATTGATGTTGATTTTTTTTTAAGTGCTTGGCAGAAATGAGTTTTTTTTTTGTTTTTTTTTGTCTGTTGTGGGGCCTGAACTCTGCCTAGGTGCTGTCCCTCAGCTCTTCAGCCCAAGGCGAGCACTCTACCACTTGAGCCACAGCACCACTTCTGGTTTTCTGGTGGTTTATTGGAGATAAGAATCTCAACGGATTTTCCTGCCCAGGCTGGCTTTGAACCAAAATCCTCAGATCTCAGCCTCCTGAGTAACTAGGATTATAGTCATGAGCCACCAGAGTCTGGCTAGAAATGAGTTTTTTGAAGAAAGTGCTTGTAGGTTTGTTTTTGTCAGCTTATGTAGTGGTTTTTTGGTTGGGATTGTATTTTATTCTTGGTTTTCATAAAGATGTCCTTCTGGGATTCAGGAGGTTTAGTTAGGGATCTGTTTCAGTGGTACTCTTGGTGCCAACATATGTTTCCTAGGCCTTTCTGGACGTTGTGACTTTGTCAGGTCCACCAGATTCCTTGTCTTTTCCAGATGGGCAGTGCTGTGTCTTTATTGATGATTTGAGAGACAACATTGGTTGTATGGAGATGATTCGTGTATAAAAATTTTCCTTCACTTAGCATGGTCTCGCTATGTAGCCCAGGCTAGCCCGGAGCTTCAGCTTCCCCAGTACTGGAATTGCAGATACACCACACACGTGGCTCAGCAGTGTGTTCTTAGGGTTTGTGGCATCATTTTTACCTGAGAGGTGCCAAGTGCTAAGTAGAAAAGTACTTGTAGATTTTGTGATGTAGTTTTCCTCCCTTCCCCTTCCTTTCCTTTCCTGTGCCTATCCTGTGGATTGAACTCAGGGCCTGGGTGGTATCCCTGAACTTCTTTGCCCAAGACACTGCCATTTGGATCAAAGCCCTACTTCTGGCTTTTTGATAATTAATCGGAGTTGAAGAGTCTTACGGGATTTCCTGTCTGGGCTGGCTTCAAACAGTGATCCTCATATCTCAGCCTCTCCTGAATAGCTAAGATTACAGGTATGGGCCAATGGCCCTTGGCTCTGTGTTGTTTTCTAGCGGAGGCATAAATGAGTTGTTTAAAAAAAGAGGACCCGTATCCTCTTCTGACTTCAGCAGAGGAAGTCATGTGGTATTTATTTCATTAATACTGCAAGTAACCTGTGCTTCCATTACCAGCTTCTGTGTAGTGAAAGGTGGGGATAGACAAGTATTAGAATTGATAGGGTAACTACTCTCCCAGGTTCCTCACGTGGAAATAGTCACGGATTTCCACACAGGATGCTGCCAATAAGCAGTGTGTAAAACCCTGGTAATGGACTTTCCTCATGGTTCTACAGATTTGGGGGACGACTTTGACCTTGCAGACTATGGATGGGAAATTCTGCAGGCCACATAAAGTCCATAAAATCATGATGGGATAGATAGGTATGCTTCTCCAGTGAATCTCTTGGCTGCTCATGGCCATCTTCCTTTATTGGTAATTTTGTATGGCTTTGAAATTATGTTATAAGTATCCAAATGGCTCTTGGCAGAAAACCATTTTCCCACCCCTGCTTTAGAGAGTATACTTTATTCTCTGTTCATCTTTTTGAAAGAAGCATAAACATTTTAGAAATCTGTTGATATAGAAAACATAATTATGGATGTACATAATATTTCAACATATCTAAAAACCATTAGACATCTTTAATATAATACTGGGCATGTAAATAGTAAGAAGTCCTTTGAAGAATTATAAGTATGCTTACGTTTCCAAGACAGTGTCTGCCAGTGCACTAAGTGAATAATAAAGTCAGCTTGAATATAGTGAAAACTGTGCTTTAGATTGTGATGTATTTTAAAGTGTGTGACTTTACAATTACTTTATTTACAGGTGGGCCTGGCATGGTACCAAAACTGTTAACTCTAGATGCTTAGAGTGTACTTTCTTGGAAGTCTCTATATTCTTGGGTACTTGACCTTGAAATTTTGCTTTGACCAAATTCAGGTTTGATAACTTTTTTTTTGGGGGGGGGTCCGGTTGTGGGGCCTGAACTCTGGGCCTGGGCACTGTCCCTCAGCTCTTCAGCTCAAGGCTAGCGCTCTACCACTTGAGCCACAGCGCCACTTCTGGCTTTTTTTCCCCTGCTTATGTGGTGCTGAGGAATCGAACCCAGGGCCTCATGCATGCAAGGCAAGTGCTCTACCACTGAGCCACCTTCCCAGCCCTTGATAACTTTTTTTTCATGGAGTAGGAAGTGTATTTTATGTTTTAGTTTGATAATTTTTGTCAGAAACATCTCCTATACTCATCCTGAGAATTTCAGAATCTTGATTAAATTAAGGGACAGCACCCTCCCTCAAAAAAAGTGTGTTTGGGTAACGAAGAATAAACAAAGCAACTTTAAATATATTGGTAATATCTGGGTGTGGGTAGCTCATGCCTGTAATTTTAGTTACTTAGTAGAAGAGTTAGATCTGAGGATCAAGGTTTAGAGTCAGCCCAGGAAGAAAAGCCTGTGTTACTCTTTACTCTCTAATTAGCCACCAAAAGTTCAGAAGTGGACGTGTGGCTCAAGTGGTAGAGCACCATACTTGATTGAAAAAGCTAAGGGACAACACCCAAGTTCAGAATTCAAGCCTCTATTTTGGCACCAAAAAACAACAAAACCAAACCAAACTAAACCCTGATTTTTATAATTACAATGTTGAGCTAGGTATTATGTTGAGTGCTTTTTGTTTTGCTTTGTTTTAGTGATGGGGGTTGAAACTAGGGCCGCATACATGCTAAACATGGGCTCTGCCATTAATGCTCACCCTAGCCATTTTTAATATGCTGTCTTAATGGGTATTGTTATTTCCGTTTTATTGATGAAGAGACAGAAGAATTAGAAGTTAAATTACTGAACACTACGAATAGGTAGTTGAGGAATTTGAGTCCAGATGGCTAGACTCTAGAATCTTCATGTGTAACCCCTTTGCCGATGTTGCCACCCAAACCAGCTTGAAGCTTATATCAAGTAAGCAAAGATAGTTTAAAAATACAGCAACACATAGTAATCATATAGCATACTTTCTGCTGCATCCTATCAACCGAAGTTTTTACTTCTGTCCTCATTGCCACTATTTATGCTTCCTGTGTTTGTGGGTTTCTTGGGATATCTTGGCATTTGAAATGACAGTGTCTGTGTCTTTTATCCCTAAGACCTTCCTCTTCTATGGGGCTGAGGAGAACAGTTGGTCTTGTGGGGGTGAGAATTTCAGCTCTTAGATCAGCAAGACCAGGAGATGTATCACAAAAATGGTGATAATACAACCCATCTACCCAAGGATATGGTGAAGATTAAGTGTGACAGTGTACCGGAAGGATTTGGTAGAGCATATGACATATTTTTATTAGCTGACTTTTAATCATTGAACCTATCAAACCATGTGTCTTGATTTTGATATTAATTTAAAAGTTTCCCAAACTGTCATTCTGAATTATGACTGAACAAGAATACATGGTGATTCTGCAGTTCTGTTTTCCTCAGTGCTAGACATTTGAAACATAATATTTACACGTATATTTGTCCAGTAGGATGGACAGTTGCTGTTTATTCTGTTTTTGATAACAGAGGTGACTTAGATGTCATTGGTCCTTAAAATGACAATGATAGAGAAGTTCTTCTGCTCTATCAGTAAAGTTATTCTCTGGACTTGAGTTATGGCTGATTTCTAGAGAATTCATCATTCTTCCTTTCCCCCAAACTTGCAATTCTGCCAGTAGCAGGAAATAGATCAGTGGTATAGGCATATTTAGTCAGTTTTTGAATCCAGCAGAGACCACAGTATAGTCTCAAGATCTGTGAGAACTCTAGGTCCTCAAGTCTCAGGACACTTGAGTCAGCCTCATTTCTCAGCTTTTGTTAACTGGAAGGAAGAGACAAGCTGGGGCTAATCCTAAAGTAAGTTTAGCATTGGAGTAGCAGCTAGAGGGAGAGAAGGTTTCCATCCTCAGGAAAGAAAGAGAAGATAGTGGGGTAACTTCCTGAGAATCCCTCTGTGCTCCAAAGATACATCAGAAGCTGAAGAGGTGGAGCACAATTTTCCATCTTATTTTTCATTTAAAAGCGACTTAAGGGAGTTACAATATACATATATATTTGTGCTATTCTTCCATCTTTACTGTATCAAAATAAAAATATTTTAAAAGAGAATAAAGACATGAAGGGATTGATTTGAATAGTTGGTGTTTATGGAAATTGGACTTTGTTCGAGTTAGCATTTTGCTAAGCTGTTTACACAGACTGTTTTCACTGAATCTTGAAGCAGGATTAGTCAAAATGCTGAGGTAGGAATGATAATTGCTGTTCTCCATTGATAAAATGAAGTTTTAGACATTGTTTAGTGAATTTGCCTAGCATCACAACTTTTAATGGTGCAGTTGACTTAAATCAGGACAGATGTATTAAAAAGCTTGTAGCATTAACTGCTCTGTAGAAATTGCTTTGAGTGGTTCCATTAAAATAATGTAGTTCTTAGAAAGGTAGCAAGAACCTAGATTGAGATCTTACAAACCTGTGCTTTCTAGGACAGCTCCTGGAGAGAAATTGAGAGGCTGAAGGTTGTCTATTAACGGATTATAGTCCACGAGGCCCCCTTTCCTCAGATGCTGTATCTTATCAGTCACAAACACTTTTAACCTAAAAAGACACATGCTCATTGCAAAACTTACTAGTGTGCCAACTCTTTTTCCATTGATCATTCCAAGACACAGCCTCACATTAAAAAGTATTTAGCCTACTGCAAAATCAGTTTTCTCAAAGTATCTCCTTGGGATTTTTCTAAGACATGATTTGCTTGTAGCATCTTTTCTTCCTGCATAAGATTAGAGTTGCCCTGGATGATACTTAGTCTCCCAGTTACAGCTCTCTTTTCTTCCCTTTAACTTTGTCAATATACAGGCTCCTTGAAATACTTGCAAACTGCTTCTGCTAACACACAAGACAGCAAGCCATAATTTCAAATAATAAATCAGACAGCCATGTGCCGTATTGTCATGTGCCATATTGTCATCTGACAATATTCTTTCAGTGAATGGCTGCATGTATGGTGGTCTCAAGAGGTTTTTTTTTTTGGTCCGTTGTGGGGCTTGAACTCTTGGCTTGGACGCTGTCCCTCAGCTCTTCAGCTCAAGGCGAGCGCTCTCCCACTTGAGCTACAGCGCCACTTCCGGTTTTCTGGTGGTTTATTGGAGATAGGAGTCTCATGGTCTCTCTGGCTTTGAACCGAGATCCTCAGATCTCAGCCTCCTGAGTAGCTAGGATTACAGGCGTGAACCACCAGCGCCCGGCTCAAGAGTTTATTTCCTAGTGATGTCATAGCCTTCCTTCAGCAGGGATACTCTAGGCTGCTTGCACAATGATAACATCAAATGATGAAGCAGTCCTTAGTAAACATCTCTGTCATTAAATGACATATGACTGTACTAGTAGGTATAGATAGAATTCCAGTGTATGAGTCAGTAGACATACATGTTATGGGTGTTGGTGTCAGTTTCTTTGCCAGTGGTTTTCCTTTTTTTACCCCAAAGTGATAAAATATCAAGTTCTATCATGATGTTTCTGGATTTTGTACACATACTTGTTTTTCTTTCACAATTGAATAATCATTGATGACTTCAGTACATTGAGCTTCTATTAAAACATTAGTTTTATTTTCCATACACTTAAAAATTTAACTGCCTCATTTGCGTGTTTTTCAGAGTTATATTTTTCACCTCCCAAATCGTTAAAGCCATCCATTTTCCCATTTACTGAAAAACTAACTGGTGTATGAAACAAGCCTCATTTATAAGGAACACTGGTCATTCTGGGATGCCAAGATCCATACCATTCAGGTGCTAGGGTCCAGCAAGAAAAGGAAAATCTGTCTTACATGCTGTCAGATTGGACAGTTGGACAAAATAAGTAATTTCCTGAAATTGTTGAGCACACAGGTGATGACAAATAGTTGAATTGCTGTCTGGCAGGCCATACTACAGTTTTACAACAGGGATATTTGCATTTTAGCTATGGTCTGTTGTCTCTGTCAGTGTGGTGAAAGAAAGGTGAATAGACAGTCCAGGGAGCAACTCGAGAGACTCAGACTTGTTACTGGCAGAGTGGTTGATGGTTGAAAGCTGCTGGTCATTCTATGCATCTCAGGATTTTCCAACCTGGAAATGCTCACCCATTGGCATTGGTTATCTTTTATGGATCACTACATAATACTTACACTAATACTAATAGCTTGAGTAGGCAAACCTGTATAAAATGACGTTCTTCAAAAGAGTGCTTGTAGCTGAGCAGGGTGACTTCAGCCAGTAACCCTTGTTAATCAGAAGGCTGAGATCTGGGGCATCACAGTTTGAGGCTAGCCTGGGCAGAAAAGCTTGCTACTCTCCATCTTCAGAATATCCAACAAAGAGCCATCGCTAGTGGCTCATGCCTTTAATCATAGCTACTCAGGAGGCTGAGCTCTGAGGATCACGGTTCAAAGCCAGCCCAGGCAGGAAAGGCCATGAGACTCTTTATCTCCAATAAACCACTCAGAAAACCAGAAGTGGCACTGTGGCTCAAGTGGTGGAGTGCTCGCCATGAGCTGAAGAGCTGAGGGACAGCATCCAGGTCCAGAGTTCAAGCCCAAGACCGACAAAAAAACCAAAGAACAACATAAAGAAGGGCTTGGAGGTATGCCTCAAATGGTAGAGTGCCAGCCTAGTAGGTGTGAGACCTAGAGTTCAAACCCAGTACTGTCCAAAAAAGGAGAGAGATTGATTGTGTTTAGGCTGTCTGTTGAAACTAATCTGTTGCGACTTGAATTCTGGGCTTCTAGCTCTTGGTTCTTTTGCTCATGGCTGGCTCTCTACAACTTGAGCCATACCTCCACATATAGCTGTTTTTCTTTTCTTTTCTTTTTTTTTTGGTGCTGATTAGTCGGAGATAAGAGTTTCTTAGATTAGTCTGCCTGGGATGTCTTTGAACCTCAATCCTTAGATCTCAGCCTCCTGAGTAGCTAGGATTATAGATGTGAGCCACTGGTGCCCAGCTAAAATTGGTCTTCTTATTCAGGGTACCAAAGCAGGAAGTCATATCCTTATATTAAATTTGCTAGTGCATGTCTTCAGCCACAGTCAGTTTATTGAATTAAAATTTCCATGGGTAGCCAAGAGTGTGGAATTTTATCTATGCATTTCCATATACTAAGGATTTTAAGATGCCATAAGTTCAGAACAATGGTATAAAATGAAAATGTTTTAGAAATATAAAAGATTTAGAAAATGATAATTCTTTTTTTTTTTTTTTTTTTGGTCAGTCGTGGGGCTTGAACTATGGGCCTGGGTGCTGTTCCTCAGCTCTTCAGTGTAAGGCTAGTGGTCTGTCACTTGAGCCACAGCACCACTTCTGGTTTTCTGGTGGTTAATTGGAGATAAGAGTCTCACAGACTTTCTTGCCCGGGCTGGCTCTGAACCATGATTCGCAGATCTCAGCCTCCTGAGTAGCTAGGATTACAGGTGTGAGCTACCGGCACCCGGCTAGAAAATGATAATTCTTACAACACACTTTGAAAAGTTACAGGTAATGTTACTCTATGTATGTGGGTCAATTGTAGCTATTCTTTGGCACATCAATTAATATACAATGGAAAGGTAGACAATGGGGTTAAGGGTTCAAAACCTGGAGTTGGAGGTATGACTGAGGTGGTAAAGTTCCAGCCAATGAACGAAAGCAAGTATCACATAGAGAATTTGAGCCCTGGTTTTAGACAAACAAAAACAAAAACAAAAACCCCACACCCCCCCTCCCCCCCAAAAAAACAAGGTTCACAACCATAGTCATGCTGGGCGCTGGTGGTTCACGCCTGTAATCCTAGCTACTCAGGAGGCTGAGATCTGAGGATCGAGGTTCAAAGCCAGCCTGGGCAGGGAAGTCTGTGAGACTCTTATCTCCAATACCACTAGAAAACCAGAAGTGGCACTGTGGCTCAAGTGGTAGAGTGCTTGCCTTGAGCTGAAGAGCTGAGGGATTGTGCCCAAGCCCAGAGTTCAAGCCCCACGACTGACAAAAAACAAACAAAACAAAAAAAGTGATTTTTTTTCCCCTCTAGAACCTAGAGAACTCAGAGCTTCTAGAACTCAGAGCCTCACACTTGGTAGGCTTGCTTGGTAGGCTGGTGCTCTATCATTTGAGCTATGCCCCTAACCCTGCATTTATTGAAATGGAATTTAATATACTTTTCTTTCCGGGCTGGCTCCAAACCTTGATCATCTGGATCTCAGCCTCCTGAGTAGTCAGGATTATAGGCTTGAGCCACTGGCACCTGGCTTCAAGAATGGAAATGGAAATGAGATTGCTTTGCATCTTATTTGTTCAGTTTTATTTCATTTCTGCCACAGAGTAATTAAAATCATGTTTCATGGGTCACTGTGGTTGTATTATATGGTATCCAATGAGAATAGACTTGAATAGCAGTAACTGTTGTGTGTTATTTCCAAGAGTATGTAATACACCTGGACCTCTCCTGAAACTGTGCTCCCCATCCTGGCTGTCTAGCAGGCAGCTGTTGGGCTGAGAAGATTGCCACATACTGAGTGCTGCCATCCTGGTGTCCCCTCACACTGAGCAGCTGTTCCAGCATAGGCTGACACCACTACTGGTACCTGAACAGACAGGAACTGGTGTTGACCTGTATTTGAGGGAACCACCTTTGCTTCCATTCTTCTCATCCAAGGAGGGAGTTTCCTTGCCTGGAACTTGTCAAACATACCGTACCACTGTGGAGTTCCTCTGCAGGGCCCAAGCTTCTGTTGCTCAGCCTCCTTCACAGAGAGGGGGCTGTTTCCAGCTCTGCTCCTCAGGGCAGGGCTTGTGGGGCGGCCTCCTTGGGTGAGGCCTCCCATCTTAGGTTATGTGAAATGGAAATGGCCTCCTTAGTGACAGGTGCCAGCTGTTGCTTTATCCTCTCCTGGCTGGTTCAGCATGTGGGTGGGGAAGAGGAGACGAGTTACTGTGGCCCTATTACCACATTCCTGGCATCATATTAGAACTTTGTTATCATTAAATATTTGTGGGAGACTGTGGGTTAATCCAGTGCTGTGGCAGGTTACCACAATAGTGTCCATATTATGACACTGTGTCACAGGGAAAACTATTGGTTCACACCTGAAGTTCTGGGAAGGAGCTATGTGCTAAAGTAGGCTTGCTAAGGAACTGTGTTGATCATTGATAACCTACATCAGGACAGATGCCTGCCTTCTGAGCAGAATTTCAGGATTGGGCCTGTCCAAATTCATCTAAGTTTACACTTTTATAGTGTCTTGATTTTGTTGTTGCATAAGAAAGACTTTAATGAAATGCAAAGAAGAGAATTCAGTGATTTCAGACCTTCCATCTCTAAGGAACAAAGGAAAGGTTCTGTGTGAGGCTTATAACAGAATCTCTTTGGAGTTGGTCACTACTGCGGTGGCTGAGATCTGAGGATGGTAGTCAAAACCAGCCTGGGCAGAGAAGTCCTTGAGACACTTACCTCCAATTAACCACCAAAAAGCCAGAAGAGCTGCTGTGGCTCAAGAGATTGAGTGCTAGCCTTGAGCAACAAGATCAGGGACAGTGCCCAGGCCCTGAGTTCATGTTCCAACAAGAATGAACTTGTGTGTGTGTGTGCGCACACACACACACACACACACACACACACACAATAATTTTTTAGAAGCATGGGTCCCCCTTGTGAGAAGTTACTTTATTATTTTTATAAACATAAGAATTACACTGTGCAGCTTTCTAGGATGTTCTATCTTTTTGATGTAACTTCACTATTAAAGGTATGCTGATGTCTGGGTGATACTAAAATGTCACTGCTAGCTCAGATGTACAGATGAATACAGGACCATGTGGAACACTACTGCACAGAGTGTAAACCAAGTATTAAAGTATGGGAGTGTGTGGTAGTAGCAGGGGGAAATGATTAGGATGGTTTGACTTGAACAACAGTGTGAACAAAATCATGGAAAAGCCATCTATCCTTTGGTAAGGAGGGGCCTTTGGTACCTAGTACCCTCTCCCAGAAGATAGCTTGACAATAGCTGTGGCCCTCTGGAGATGAACCTGCGTCTTCCTCCTTTCAGCTTTCAGTTCAGGTAATCAGCTTCCCAGGGCTGAGGGAGGAAGGGGAGGAATGGGAAGAACGGGGTTGGCAGGGGATATGGACAACATGGGGTATAGGTAGGGAGAGGTTAGGCTATGGTGGAATTGGAAGTTCAGGCTGGGTGAGATCCTGACTTATAAGGTTACGTGATGGAAATCGAGATGAAAGGTTAAGTTTGGCAACATGTGATGGATTGCAGTAGAAGAGAGACTAGAGGCAAAAAGTCAGAGGCTGTTGAAATAGCACAGCCAGGAGGTAGTGGAGTTTTGGTGAGGCAGAACTCAGCCTCCTGAGTAGCCAGGATTACTGGCCTGAGCCACCAGCACCTGGCCACAAGGTAGGCTCGTTTTGGAGGAATAACCAGTCACTCTGGGGACCTGGCCTGGTTTGGAATGAAGAATGACTTGTCAACATGTTTTGTGAGAGAATGCAGCCCAGACGAGTTGCAGCTCAATGGGAAAGCAGAAGGGGCATCAGTAAGCAATGTATAGAAGGAAAATTTAATTATTAATAGAGGTGCTGGCAAATTATGGGAGTAATACAAGAACATATATTAAAATGCAGCAACTTCCCTCCTCCCTCTTACCAAATTGTGAAGGTTAAAAAATATTCTTCATACAGCTGGACTACAAGACCTTTACCCTCATTGTTGCCTCAGGTTTAAAAAGAACAAACATTTTGGAAAGACAGTATTTATAAGGATCTTCATAAATGGTGATTAATTAGTATGTGTTAGTCCTCTATCACAGAGAACAGTCAAAACAGTCAATAGGCTATCAGCTGTTACAAGTAAGAAGTTGGAGTGTTTTGTTCTGACAATGAAAGATGGAGAATAGCTGTTAAATTATGATAGAATATCATGGAGGCATTACAGATCATGCGTTAAAAAAAACCCAGTACTTAAGAGAATAGGAAAAGATGAATCACTTTACAAAATGGCTTAAAGCTCAGGGACAAGGGGGAGCACTTGCCTAGTATGCACAAGGCCCTAGATTCAATCCCTGGTATTATCCTTCCCCCTAAAAATGTTAATTTAGGGATTGGCAGTTTCACTTAGTTAAAAGCTGATTCCAAAGTTAATGAGATCTGATTTGAATCCCTACCCAACCACTTACTAGCTATGACTTAGACAAGTATTAGCTCTGATGATCAAAGATAAGTCATAGTAATTCAGCTAGACTTCAGTTTCTTTTCTTTTTCTTTCCTTTCTTCATCTCCCTCCCTCCCTCCCTCCCTCCCTCTCTGTCCCCTCACCTTCTCTTCCCCCCACCTCTCTCTTTCCCTCTTTCCTCCTCTCTCCCTCTCTCTTTTTCTCCCTTTATCCTTTCCCCCCTTCCCTGCTGGGGTTTGAACTTAACTTGGAGGTGTGCATTGTATCCCTGAGCCAAACCACTACCACTTTTTATTTTTATTTTTGGTACTGGTTATGTAGAAATAGGGTCTTTCTGCTCAGATATATGTGTGGCAAGATCCTATTTTCTGCCTCCCATCATAGCTGAGATGACAGTGTGCTCTACCACGCTCAGCTTCTTCTACTGTGATGAGTCTTGTGGACTTTTCTCGGCTGATCTGGAAGTCTGAACCTCTTGAACTCAGCCTCCCAAATAGGTAGGATTACCCACAAGAGCCACCAGAGCCTGGTGGTCTCAATTTTTCATTGTAATGGCAATGTGGATTCATGCAATAACAAAACTGAAATAATCATTGTTGCGTTATTGGCACTCAGTGTTAGATTGCAGGTGGTTTTTCATTTATTTTTAGTTTTTCAGTCATGGGGTTGGGTGCTGTTTTTGAGCTCTTTTTGCTCAGTGCACAAGTTCTACTATTTTGAGCCATAGCTCCACTCCTGGTTTTCTGGAGGTTAACTGGAGATGAGTCTCATGGACTTTTCTCCCCGGGTTGGCTTTGAACTGTGATTCTCAAATCTCAGCCTCCTGAGTATCTACTTACACAGTGCCCAGCTTACAGGTGGTTTGCATTTTATTTTTATTAGCCTACATTAGTTATATGGGGGTTTTTCATTGTCACATTTCCACAGGTATTTACATTGCATTCCATCAATCTCACTCCCCTCCCCCCCCATTACTTTTCATTCTTCCTGTTCCTCTTTCACCCTTCTTGAAACAAAGTCAACAGGTTTCATTGTTTTATTTTCATAATTGCAAATAATCAATTTCCATTGTATTCAACCTCCTCCATCCTCCTTGTTAGCCCAAAACCCTCTCGGTAACACCTACTCACTGACAGATGCTATTTCTTTCCCTGTTGAGAGCGTTCATTGAGTTTTTATACATACATACATACATACATACATACATACCCTCTTGATATATGTGTGTACATATATGTCATCTTTGTATGCATATGCATACATGTACACATGTGTACATAAATATACACACATATATATGTGTGTACACATATACATACATATACACATGTATATATATGTATGTGTATACATACACCACTTCTTTTCCTTTTCCCATGCTCCTTAATAATTCTTTAGTTTGATTTGTATTCTGTTACAGTAATTATGGATATGTCCATATGTACATGAATGTGTATGTATATGCATGTCTTTAAGGATATAGCTTCTGCCACATATGAGTGAAAACATTATTTTTGTTGTTGTTTGTTTTGTGCCAGTACTGGATGCTGTCCTTTAACTTTTTCACTCAAAGTTGGCACTCTACCACTTGAGCCACAGCTCCACTTTTAGGTTTTTGCTGGTTACTTGTAGATAAGAGTCTTGTGAAATTTTCATTGAATAGCTTGGATTGCAGATTATGATCTACTGTAGCTTGGAAGTATTTTGTTTTTTGAATTTAACTTGTCTCACTCAATATGATACCTTCAAATGGCATTCATTTTCCTGCAAATTACATGATTTCATTTTTATTGTGGCTGTGTAATATTCTAGTGTATACATGTATACACATATATACATGTATATGTCTTATTAATCTGTTGTTGGGCAGCTGTGATTCTTTTTTATGTTTTCCAAATATGGAGACATGGTAAAATCTAAGAAAGTTATCTAGTCAGTATGGAAGTACTTATTTTTTTTTTTTACTAATTTTTTGGCATAGACAAAACTTTAAACACTTTTAAATAATATGAACTTTTAATAGTACAATAAACTGTATATAATACATATATTCACTAGAGAGGTGTGTGTGTGTGTGTGTGTGTGTGTGTGTATGTATGTATGTTGGTCCTGTGGATTGAACTACTCAGGGCCTGAGTGCTGCCCTTGGAACTTTTTTGCTTAATTTTAGCACTCTACCACTTGAGCCATAGCTCTGATCCCAGCTTTTGGTGGTTAATTGGTGATAAGAGTTTCATGGTTTTTTTTTTTTGGCCAGACTGGCTTTGAACTGCGTTCCTTAGATCTCAGCATTCTGAGTAGTCAGGATTATAAGTGTGAACCACTGGCACCAGTCTACACAGGAATTTTAAAACAGATAATTTTAACCAACTATATATCTGAGACAGATAGTTCTTTTGTGTGTGTGTGTGTGTGTGTGTGTGTGTGTGTGGTGGTGGTAGGGCTTGAACTCTGGGCTGGGGCACTGTCCCTGAGCCCTTCAGCTCAAAGTGACTGCTCTACCCCTTGAACCACCATTCCACTTCTGGTTTTCTGGTGGTTTATTGGAGATAAGAGTCTCACTGACTTTCTTTGCCCAGGCTGGCTTTGAATCATAATCCTCAGATCTCAGCCTCCTGAGTAGTTAGGATTACAGGCATGAGCCACCGGTGCCCCACTGGGACAGATACTTCTATCTTTTGCTTTGTAGGACTTTTCCTAGATCACTTGGTAATAGTTAGATTATCTTTTTTGTCCAAAGAAATTTTGTTTTATAGTAAGCTGAATTTAAAAGAAGATGCTTCCTCCCCATTTAGTTTTCAAAGAAAACAAATAATGTTTTAAGAAATTATATAGATGATAGATTAATTTGGTCAATACAAAACTGTACATTTAGCCCTTAGACTTCAGATGATTTAGTGCTAGCATTTGTACATCTTGCCTAATTGTTTAAATATGTGAGCATGATTTTGATATTTGGGAGGTGGAGAAAAGCCCCTTGAGACTTCTGGGCTTCAGTTAAAAGGCTTATTGTGTCTTGGCTTGAGTTGATGTAGGTTAGTAGGAAGGCTTTGGCATCTGGAACTCTTTCACCTTAGAATTGTGTCTTTCTCATAGAAGAGACACATTTGGGTAGCACATGGCCCAGAGAAGCTTTCAGGCAATACTATTATTATTTTACTATTATTATTTTTTTCAAAGGAGGGCAACAGCTTTGCACTTAAAATAGCTCCAAAGTTCTTAGTTATCTTAATTTACTTTTTTCTTTTATAAATATTGATATTAGGTGATTACATAAATTTCACATCTCACAGCATTGTGGAATAGTGATTCTTACTTAAAATCACAAACTTTATCTTCTTTGGCAAATAGGAAGGTTAAAAAAGGGGGGAAAAAGACAAGTTTTTAATATTGTCTCCTAAGTTAATTGTCAATAAATGGGCTAAGGACAACATAAATTTGAAAACCATGGAATCTAGAGTATAAGCAACTACATTTTATTTTTGTGTGTTATTAAATACAGGAGAATATTAGTTGTATTTGCTATTGGATATTAAAACATGAAAAAAATCCGTTTTAAATAGATAACTATAGTAATGAATAAAAGAATTCCCTCACTTCACAATCGCTTAATTTTGCAGTTCTGCTCATTGGACAGAAAAGAAAACTCAATGGGATGTATCTGAAATTAGAATGGAACTTAAGCCTGTATTCTTTAGCAAAAGTGGGTCTCACTTTAACCATACCTGCTACCACCTCTTACCATGTTCTGCATAGCACACATGGAGTGCAGCATATATGGACTGGTAAAGCATGTATTCCAACATAACCCGGCTGCACTAGTGGACCTAATGCAAACAGTGGACAACTTTTTATAGTATTAACCTGCCAGATGGCTGTCAATGTATTGGGTACCATAAAGCAGTGTCACCAAGACTGTTCCATAAGAGGTGATGCCAAAACATATTAAAACTAACATTGAACAGTGAAGTACACTAACCAATCAGGACTTGGTGATAATCAAGTATTTGAGTTCAGATCCTTAGCTTTAGCATAAGGCTAGTGCCTGCATCGTACATAGGCAAAATTAGGAGAATGAATGGTTACTGTTTATAAGAAGTTTAAAATCTAATTATTTAGGGATACAAAGCAAGGCCCCCTCATTTTTTTTTTTTTTGCATCCTATGTTATTTGAGTGACTTTGGCCCACTTCAGTGTTGAGTTGAACAGAAGACTATAAGATAGTCTTGCATCTCAGAGGTATGAGTATTATAAGCATGTAAGAGATTTTTCACCAGCCTCAGAGGAAAATCTCTGATAAAATATCAGTTTAAAATTTAAAGATTTCTCAAGTGTATTATGAAAAGTTGGGAGGGGAAGTACTGCATGAAGGTTAGAAGCAATAGATCTGAAGTCAGACTGCCTATGTTCAAAGCTTAGTTACAGTGCTGTATACCTTTGGATCTTGGATAAGGATATGTACTTATTTTCATGTTTATAAACAGGCTTACCAATATCTTCCCTAGCACTTGGCATACCAAGTATCAATTAAACATACTTGTTATTGATATTGTTATAGCTGTGTTGTCTTTCTAATGAAGAGGGCTTGAAAGTGAGATTTGAAAGGATTTGCAGTGTTTTGGTGTCTATATATGACTGTGGAGCTTTTACATCAAGATAGTAGATATTAAGCTGAGTACAACTTAAAGGCAATAAGACATTAATGTTTTTGAAGTAGCAAAATTGAATATATTTGTAACAACCACTAGTAGGACATTAGGCAGGAAGTCCTGGTCAAAAGTTTCCGGATTTCCCCTTGACATGTGATTAGCTATGGGGTATTTTCAACATAGGGTATATGTAAATTAGAATGTGTAGGAGCAATGCTTTATAAAACATGACAAAAGCTTCTCTGTTTTCCTCTAAGACTTCTATTCATATTTTAAATGATATAACCAATTGTTTACTTATTTATTTTTGGTGTGGGTCTTAGAGCTTGAGCTTAGGGCCTGGGCATTGTCTTTGAGCGTTTTTGGCTCAAGACTAGTGCCCTACCATCTCCTACAGCTTCATCTCCAGCTTTTTGGTAGCTTATTAGAGATAAGCATCTCATGAACTTTCCAGACTGGGCTGGCTTTGAACAATGATCCTCAGATCACAGCCTCCTGAGTACTTTAAGATTACAGGTATGAGCCACTAATATCTAGCTATACTTTTAATGTCACAAGTGAGTATATGACAAACTATAAATAAATTGAGAAGATTTGAAATTGTCAATCTTGATTTCTTAAAAATTAATGTTTCAAGTTTAACCTAAAGGCATTCTGTTTTAATACATTTCAGGTTTATTTTATTTGTGAGCCAATAGTGTCTGGCTATCCTTCCAAAGTCACAAGCTATAAATAAACTGAGAAGGTTTGAAATTGTCAATCTTGATTTCTTAAAAATTAATGTTTCAAGTTTAACCTAAAGGCATCTGTTTTAATACATTTCAGGTTTATTTTATTTTATTTTGGCCAGTCCTTGGGCTTGAACAAAGGTCATGGGCACTGTCCGTGTGCTTCTTTTGCTCAAGGCTAGCACTCTACCACGTGAGCCACAGTGCCACTCCAGCCTTTTCTGTTTCTATGGTACTGAGGAATTGATCCGATGGCTTCATGCATGCTAGGCAAGCACTCTACTGCTCAGCCACATTCCCAGCCCTCAGTTTTTTTTTTTTTTAAGCAACGGTTTATTTATTTATTAGAATGTGGTAAAAGTAGGGAGAATTAGAAAAAAAGGAGAGTGAAACTTTTTTTTTTTCTGATCACACAGGAAATGGGAATAAAGATTTTTTTTTAAATTTGTATACCTTAGATGGTCTATTCTCTGGCCCTACTCTCCCCTGCTATGGAATATACTGTAAGTTTTCTATCTTCTCTCACCCCAGGCCCTCACGGCTTCTCTCTAGTGTTGAGGGGGCCAACACTAGAGATTACCTTTAAGATCTCTCTCTCTCTCTCTCTCTCTCTCTCTCACACACACACACACACCTTATAGTTCATTTTCCCTATTCTGTGTTCATTGACTTGAAAGACTATCCTTCACACTGTAAGATCTCTCTCTCTCTCTCTCTCTCTCTCACACACACACACACACACACACACCTTATAGTTCATTTTCCCTATTCTGTGTTCATTGACTTGAAAGACTATCCTTCACACTGTACTTTCCAGTTACATAGAGTTAGATGAAGTCCTCTTGTTGTTTGATAGTTTCAGATTTTTTCTATGGAAATATTTTAAATTCCAAACCACATTTTAAAATCTCAGAGGGGGAAACAAAGGAGGAGGCAACAATGCTAGATAAGAAATGTACTCATTACCTTGCTCATGTAATTGTAACACCTCTGTATGCTATTTTCACAATTAAAAAAAACATTAAAAAAAAGCTCAGAGGGAATGAGACAGTATTGAATTAATATGGATGTTTGCTTATCCTAGGCTTTTTATAAACATATTGGCAGCTTTTCACTTGTACAAGTTGTGCCTGGGACATTTGTAGATTTTCACTATTTCAGAAATCTGTCTATATCTTTAGGAGAGTAGGCCATGGAACATGTCAGTTAATTATTGACCTTAGCTGACCTCATGAAAACCAAGGTTCCTTTTTTTTTTTTTTGTCAGTTGTGGGGCCTGAACTCTGGGCTTGGGCATTGTCCTTCATCTCTTCAGCTCAAGGCTAGTGCTCTATCACTTGAGCCACAGCTCCACTTCTGGCTTTTTTGCTTATGTGGTGCTGAGGAATCCAACCGAGGGCCTCATGCATGCAAGGCAAGCACTCTACCACTCAGCCACCTTCCCAGCCTCCCAAGGTTCCTTTTATGTCTCTATCCAGCATCAAATCTAAAGGAATCATCACCATAGAATTAGGAGATTACTTTGTTTACCTTGACATGATGAGATAATGCCACATCAAGTGACTGCATAGTTGGTGGAATAGTTGGGTGCTGGCCAGGTACCTGTTTAGCCAATCATGTGGTCCCAGCTCTGTCTGCTGGTGAGGTGACATGGAGGCAGTATAACCTAGCAGTTCAGAGTATGGGCCCTGGAGCTGGAACCTGCTTTTAATTTAGACAGCTCACCTTCCATGTGACCTTGGGAACAGTACTTAAATTCTGAGGACAAGACCAGTGCCTTATGCAGATGTTCCAAGTAAAATGAAATGATAACATGAGGGTGAGGGTCATTGGCTGAGAGCACAATACTTTTCAGAAGTGTTAGGCTGGATTTATAGTCCAGGGCAGCATGTTTGTGTGCATTATGTCAGTGCTTGAGCCCAGTGAGGTTTGCGAGAAATATGAATGGGCTGTACAGTAATCCAGTGGAAAGTGAATTGAATCCCTGGACAAAAACTTGAGGTGATTTAGAATATCCTAAGATGGTATCAGAGGGGCAACAGGAGCTCATCCAGGTTGGCAGATGTTAGCAAAGTTTAAAAGAAGTCATAATGAATACATCTTGATAATAAGGAGCAGCGACCAGGTTAGTCATTACATTTGTGAGAGAACACATGTGAGACGTCCAAAGATTGATTATATGCCTCTCCTTTTCCCTCTCTCTCTCATTCTTCTTTCCTCTGCCCCTCTTTCTCTCCTTCCCCTTTCCTCTCTTGTTTTCCCTCTCCCCTTCTTCCTTCTTCTCCCCCTCTCCCTACCCTTCCTGGCTGGCTTTGAACTTGATTTCAGCCTCCTGAGTAGCTAGGATTACAGGTGTGAATCATCAGCACCCGAACAGGGGTAGTTTTAAGGATTGTTTGAGATGGTGGATATGTATGCATGCGTATGTACATGCCTGTGTGTTTTGCACTTAGCACGGTGCCCTGACCTTGGTGAGCAGTCTAGATTTCTTTTTCCTTCTCTCTCTTTTTTTTTTGTCGGTCGTGGGGCTAGGTGTTTCTTAAGTCTTTTTTGTTGTTGTTGTTGGTTGTGGGGCTTGAACTCTGGGCCTGGGCACTGTCCCTCAGCTCTTCAGCTCAAGGTGAGTGCTCTACCACTTGAGCCACAGCTCCACTTCTGGTTTTCTGGTGATTTATTGGAGATAAGAGTTAAACAGACTTTCCTGCCCTGGCTGGCTTCAAACTGCAGTCCTCAGATCTCAGCCTCCTGAGTAGCTAGGATTACAGGTGTGAGCTACCAGCGCCCAGCTAGATTTCTTTTTTCCTTCTACTTTAATGCCAGTTTTTTTTTTTTTTGATACATAGTGGGTATATGATCTAGGAAATTCAGGATTTTCTTTTGATAGTTTATGCTTCTTCTTTGACCAGATTTCCAACGTGTAAATGGTTATATTTTGTTACCTATTCTGTCTTGTCCTTGTTTTGATTTCCTTTTAACCTATTACAACTTCATAAAACAATGGGAATCCATTTAGTGTTGTGAGTTTTAGTAAGCCACTCTAGCATTGAGCTCATGAGAAGGTGGAAACTGTGATTGATTGTGCCCTTGAAAACAAAACTTGACACTAGTGCTTTCTCTGCTAGACTTCTTCAGTTGTTGGTGTACGTAATGTGAAAGTGACAAGGGAACTGCTGCGTGTACTCCTACTGGCCTCCAGTTTCCTGGTGGGTCTTGTCAGTTATCAGTTGCTGTGTGACAAAAAATCCTGAAATTTACTAGCTTTAAACAGAAGCCATCTATTTAGCTCAGTTTCATGTGTTGGCATTTTGGACTTGTCTCAACGGGGCTCCCTCCAGCATTGGGGTCACCTGGCAGTTGATGACCTCACTCTACTGGCTGTGGTTAGTGGGGTTGTGTATGTGCATGTGTGTGTATGCTTCTGGTTTGTGGGTCTTCTGTTTGAGCAGAATGCCCCAGTTTATGGATGTTGTGGCAGATGGGAGGGCAGCCCCAGTGCTATGGTCTCTCTGACCTAAGCAAGTCACGTGGCCAGGCAGCATGGAATCACTTCCAGCAAGGTGTGGAACCATCACGGCAGCCATCTTACATCTTTACCAGTGATGTGCATCTCTGTCTCTTTCTTTTTTTTGTTGGTTGTGGGGCTTGAACTCTGGGCTTGGACGCTGTCCCTGTGCTCTTCAGCTCAAGGCAAGCGCTCTACCGCTTGAGCCACAGCACCACTTCCAGTTTTCGAGTGGTTTATTGGAGATAAGAGTCTCACGGACTTTTCTGCCTGGCCTGGCTTTGAACCGTGATCCTTAGACCTCAGCCTCCTGAGTAGCTAGAATTACAGGCATGGGTCATTGGCACCCGGCATGGCATCTCTGTTTCTTTCTGTCTCTATGTCTTGCTTTTTTTTTTTTTTACACCTGACAAAATTTACTATGGTCACAATTTTTAAATATGTAGCTTGGTAGCACAAGGTTTATCCATCACCACATCTTTTTCTCTAACTTTATATTGTAAAATGGATATTGTTCATTACATAATACATTATCTATATGTATGTGCCTCTTCTTGCTTCCATAAAGTGCCTTTGGTCAATGGTTGGTCCTATTCCTTAGGGAGAGCATGGTCAAATTTGCTACCTTTTCGTCCTCATCAATTAAGTTAGTGTTTTTTGTTTGTTTGCTTGTTTGTTTGTTTTTTGTTGGTCATGGGGCTTGACCTCTGGGCCTGGGTGCTCTCCTTTAGCTCTTCAGCTCAAGACTAGTGCTCTACCACTTGAGCCACAGTGCCACTCCCAGCTTTTTTCTGCTTATGTGGTACTGAGGAATCCAACCCAGGGCCTCATGCATGCAAGGCAAGCACTCTACACTGAGCCACCTGCACAGCCCCTGATTAAGGTAGTGTTAAGGGTAGCAAACAAAAGAAGAAAAGAAAAAGACAGACGGATATTTGATTTTCTTCATTTTAGTATTCAAACTTTGAAACATTTTTGGAGTAAGTTCTTGAAGTTCTATTTGGCCACAGCTCTGTAAATTGTGATAATGATCTGTGCCCCATTCTCCACCAGTGATGGTGGTTCTGAGAACAAACCCAAGTCCACAGAGTACTTAAATAACTGGGACCTCAGAACTCTCCTGTGTTTAGTTACATTACTGTCTATTAGTATAATCAGAACAAGGGTCTTCATCGTCCTCATTTTGGTATAGCTGTCAGGCCATTGTCATTATGCAGCTGTTTCTGATCTCAGCCTCCTCACTTTACCCAGTTATCAAGCTCAGGCTGCTATTTTGTTAATCTTCTCAGAAGCAGTTCATAATTCTTACCTCTTCTTGTATCTGACTTTATTCTTCCAACTGAACCTCAATTTGCCTGTGTTTCAGCTCCTTCATTACAACACAAAACTTTTCCTTCATCTTTCAAGACCCACCACTTCTGTCCCTGTTGTCACTCTTGAAGCATGGTCCAGCTTCGCTTTAACCATGTGCTCATTCTTAGACTTCCCCTCCCCCTTCTTCTATGCTGTCCCCAAAGACAAATTCATTAATAAAATCTTTCTCCTTTAAAAATGTCCTCAGGGCTGTCTTACTCTACCAGATGTTTTTTTATTTTACCTTTACTAAGGCGTTGAGAATAAAACACTATGTCATGTTTATTGATCCAAAGAATAGTTAGGAAAATCTGTGGGCTGGGTACCATGCTGAGTAGTGAGGATACAGACGTGAACAAATGTATATCAGGTATTGAAGACAAGTGGGCCAGATGGATATTAATCAAATAATGTACCCTGTGTGATTGTAGTAAAGTTTTAATGAATAAAAATGTTTGTAATAATAGTATATGCTGGGTAAGACAGGTGTGGTGGTTCTTCCATAGCATCCCAGCAACTTGGAAGGTAGAGGTAGGAGGATGGATAATCATGCTCTACAGTTTCTCTGAAAAATAAACTAAAAGCAAAAGGACTGGAATCCTGGCCCAACTGGTAGAACGAATGCAGAGGCTCTAGATTTAGGTAGAAGGGGTGGGGGAGCAGTATATGGTGCTACAGATAATGGAAGGCATTTAACTTAACTCGAGATCTAGAAAGATTGCCCTGAGAATAGTAAGCTTGAGCTGAGGTGTTCTCTTGCCCCAAGCTCCTGTGGCTAAACAACCACATATATAGATTGGAGGGGCTACAAGAGGTGGGGGTGTGATTGGGACCAAATCCAGGGCTTTGCTCATGCTGGGCAAGTCCTGGTAATAGGTGAGATGGATTGGTGCAATAAATACAGACAGAGGTGAGTGGATCTGGGAAGGATTTGCTGGCAAATTAGAAATGGAAATTGTAGGGGAAAGAATGTATGACTGGTGACTGCTGGATTTGCCCAAATAGCTAGCTGATGGCAGATGTTCAGGGGACCACCTCTATCTAGCCTTGTCGTGTCTCTGAATTAGCAAGAAATGATTCCCTTTTCCAGGCTTCATGGTTTGGCTAGAGTGGCATATTGGCTGCATTTTGCCATCCATTTTCTTCCCCTGTTTCTTGAACAGTGAAGAAACTGCTAAGCGTACTCTTCATTGCAGTGCTAACTGCTACCAAGATGCAGGCTCACCAACTTTCTTCCTTTCTAAACCGTGTGAGATGCTGCCTCCTCCTCCTCCTCCTCCTCCTCCTCCTCTTCTTCTTTTTCTTCTTTAAATCAAATTTCAGTTGTGAATGCATAAAATCAAATGAGAAGGATTCATTTGAGAGGTGAGACTATATGGCAAGGACAGTGAAAAGTCTTGAAAGTGAGAGAAATATAGGGTTCAAAAATTGGGGGAATGGGCCTTAGCCTGGAAGAATATTGATGGAAGGAATGGGTGAACGGACTTCAAAGTAAATGTGATATTAGGAGCTCCCATACTTGCCTATGATAGAACTCCTATTGTCCCTGTGACTACAGAGTGACATGTCTTACCCCTTCAACTAGATTATAAATGAAAGAAACATGTATGTGCAAACAAGTATATGTATTCTTTCACAGCACTAGTTTGGTAGTTACTTAGTTGTTGGGTTTCACTAAAAAATTGGACTCACTGAAAAGTTAGACTTCTTACTTGGGACTAAATACAATTCCTTCCTTCCCTCCCTCCTTTTCTCCTGGCTTTCCTGTCTTCCTTCCATGTTTCCACTGCTTCTTCCTCCTCTTTTTCTTCTTGTTCTTCTTACTCTTCTTGACCCTCCTCCTCCTCCTCCTCCTCCTCTTCCTCCTCCTCCTCCTCCTCTTCCTCCTCTTCCTCCTCTTCCTCCTCCTCCTCTTTTGTGCTGGGGATTAAATCCAAAGCCTTTTGCATACTGGGCCAAGAACTCTACCATTGGGTTACATCCTATAGGGAAATATGAAATTTCAGTCTAAAAGATAACACTACTGGGCTGGGAAGGTGGCTCAGTGGTAGAGCACTTGCCTTGCATGCATGAGGCCCTGGGTTCGATTCCTCAGCACCACATAAGCAGAAAAAGCCGGAAGTGGTGCTATGGCTCAAGTGGTAGAGTGCTAGCCTTGAGCTGAAGAGCTGAGGGACAGTGCCCAGGCCCAGAGTTCAGACCCCACGACCGGACCTCCCCCCCAAAAACAAAACAAAACAAAACCCCAAACACTACTTTTTTGTTTTTTATAATTTTTTTTATTGTGATTAAGTGATTACATGAATTTCACAAATTTCACAGTATTGTGAGATTGTGATAAAGTCACACATTCTAACCTTCATGAGGCAAATTGTCATTATCATGGTCTATTTTTCTTTTATCATGTGTAGACTATAAAGTGTTTTGAACGTGTTTTATGTAAAATATTCCTCCCTAATTCTTCAATGTGACTGATTTTATTTATAAGATATCTATAAATACACTTCATAGAATAAAAAATGACAGAATTGTGTTAATAGTTTGGTGCTTGGGCTTTGGACAAATCTGTGCCATTTACTCTTTAAGACTGAGAAATAAAGTACAAAGGTAAGGGTAACACCTGTAGAAAGAGAGAGAGAAAGAAGGAGAGAGACAGACAGACAGAGACAGGTACAGACAGAGAAGCTTCTTGTAATAAAGGCTCTTTAACCCCTAATTAATCAGTATTATAAAGTGAATCACATTTGTGTGTACTTTATTTCTTGCCAAGCACTTCAGCACATATTGGCACATATGGAAAAAATGCTGTTTTATAGAAGAAACTTAGGATTCCCCAAGGCCATACATATAGTAGGTAGAAAAGCATACTTATTCTAGGACTCACTAATCCCAACAGTGAAGTGCCATTCCCCTCCCAGAGTCCTGAAAGGATAATTTTGAAACTTCAGGCGTGGATGCTGTTCCTGCTCATTTTTGCTCAAGATCACTTGGGCCACAGTTCCATTTCTGTACTTCTGCTTTCTTTCTTTCTTTCTTTCTTTCTTTCTTTCTTTCTTTCGTTCGTTCGTTCGTTCGTCCGTCCTTCCTTCCTTCCTTCCTTCCTTCCTTCCTTCCTTCCTTCCTTCCTTTCTTTCTTTCTTTCTTTCTTTCTTTCTTTCTTTCTTTCTTTCTTTCTTTCTTTCTTTCTTTCTTTCTTTGAGGTTAATTAGGAATAAGAGTCTCAAACTTTCCCATGCCAACCACTAGCACCTGGATAATCAACCAACCAACCTACTGTCTCCTTTCCCTTTCTCTTTCCCTTTCTCTGTTTCCCCTTCCCTTTCCCCTTTCCCCTTTTCCCTTTCCCTTCCCTCCTCCCTCTTTCTTCCTCTCTTCTTCTCTTTCTTCTTTCTTTTCTGTTCTGGGGCTTGAACTCAGAGCCTGGGCACTGTCCCTGAGCTTCTTTTGCTCAGGTCTAGCATTCGTTTGCTCAAGGTTAGCACTCTACCATTTGAGCCACAACACCACTGCTGGCCTTTTCTATTTATGTACTACTGAGAAATTGAACCTAGGGCTTTATGCATGCTAGATAAACACTCTAGCACTAAGCCAGATTCCCAGCCCTGTCTGTCTGTCTCCCCCCCCCCCCTTTCTTTAAAAGGAAGCCTTTGCAGGGCAATTCTGAGCAATGTGGAGACTCTGGAAATATATACCTTTTATACTATGGTGATTATGTAATTTATCCAGTTTTTGAGCAATAACAGCTAATTTTCTGATTACTATTGAGCTTTTCATTAGGCCCATGCAAAATATTTTAAAATTGGTTAAACTTTGAATTTGGAGTTGGTTGAACCATTCATTACAATTGCACAAGTTGTTAACTTTTTGGAAGAAGTTAGTGTAAGAATCCATCCCAGCCATCCCAAGGGACCATGCAAGGGCAGGCAGGTACAGGAGAAGAAGGGTTATTATAAACAGGTTTATTAGTTGGGGCCATCTTGCCTACAGGAGAGGGAGAAGTATGGCGTCTGCCCTTATCCATGTGATAGCTTATAACTCTGGGGCTGGAGGTAACTCTGGGGCTGGAGGTGGGAAGTACTCTGAGTGGTTAGGTAGCTCTGGGTGGAGAGTGGGAGTAGTCAGCTATCCTGGTGGGAACTCTACGGAAGGGAGGAGCTCAGGTGTGGGTGGAGCTGGGGGGCTCCAAGCTGCCCTCTGGAAAATATACTGGACGTGGCTGAGGACATGAGGTGGGGAAAATAGCAAGTTAGGAAAGATTTTGTGTGTCACATTCTTCTAGTATTTAATAGTTTGACATTCTTGATAAAGTAACAATAATATTAGGGAATATTTTTGTGCTTTACTACTATTTGTGCTTTACTACTGTTTTACATATAGTTAATAAAAATAATTTCTTGGGGAAAAGAAAAGAAAAGAAACAACGGAGCACCCAAATTCATCCAAGAAGCACCACTTTCCCTCAAATCTCACATAGATCCAAAGACATTAATTGTTGGGGACTTTAACACACCACTATCCCCACTAGATAGATCAACTCGGCAAAAACTCAACAGAGAAACCACAGATCTAAACAATTGCACACATCAACTAGATTTAACCGATATCTACTGAATATTTCACCCAGCATCATCAGAATACATGTTTTTCTCAGCAGCACACGGAACATTTTCCAAAATAGACGACATTTTAGGTCACAAAGCAAACGTCCAAATTCAGAAACACTGAAGTTATGCCCTGCATTCTCTCAGACAAGGGAGTAAAATTAGAACTCAAAACCAAAAGCCACCAAAGAAAGCCCTGTAACACATGGAGACTGAACAATCACCAGTGGGTCATAGAAGAGATTAGAAAGGAAATTCAAATGTTCATGATATTCAACAAAAATGAACACACAAATTACCATCTCCTCTGGGACACAGCAAAGGCAGTACTCTGAGGCAAGTTTATAGCTCTGAGTTCCTACATCAACAAATTGGAGAGATCTGAAACCAACAATTTAATGAGACATCTGAACCCCAAACCAGTAGATGGAAAGAAATCATTAAAATTAAATCAGAATGAAACGAATTAAAATCCAGAAACACCATAGAAAGAATCAACAAAACAGAGTTGATTCTTCGAAAAAGTTAACAAAATTGACAGACCCTTAGCAAATCTTACCAGAAAAAGAAGAGAACACACCCAAATAAACTCAGAGATGAGAATGGAAACATCACCACAGAAACAACCAAGATTCAGAACATTATAAAGGAATACTTCTCAAATCTTTACGCTAATAAGTTTGAGAATCTGGAAGAAATGGATGATTTCCTAGCAAATATCGACATGCCAAAACTAAACCAAGATGAGTTAAACCAACTTAACAGGCCCATATCAATCATTGAAATGAAAAACCTTCCATCCAAGAAAAGCCCAGGACTGGATGGATTTACAGCAGAATTCTACAAGGCCTTCAAAGCAGAACTCATACCAATACTCCTTCAACTCTTCAATGAAATTGAAAGAGAAAGTTTACTACCGAACTCTTTCTATGAAGCCATCATAACTCTCATTTCAAAACCAGGCAGGGACTCAAAGAAAGAGAACTATAGACCCATTTCTTTGATGAACATCAATGCAAAACTTCTCAACAAAATTTTGGCCAATTGACTTTTCAACCAAAACAATTCATCCAAAAAGTTATAGACCATAATCAAACAGGATTCATTTCAGGGATGCAAAGCTGGTTCAATATAGGCAAATCAATTAATATAATTCATCACATCAACAAGAGCAAGGATAAGAACCACATGGTTATCTCAATAGATGCAGAAAAAGCATTTGACAAGATCCAACACCCCTTTATGATGAAGGCTCTGGAAAAACTAGGAATCCATGGGAACATTCCTCAATACAATAAAGGCTGTATATGACAAACCTACAGCCAGCACTATACTCAATGGTGAAAAACTAAAGCCATTTCCACTAAAGTCAGGAACGAGGCAAGGATGTCCACTCTCTCCACTGCTCTTCAATCTAGTATTAGAATGCCTAGCTACAGCAATAAGACAAGATGCAGACATAAAGGGGATCCAAATAGGGAAAGATGAAATAAAACTCTCCCTCTTTGCAGATGACATGATCTTGTATTTAAAGAATCCCTTGGGGGCTGGGAAGGTGGCTCAGTGGTAGAGCGCTTGCCTTGCATGCATGAGGCCCTGGGTTCGATTCCTCAGCACCACATAAGCAAAAAAAAGCTGGGAGTGGCACTGTGGCTCAAGTGGTAGAGCGCTAGCCTTGAACTGAAGAGCTGAGGGACAGCTCCCAGGCCCAGAGTTTTAGGTCCCACAACTAGACCCCCCCCAAAAAAAAAAATCTCATGGACTCCACTCCCAAATCACTCAAGCTGATTCAAAACTTTGGCAGAGTAGCAGGGTATAAAATTTACCCTCAAAAATCAATGGTTTTTCTGTATGCCAACAATAAAAAGAGCGTAGCTGAAATCAGGAAATCAATTCCTTTTGTAATAGCCCCATAAAAAATAAAATACCTAGGAATTAACAAAAGAAGTAAAGGACCTCAATGATGTAAACTTTAAAAACCTGAAAAAGGAAATCAAAACAGAACTTAGAAAGTGGCAAAACCTCCCATGCTCCTAGATTGGAAAGATAAACATCATGAAAATGGCAATACTTCCCAAGGCTATCTACAAATTCAATGCAGAACCTATAAATATTCTAACCCCATTCTTCAAGGAAATAGAAGAGGCAATCCAAAAATTCATAAGGAACAATAAAAGACCCCGAACAGCAAAAATGATCCTTAACAGAAAGAACAGTGCTAGAGGGATATCAATACCAAATTTCAAACTCTACTACAAAGCCACTACTGGCACGAGAACAGACCTCAGGACCAATGGAATAGAATTGAAAACCTAGAAATGAACCCACAGACCTATAGCTCCTCAGGACCAATGGAATAGAATTGAAAACCTAGAAATGAACCCACAGACCTATAGCTACCTAATCTTTGTTAAGGGAGCTAAAAAAATAGAATAAAGACGGCCTCTTCAGTAAATGGTGCTAGAAAAATTGGTTAATCACTTGTAGAAAATTAAAGCTAGCTCCTTATATATCACCCTGCACCAGAATCAACTCCAAATGGATCAAAGACCTTAGAGTCAAAGCAGACACTCTGAAAACATTACAGGATGGAATAGGAGAAACCCTAGGTCTCCTTGGCACAGGCCAAAATTTTCTTACTAGAGGCCCAG
>NW_012267225.1:25168505-25180802 GCF_000151885.1 Dipodomys ordii
TGTTAGGAAATGGAAAAACTTGGAAAAAATTATATTAAGTGAAGTAAGCCAGGCCCAAAGAAACATAGATTCCATGGTTTCCCTTATTTGCAATAAGTAGTATATGTCTGAGTCTAGCAGAAAAGGTCATATAAGATGATGTTAAGCAAAATGAACCCCAAGATAAGTATTCAAATGTTTTTTTTTCTTTCATGCAATTGTTTCTAACATATTTATAAGATGATTTCGTTGTTGCTTTGTATGTCCCTCCCCCACGGTATATCCCCTGTTTTCAGTGTATTTGATGTTGGTATAATTTGTGGAAGGGAAGGGATAAAACAAATTGTTTAAATAGGAATACAGGTGGACCCATTGTAACAATGAGATGTACAAGACGTTATGTTGAAAAACGAACTTTACAACTTTGGTGCAGGGGTGGTGGGGGGCCGGGTGGAGTTGGGAAGGGATGGTAAGGGGAAACAGGAGGCAACAATGCTTGATAAGAAATGTACTCATGGGGCTGGGAAGGTGGCTCAGTGGTAGAGTGCTTGCCTTGCATGCCTGAGGCCCTGGGTTTGATTCCTCAGCACCACATAAGCAAAAAGAAAAAGGCCGGAAATGGTGTTGGGACAGCCCCCAGGCCCAGAGTTCAGGCCCCACGACCGGACCCCCCCCCAAAAAAAGAAATGTACTCATTACCTTGCTCATGTAATTGTAACCCCTGTGTATGATATTTTCACAATAAAAAATTAAAAATAAAAAAAACAACAAATGGTTTAAATAGGGATTACAGGTTGACCCATTGCAACAATGAGATGTACAAGACACTATGTTTACGCTATGTTGAAAAACGTACTTTACAGTTTAGGAGGGGTGGGGCTGTGGGTTGAGGAGAAGTAGTTGTGGAGATGGGAGGGAAGGGATAATAGAGAAAAAACAAAGGAGGCAACAATGCTTGATAAGAAATGTACTCATTACCTTGCTCATGTGATTGTGACCCCTCTGTACAGTATTTTCATAATAAAAACTTATTAAAAAAAGAGGATGACACTGACCAAGAAGCATTATACTCAGAACCTGACTTATGAAGTTGTAACTCTTTCATACAACTATTTTAAGAATAGTAACTTTCAGGCTGGGAAGGTGGCTCAGTGGTAGAGTGCTTGCCTTGCGTGCATGAGGCCCTGGGTTCGATTCCTCAGCACCACATATGCAAAAAGAAAAAAGCCAGAAGTGGCGCTGTAGTTCAAGTGGTAGAGCGCTAGCCTTGAGCTGAAGGACAGCGCCCAGGCCCAGAGTTCAGGCCCTACGACTGGACCCAAAAAAATAAAAAAATAAAAAAAAATAGTAACTTTCACCAGCTTATAAAACACACATACACACATACATACAAAAGTTCCTTCAACATTACCTTAGATTTACTTTAAAATTACTAGTTTACAAAGATCTTTAAATTTATATATTGACCCTAAGATTTGGTATAGGAGTTTTCAGTTTGAGATTAAAAAAAATCTCATAAAAGTTAACAAAGAAAATCTTGATACTGTCTTCTGTGGTCTTGGAATTTGTTTATTTCTACATCCACAGAAGCTGAAATAGGCAAATACTGATAAAACTGAATTTATAGTGATTTCAATTAAAATGTGTCTCTATACCCAGCCATCTGCCTCCATTGATAGCTCTTTTTCTTGAATGACTCATTTCTGCTAGATTTGAATATTGTCATTTGCTGTTGTAGTCTCACACCATTCATTTGTTCCCCAAGCAGACAACTTAAATAGGTCTCTCGATGTGGTAAATACTTCTCCTATTGATTAATGAAAAAAGTTTATGTTACTGTTCTAAAAGAATCTAATTTGAGGAATTAAAAATCATGATCATGAACTGATTACCAGGGTTGGGTAGTTATTAATAGGTGATCCACCCATCATTTAGATAAGTACAATTTTTAATCAAGTACTGTGTGTAGTGCATTCGAGCATTGTTCACCTTATGTGACAGTGAGTCAGTGTTGGAAGTGTTCCTGGAGGAATCACCTTTTGTTTGGTATATAAAGCATGCATGGTGGCTGGAGATAGCATGGAGGGAGAACATATGAGGAAAGCAACACAGTATTGTTAAGAAAAGGGTGAAATAGAGGAGATGTGAAAGTTCCCAAGGAGGACTTATTGAATGAACCTGTGTTTATTCTTACATTGAAAAGGACAATGCAGAGCTTTGTTTGAAAAATATGAGGTGTTATCATCACACCTAGCTCTCTGCAGCTATACTCCCAGTCACTCATCTTTGACTCTCTTTTCTTGCAATCTTCCATTTCTGGAACCTTAACAAGTTTTGTTAATTTTCTCTTTTCAGGCTACCCACCCTTCAGTGTCTACCAATCTATGTTGGACCATGTAAAGACATTGTAGAATTCTGATTAGTCTGTATATGCTCATATCTTACCACTTCACACTTATTCTGTACACAAACTTTGTGTTTTCCCCTGGAAAACCAAATTGACTGCATTTATCTGGCACCTAGTCCTTCCATTCTTCTTGCTGAGCTAAATTTCTATCCATAGTATCTATTTTTCTTTAAATATATCTTATATTCAGGTATACACAGAGGAGGATTGCAATGTTGTAACTCCTTCAGACAACTAACTTACAGTTTAGCAATATGAGTATTATTAGGAAGTTGCTATGCATGTTGTTGGGATTGGGGGAGGTCAAGGAAGGAGGGAATGCAGACAAATGGAGAGAGGAAGGGTGGGGAAATAGGTTATACTATTCACTGTACATATGTGAAAATGGGACTGGGCAAGGTATGGAAAGATAGGGGAGAATGATGGAAGGGGTGACACTGATCAAGATACATTGTACTCATAAATTGACATGTTGGATTGAAAGCCCATTGTGCGACTACTTCAGGATAATAATAATAATAAAAAAATCCCACAGTCAGGCCTAATTGATTATCATGGTCCCTAACACAGTTGTTTCCCTCCTTCATGCTTCTGTTTGCCGTTTCGTATACCCAAACCCAACTTTGCTGGTCAAAATTCTGCTTTTCTTTGGTTCAGTTTCAAATGCTACTTCTTTTGCTAAGCTATTTATGATTCTTTAACCGAAGGCAACTTCCTTTCCTTATGCTGTCTTTCTAGCTGTGGGGGGTACATTCCACCCCACCCCCCGACTTTCCATTTAATGAGAGGTGTGAAGGTAGATCAAAGGCAGGGTCTTCTCTCCAGGCTTGGTGTTCCCTTGTGGTCTTGACTGATCCCCTTCTCTCCCCATTTTTCTGATGATCTCATCACTGTGTCCTTACTAACACTGGCTTCCTTCTTCTTTTGCATTAGTGTTTTCTTACTCTCTTGCTCTCTTTTTCTTTCATGGTATTGGGGTTTACCATCCAGGGCCTCTTGGCATACTAGGCAAGGGCTCTTATCACTTGAGCATGCTCCAGTCCTTTTATTTATATTTTGTGTTTGAGATAAGGTCTCATTAACTTTACCTGTGTGGCCTCCTGTTGCCTCCAAACTACTTGGGGTTATAAGCATACTCCACTGCAGCTGACTATAAACTTAGGAAGGCATCTAGGAATGTTTTGTTTTGTTTTCTTTTTGGGTCCGGTCCTGGGGCCTGAACTCTGGGCCTGGGTGCTGTCCCTCAGCTCTTCAGCTTAAGGCTAGTGCTCTACCACTTGAGCCACAGCGCCACTTCCGGCTTTTTTTTCTTTTTGCTTATGTGGTGCTGAGGAATCGAACCCAGGGCCTCAGGCATGCAAGGTAAGCACTCTACCACTGAGCCACCTTCCCAGCCCATGTTTTTGTATTTTGTCTAGTATTTTCCTATTCACGGTTAAAGTCTAATTTCTAAAATAGTTGGAACTTTATTAAGTAACCATGGTGTTTTGTAGAGCATTTAATATTTCAATTAACTTGATAAAATGGTAGATTCTTTTAAATAAGAGGGAAATTTTGTGTGTGCATGTGCACACGCACGTGCACAATTGGAATCTAGCTAAGTTAGAGGAAGGTCAATACAGTGTAAGAATCACCAAAACTTACTCATTTTATTTTTGTGTTCCCACAACATGCAGTAAACACAGTGTGTGTGTGTGTGTGCACGCGCGCGTGTGTATGTGCACACACACATATGCGCGCATACACTGCTCCTACTGCTTGAACTCAGCCTAGATGTAGTCCTAGGTTTCTTTCATTCAAGGTTAGTGCTCTGCCACTTGCGCCACAGCTCCACTTCTGCTTGGGCTGGCTTTGAACAGTGATCCTCAGATGTCAGCCTCCTGAATAGCTAGGATTACCTGGCTTGATTTTATTGAGAATGAAATAAAAAATTCTGAGGTAGAAGTTGTTATCTTGCAACTAAATTACTCCAATACTAAATCACATTGTACCACTGTTACTTTTCTTATTTTTCTGTCTGCTTTGAGTTCATCAAGTATTTCTTGTTTACTTTTTATGCCCAGTACCAAACCCAGTGTCTGATACATTCTGTGTACATTTAAGTCTTTTTAAAATAAAAATTAAAAATGTATTTTGTGATGAAAGGAAGCCTTAGTACTTTATTTTTTCCTTTTAATATTCTTACTTTAAAATGTTTCATTGTTGTTATAAAGATGATACAGAGAATGTACTTTATTTTTCTCTCAGAAAATAATTGTGAGAGATAATAGACATGTTAAATTCCTTGACTGCAGTAACCATTTCACTGTGTGTCAAGTGACCATGATGTATACTGTAAATATGTAGAATATAGTCATTCTTAGTTATAAAGTAATAAAAGAAAAATCCCAACCCCCCAATCCTTTCTTTCCTTCCTTCTTTGAAAATTTTGCCATTCTTAGTTCCTGGTTTTAGACAATCCTAAGTAGTAGCAATTACCAGGCATGTACCACCTACTATGCCTGACTATGAAAATTGACATTTGAAGCGTTACTTTATAAAGAATTTAAAATGTATGTTATAGTAATACTTTGCATACATTCATGACTTTAGAATTTGTTGCTAGTGATTATTTAAGATAGGTTCAGGGCTGGGATGTAGCTCAGTGGCAAAGCGCTTGCCTAGCAAGCGCAGCGTCCTGGGTTCGATCCCCAGTACCAAAAAAAGAAAAGACAAAAAAAATACAGTTAAAAAAAAACCCAAACAAACAAAAAATAAAGATAGGTTCATAAATAAAGTTGCTGAGAATAATTTTGATTTTATTAACCTTAGTAATACTGTTTATGGTAGCAGTTCTTAGAGTGAATACAAAAAATTACCACAGTTTGGAGGAAATAATTCTCTTACTGCTAGTTCTTTTGTATATAAAAGAAGGTAAAAGGTTTTCTTTTCTGCTCATAAATGGAGGACTCCTTTAGAGAAATTTTAGATCTCAAAATTCATGTTCTTTTTTTTCTTTTTTTTTTAATTGTAAAAATACCATACAGAGGGGTTACAATTACATGGTCAAGGTAATGAGTACATTTTTTTTCATGCATTGTTGCCTCCTTCTTTGTTTCCCCTTCCCATCTCTTCTCATTTCCCACCCCCTAAACTCCCCCCCCACCACCAAAGTTGTTAAAGTTTGTTTTTCGACATAATGACTTGTACAGCTCATTGTTGCAATGTGTTAAAAGATTTGTTTTTTCCCTTCCCCTCCCCAGATTATACCAACGTCAAATACAGTGAAAGCAGGGGTTATGGGGGGGGGGGAGGGACATACAAAGCAATGTTCTTAGTTCCATTGTAGTTCTTATGTAGCCTTTTGCACTGTGGCCACTTTTCTTTGCCTTGCTAGTGGTATTAGTTCCAAAGGCTGTAGTCTTCCTTCTGGTGATTCCAAGTGGCTTTCATACTGGAAATAAGCAGCAGAGGACAGCAAGCATGGCTGCTGTCTATAAGGCATGATTCATGCCGGTTGTGCCCTCAGCTCTGTCCCTTTGCCTTGTGGACAGTATGAACAGCCTTCCTTTCTAGGTTGTATCAGTTATATTAATACTGGTTTTGTTGGATTAAAAATTAATTTCGAGCTGGGTGACAGTGGCTCACATCTATAATCCTAGCTACTCAGGAGGCTGAGATCTGAGGTTTGCAGTTCAAAGCCAGCTGGGGCAGGAAAGTCTGTGAAACCATTATCTTCAGTTAAATCACAGAAAAAGCCTAAAGTGGTAGAGCAAAAGGAGCTCAGGGGCAGCACCCAGGCCCAGAGTTCAAGACTCTCAGGACTGGCCAAAAAATAGAAAGAAAGAAAAAAAGAGGGGGAAAAAAGGGAAAAAAGGGCTGGGATGGTGGCTCAGTGGTAGAGCGCTTGCCTTGCATGCATGAGGCCCTGGGTTCGATTCCTCAGCACCACATAAGCAAAAAGAAAAAAAAGCCAGAAGTGGCGCTGTGGCTCAAGTGGTAGAGCGCTAGCCTTGAGCTGAAGAGCTGAGGGACAGCGCCCAGGCCCAGAGTTCAGGCCCCACGACCGTACCCCCCCCCCCAAATAAAAAGAATTCATACCAATATTCAGAAACCCAGTGTTTCTTCTGCTGTTGAGAACACAGAATTTTTATCTCCTTTTCACTGCCTTTTGGCATCATTCTAGAGATCATTTAATGTCATATCTAAGTCATTAATCTTGCTGTATTTTCAGTGTGAGTGTTTATGTCATGGATGGTTAGGCTGAAACCTCTCTGATTTATAAAACCTGCATTTTAAGCAGAATAGAACTGTGTGTTTTAAGAAGGTGGTGTGGTCATAAGAGGTCAAGTGAACTTGACTGAGGAATACTTCAGCTGAGAAGTTGACAGGGCTGCGACGTCTATCTTTTAGACTCCTCCATGAAACACATGATGTGTGTGGACAGGCATATTTGTGAGCTCTGGTAGCAAGAAGGGATGCTCAGGAAACTGCTGTGATGGTTGCCTTTGGAACGTATGACTAGGGTTGTCAGTGGAAGACATTTTTCAATTTGTAGCCCTCTCTACTGTTGTATTCTTTTCCTTGTCACATCATAGGCTACTTTAATACTGGATAAAACAGACATTTGATGAACATGGCATATGACCCAGAGATCCCTATAGTTCTTTACTGACTAGCACTTCTGAGTCTTACGGACAAGCAGAGCTATATTAAAAGAAAGTATGAGACTGTGCAGCTTTAGAGTTTACCCATCAAATAACTGTTTGTTTAGGGATTTTATTAATAGAGTTAAGTTCAGTCCCTTGCTAGAACTTTACAAGAAGAAACAAAAGGTAACCCTGGGGGAGAGTCTGAGGTCTACTGTGTTCCACCTTCTCCCATATGAGATGAGAAGCTTATGATGGAGTCCAGATCCCTTTCAAGACAGAGTATGGCAGTCTCATCAGATGTAGCTTGGCAGCTTAGCGACTTATAATGAGGGTGGCATGTAATTAGAAATTGTCCGTGTCTTTTCTGAGTACTGATGAAAACTGTGGCTCAGAGGTTAATTCAAATAATAATTAATATTGGTCTCTGTCAGTTCACGGTGATAATGAAATCTTTCCTTATTTGATGACTTTGACTTTGAATGTTGAGTGAGCAGTAGAAATGGTTTATTTTTTATGCTAATTGTGAGGAAACTCTTACACCTGAACACAGTAGGGTAAAGCATTCCATTTGAAAGATGTTGAATGCAGAATTTCTTTGTAGCCTATAGAAGCTGTGGCATGATAAAGAAATATGAGTGTTATTTCCTAAAGTGATAATTTTCTAGAGTGAGATTAGGAAGTGCTAGTAATCCTTTCATTGGGATCTGAGGAAACTTTTGCTAGTCTCAACATTTGCTGATTTTTCTGGGGTATGTAGCGTACAGCATTAAGTTACCCATTAAATCTTCATAGATTACCTGTACTAATTATCTTCACAGATTACCTGTACTAATTAACCTAAGAATGAAAACTAGAAAACCTTGAGCTCTTTTTCAACCTTGAAAGCCAATGTTTCTGTAAGTTGGTACACCACATTTTATGAACGTTTTTTATGTGTAGATGTTGGAGCTATAAAGTATGTGACATAGTGGCACAAGGAAGTTCTTTGGAAATGTTTAAGTATTTAACACACATCAACAGTAGCTTTAGAAAGCTGCAAATGCCATCTGATTGTTTAACCATAATCATTTTGGTAGAAAGAAGATAGTTAGGACTTTTAAAGAAATAATTATGAATGCTTCATTCTGAAACTTGATTTAAGAGTACAGTTTTCTTTTTTAAATTGTTAATTGAATTACTACAGCTTAATCTCTGATAGTGATTGATATTTAGTTTCATTCTTAGCAATACCTTGTTTATAGGGAAAAGTAGTTAAGCCAAAGAAGAAATTATGTAATGTTTGAGGACTCTGAGATGCTTCATATAACCAACTAGTGGCACCTTGGAAAAGTGGACAGAAAAGCAAATAGATTCCATGTACCTTTCACTGAACCATGGACTTACACTCATCTCCTTCCTTGCGTTCTGTGCCTGTTATTTTCTTTAAAACATGCTTTAGGGGCTGGGAAGTTGGCTCAGTGGTAGAGCGCTTGCCTTGCATGCCTGAGGCCCTGGGTTCGATTCCTCAGCACCACATAAGCAAAAAGAAAAAAGCCGGAAGTGGCGCTGTGGCTCAAGTGGTAGAGCGCTAGCCTTGAGCTGAAGAGCTGAGGGACAGCACTCAGGCCCCACGACTGGACCCAAAAAAAATTAAAAAAAAAAACATGCTTTAATGTGTATCACTGAAAAAAAGAAAACTTATGAAGTTAAGTTGCTATAGAAGCTTGTGTGGACATTTTAAGGAAGTTTCTTTTTTCTTTTTTTAGCTAGGGTATGGTGGGTGTTAGGTAGTTGTTGGACAGTTAAACCATTGATCAGACAAACAATTACTTCATTTACAAAAGCACTTTTCTGTCTGAGTTATTGGTTTCCACATCACTGAGAGTCCAGATGCTTCAGAGGAGGTGGTTTGTGGAGGAGCTCTGCTATGCTCTGTGTGGCACAGACAGGATTCTAGAAAGACTTGAGAAACATCACTCTGTAATCACAGTCATCATTCCCTAGAAGACAGGTCTTGTTGTTTCTCTCCTGAGAAATATGTGGCTCCCTCCCCCCCCCAAATAAAAACAACAGCAACAACAACAGTGAAGGGTAACACTTTCATTCCAAAACCTCTGTATCTGGCTTTCAGGGTGCTTTGGGCTAAAACTTGGGGACAAATTTAACTGTCAAATGTGGGATGGGTCCAGGGAAGCCTGTGGGAGGCAGGTGCTGTGCTGTGCTGTGCACTGGGGTTTATAGGAAGAGGTCATGGCTGGGGCAGTGTGAGTATGGCTGTATCTTAAGTTTCCCACTCCTGGAATAGGTATCAAAGCCCAGAAGCTGTACAGGATGGGAAATAACTAGTCGGAAGAGCTCAGCTGGAGGGGCTCTATTAGGTGAGATTCATAGCAGAAATACACAGGAGCTCCTCCCCTAGCCACTGGTGGTTGTCACCAGCACGGCATTCATTTCACCTTAGGTAACCAGTTCCACCAGTATCAGGGTTTTTGTTTTGCTCACACTAAAATTCACTAGTCTTCTTTGCACAATGAATAGATTTTTTTTTATTGTGAAAATACTGTACAGAGGGGTTACAATTACATGGGCAAGATAATGAGTACATTTCTTATCAAGCATTGTAGTCTCCTCCTTAGTTTCCCTTTCCCATCCCTTCCCATCCCTGCCCCCCACCCAATTACCCCCCCCCGTCCCCCCACCAAAGATGTAAAGTTTGTTTTTGACGTAACGACTTGTACATCTCATTGTTGCAATGGGTCCATCTGTATCCCTATTTAAACGATTTGTTTTTCCCCTTCCCCTCCACAAATTATACCGACATCAAATACAGTGAAATCCAGTCATAGTTTTGTTGCATCCTTCACTAATTGTTTAGAAAATTCTTATTCAGTGAATTTCATAAACTTTTAAAATACTGATTTCATTATACTATATTAAAAATCGATTAGAAACTAACAAGCTCATGGCAGTATATACACATTTACTGAAATTCTGATTTTTCACTTGAATGCTCAAATTTTATCATTGGCAAACAAAACTGTCAATTGTTTTCCTTGAAGTGACAGATTATTTTGTTCATTTTGAAACTCCTGCCAAATATTCAAGTCTGCATAACTGTGGTTTGTCAGTCACTTTTCTTCCCAGAGAAAATGGTGTTTTTTGAAGAAAGGTTGCACTTCTCAATCTGCTTTGAACTGATTGGTTTCTGAGTTAACTTGCAGAAGACTGCAAATACATGGAGGGCACATCTCCTGTATGGAATGGGCTACTCAGGGGGAAGTGGACACTCTGCATGTTAAAAGGAAACATATTCATAGAGCGGTTGACTTAGAAACTGGAAGTTATGTAAATGAATGTTACTTCTTTCAGCATAGTCACCTTGGGGGTAGGACACTACATTCAGCAACAATGCCAACAGTTAGAATGTTGTTAAAATGTCACCTTATTTGGAATCTCAACTTGCTACAGATTCTGTGTTTGGAGACACTTTTAAAATTAGATAGCCTAAAATATCTGTTAACCTTTTTCCAATTTTATATAAATAGAGTTCTCTAGACTAAGAGCACCCTGTTGCCAAACTATGAACCATGTAGGCCATTTAGGTGTTTATTACTGCAGAATTCAGCACTGTTTGGAGCAAGCACCATTCTCAGGCATCAGGGCCAGGCTCTTATCCTTCTATCTGGGACTGCCTGGGTGACCTTGAGCATAGCATTTACCTTCTACTATACTCATGACGTGAAGTGTTGACTTAGCTATTAGCAATTTTTTACTATGATTCACAGACTCAAGAAGCATAAACAGGATTCCCTTTACAGTCCAGGACAGTGGTTCAGTGGGGGTTTGCTCTGCAGCCTTCCCTTTATATCATTTCTGGCCAACCCTGGCTTAGCCTCCCAAGACAGCAGGCTTCCTTCCTCTGACTGTGAGTTTTTGGAAGGGAAAGTTTGCTCTTCTGTGTTTTGGTGATGAGATTGAAGCAAGGCATATGCTTTAGCTTTGACCTACACATTAGCCCTAGTGTTTCATTCTTTTAAAAAGGATTCTTTTCTTTATTTGAAGTTAGGATACATTAGTTGTATATAATAGGAGTTTTATTGGGACATAGTTTGTCAGTGTATCCTGATCAACTTAATTGCCTCTTCTCACCCTCTCCATTCTACTCCCCCTTCTTGAAACAATGTAGCAGGTTTCATTGTTCTATGTAATACATGCTGAGAGGCTACCTGGACCATGTTAGTCTTCATTCACCCTCTTTGTTAACCCTCCCCTACTGGTGCACACCCACCATCTTAGCCTGTTCCCTTCTCTCTCTCTTTTCCTTCCCCGCTTCCCACCCTCACCCTCCCTTTTCCTTTCCTTTTTCTTTCATTCTCTCCCTCTCTTCCTTTCTTTACATTATATGTGTATGTCATATTTTGCAAGGAATTACTTTTTCTTCGCCCACATTCCCAATATCCTATTGATCAGCAGCATTCATTGAGGTTCCATTTGACATGCTATCTTCATACTTAGTTATATTGGATTTCAAAGTTAGACACTTGCCATCTTTTTTGTTTCCTCCTTCCTACATATCAATTAGAATCATGTCCTATGTATATGTATGTGTGTTTAAAGTGATATATAGGACTTGTTTGGCTTCCACATAATCGATAACATGCTATTTGTTGTTGTTTTTGTGCAGGTACTGGGGCTTGAAATCAGGGGCCCTGTGCTTTTGATAGACTTATTCTCAGTCAGGGTTGACACTCTGCCACTTGAACCACATTTCTAGTTTTGGCTTTTAGGTCATTAATTGGAGATAGAGTGTCTTTTAGATTTGTCTGCTTCAAATCACAATCTTTAGATCTTAGCTCTCCGAGTAGGTAGGGATAAGGCATAAGGTACTGGTACCTGAGTGATATTTAGCTTTTTGAACTTGTCTTATCTCATTCAACATTGTAATTTCTAGCACCAGCTCCATCCATTTTCCTACAAATGACATGATTTTACTTTCTGTACGACTGTGTATTATTCCATGGTGTGTGTGTGTGTATGTGTGTGTGTATGTGTATGTGTGTGTGTATGTGTATGTGTGTGTGTATGTGTATGTGTGTGTACCTTCTTTATCCATTCATATGTTGGTTGGCAGCTCAACTGATTCCACTGGTTGGCTGTTGTGAATAGTGCTCTAGGCATCTTTATTGTGTATTAACTTAAGACTCTTTTGTATATATACCCAATATCGTATGGCTTAGTCATAAGGTAGGGATGTGTGTGTGTGTGTGTGTGTGTGTGTGTGTGTGTGTGTGTGTGTGTGTG
>NW_012267225.1:25180852-25183641 GCF_000151885.1 Dipodomys ordii
ATGTGTGTGTGTGTGTGTGTGTGTGTGTGTGTGTGTGTGTGTGTGTGTGCTGTGCTGTGCTGTGCTGTGCACACATGTTAATACTGTAGGTTGAACTCATGGCCTGCACACTGACTCTTAGCTTATTCACTCAAGACTGGTGCTCTACCACTTGAGCCACAGCTCCATTTCCAGCTTTTTGCTGATTAATTGGAATAAATGAGTCACAGACTTATCTTTCCTAGCTGTCTTCACATTGAGATCCTCAGATCTCAGGTTTCTGAGCAGTTAGGATTATAGGTGTGAGCCACTAGCACCCAGTTTCTTTCTTTTTTTTTAAAGACCCTCCATGCTGATTTCCTTAGTATTTGTACTAGTTTACATTCCAACCAACAATGTATGAGGTTTCAGCCAACTATTAATAATATGTTGCTCCCCCCACCACATACTTGCCAGTGTATGTTATTTTCTTGAAGATTGCTATTCTGACTTGAGTGAAATGTAGTATTAGTGTAGCTTTGACTTTATGACTTGGAATTTGAACATTTCTTTCTCTTTTTTAAAATTTTATTTTATTGTAAAGATGCTGTGCAGAGAGAGGGGTTACAGTTACATGAGTAAGGTAATAAGTACATTTCTTGTTGAACATTGTTACCCCTTTTTAAATTTTTTTTCCTACTTTCCCTTCCCTCCCCCCCATATTTGGACATTTCTTCATGTACTATTAGCCATTTATATTTCTTTAAAGAACTGTCTGTCCAGTTCATTTGGCCTTTTATTAATTGGATTAGTTGTTCTTTTTCTTTTCAGTTTTTTAAGCTCTTTGTATATTCTGAAAGTTTCAGGTCTTTGTATTCTTTGATCCATTTAGAGTTGATTTTTGTGCAGGGTAAGAAAGGGGTAGAGTTTCAATTTCCTGCAAGTGAATACCCAGTTTTCACAGCACCATCTGTTGAAGTGGCTGTTTTTTCTCCAATGTATGTTTTTGGCTCCTTTGTAAAAAATTAGATCATTGTAGCTGTGTGGTTTTATTATTAGATTTTCTATTTGGTTCAATTTTTTTTTTTGGAATCTATTTTGTGCCAGTACCAACACTATTTGTGTTACCATTGCTCTGTAGTATAATTTGAGGTCTAGTTTACATTCTTTATTACAACAAATTTCTGGTACATGTGTAGTAAAAGGCAGACCTGAATGATAATGTCAATGTTGCTCTTTTTACTCAAAATTCTTTTTGCTGTTGGGGTCTTTTATGAGTCCATATGAATTTTTCAGATTAATTTTCATGTTGCTGTGAAGAATGACATTAGGAGTTTGAGAAAAGCATTGGTTCTATTGAATGTTTTTCTCAGTATGGCCATTTTCACAATATTGATCCTGCCAGTTGATAAGAATGGGAGGCCTTCCCATTTTCTGATGTCTTCACTGTCTGTCTTCAGTGTTTTTTAGTTTTCATTGTAAAGGTCTTTTACTTCCTGAGTTAGTACTTTGGAAATTTATTGTTTCTGAGGTTATTATTTTCCTAATTTTTTTCTCAGATTATTCACTGTTGGCATATAGAAAAGCTACTGATTTTTATGTGTTGATTTTATATTCTGTTACATTTCCAAAAGCATTTATCAGAGTCTATAGGTCTGTTAAATATAGAATTTTATCATACACAAATAAGAATAATTTGACTTCTTCTTTGTCTATTTGGATCCTTTTTATTTCTTTTGCCTTGTTGTTCTCGGTCAAAATAATTCTAGTACAATATTGAGTAAGAATGGAGAATGTAAACACCCTTGTCTTGTTCCTGACTTTAGGGGAAATTATTTCAGTTTTTCTTCATTTAATATAATGCCGGCTGTAGGTTTATCATATATAGCTTTTATTAAGTTCAGGTTCTTTTTTTTTTTTTCTGGTTAATTGGAGATAAGAGTCTCATGGATTTTCCTGCCTGGATTGGATGCAAGCCATGATCCTCAGATCTTAGCCTCCTGAGTGGCTAGGATTATGGGTGTGAGCCACTAACACCCCCATCTCGCTTTTTTTATTTGTAGTTTCTTCTGAGCTTCTATCATAAAAGGATTTTGATTTTGTCCAGAGCATTTCTGTGTCAATTAGTGGATCTTATGATTTGTTCTTGGTCCTGTTCATGTGATATCTTATGTTTGTTGATTTATGTATGTTGAACCATCCTTGCATCCCTAGAAAGAAACCAACTTGATAATGTATATGATCTTCTTAATGTGTTGTTGAGTTTGTAAGGATTATATTGAGAATTTTTGCCTCAGCATTTATCAAAAGAAATTAGTCCATTGTCAGTTTTTTAGTGTGCTGCTGTTTTTGGGATGAGCATATTATTTATTTTTGTAGAATGAGTTTAGTATAGTTTCCCTTTATATGTTATGAAAAACTTAAGAGTATTAGTGTTAATTCTTTAAAGTCCGATGGGATTTGTCATTGAACCCTGCTAGTCCTGGGGTGGTGTTCATTGGGTGACTATTACAGTTTCAATCTCATTGCTGCTATAAATATATTTAAGTGCTTTATATCCTCTTGATTCAATTTTGATATGGTGACTATATCTTGAAATTTATTCATTTTTTCTCTAGTTTTCAGTTTGAGTAGAGATTTTAAAAATATGGCCTGTTGATCCTTTGGATTTCTTAGTTACTTGTTGTGATATTGCCTTTATTATTTCTAATTTTAATAATAATAGTCTCCTTTTCCTTTTGGTCAAATTAGTTGGGGTTTATCATCCTCTCCCCCCCTCCCACCACCCCCAACCAACTTTTTGTTGTATTTGATTCTTTTTCCCTCCCCTC
>NW_012267225.1:25183696-25210879 GCF_000151885.1 Dipodomys ordii
TTCCCCTCCCCTCCCCTCCCTTTCCCTTCCCTTCCCTTCCCTTCTTTCCCTTCCCTTCCCTTTTCTTCCTTTCTTTTCTTTTGGTACTTGTATGGGATGTTCAGCTCTAGACCTTGGAGTTGTCCTTTAGTTTTTTGCTCAAGACTGCGTCACTCTACCACCTGAGACACAGTTCTACATTCAGCTTTTTGGTGGTTCATTGGAGATAAGTCTCACAAACTTTCTTGCCCCAGCTGGCTTCAAATTGTGACCCTCAGATCTCCACCTCCTGAGTAGCTAGGAATACAGGTGTGCATTTGATTCTTTTTTTTTTTTTTTCCTTTTGATTGTGGGGCTTGAAATCAGGACCTGGTTACTGTATCTGAGCCATTTTTTGCTCAAGATTGATGCTCTACCACTTTGAGCCACAGCTCCACTTCCGGTTTTTGGGCAGTTAATTGGAAATAAGGGCCTCACTGGCTTTCTTGTCTGGGCTGGCTTTGAACCATTATCTTCAGATCTCAGCCTCCTGAGTAGCTAGGATTACAGGTTTGAGTCACCAGTGCCTGGCATGTATTTAATTCTTAATGCACCCTAAGAGTACATTTGAGTCTCACAAATGGTCAGATTCTATCTAGTATGATACACAGTATGTTAATGGGGAAGAAGAGTAAGGTTGGTAAATGACAAGGGAAGAATAGTTCCCATTTACTGACTGTGCCAAGAGTTCCGTTAATGGCCACTGTGACCATGACATGAAAGACTTTCAAGTAGCCCTTTGGTAGAAGTGATAGAATACTGATTTTTGGAGATAGGGAAGCTTGACATTTAGTGAGCTTTTTTAATTTGCCTGAGGTAAAATGTTCACAATTTTACCACTAGCTTTTCCTTAGTTTTTAGGTTCTGTCCATTTCACCATTTCTCTCAGCCATGGTAACTTCATTTTCATGTTTGTCAGACTCTTTTAAACTCCTAAAGTGTTGAAGAGATCACAGATTGGACAATATTAGTCCTTGAGTTGGTGATTTTATAAATAATTTTGAATGTTTTCAAACTTTTGGCAACTGTAATAAAAGCTAAAGTTGAAAAAATATTAGTGCTAAATCATAGACTTGTGGAATAGGGTGGGCCCAGTTTTATTAGCTATACAGAATTGAGGGCAGATGATTCTTGGGACTAGTCCAGAAACAAAGGATAAGACATGCAAATTTGGAAATGAAATGTTTCCAATTTGCCTTTTAATATCAGGAGTTAGATACTACAGTTTTCCTGGATTATTTGCTGAAACATGTGCTGTATTTTCTTTTATTCCTTCAATAAACATGTTCATGGACTGCTTAATCTTAGTTATAGTGATATTACTGAGGATAAAAATGGGCAGGAACTGCTCTTAAGGAGTACATAGGTTGTGAGCATCAATTCTCAATCCCTGCAGATGAAAACTGCAGAAGTAGCACTCTGTATTCCAGATATGCTGAGATGGAAACATTGATAATGGGGTCATTTGGGATGGAAGTATTTATTTTGGCTTTAAAATTTAATTAATATTTTTATTATCATATATTTGTTGTTCAAGGGGTGTATCATTGTAACATTTCCACTTGTAGAAATGTTCTAAAGGAATGTTTTGAGACTTCTCTGGAAGGTTTGTATAATTGTGAAAGCCAATGCTAAGGATAGCTTCAGGATGGAATTTCTCACGTTTTCCTGATAAGAGATATCTCTAATATCACAATGAATTCTGAGAAAGTAGCATCCCAAAGTAGACTATCAAGACTAATTAATCATAGTGGAGAATAGAACTTTTGTATGCGTTTTACTATTCATGATTTTTGTTGTGAACTTACACAAAAGCATCCCTGGTGGATACAGTTGATGTTAACCTATTTTGTTACTGGAAAAGAAAGATATGGAGGTTATTGCCCATGACGTTACTTCACAAATAAATGGGAAATGGCTAGCGTTTACTTAGGCTCTGGTTCTTACATTAGAGTTTAGGAACCCTTCGCATGTTGTTTTAATGGGAAGATTGCCATTGCATGGTGTGCGAGTCTATTGTCAGTGACTGTGGAGGGAGTTATGTGCTGTCAGAGCTATTTAGCTTTTACTCTTCTGAGGGAATACATCAGCTCACTCTTCTGTCTTATGAGGTTTGTGAATTCTTTTCCCAGGGTTGGTGCCAGCAGGTACTCCAGTACTGAATTTACCGTTCTCTAGGAGTGATGGTGTAGAGATTTCCTCTGACTGTTCAAAGGAATTGCGACTTGATATTAGAAGTACACCCCTTTGCTAGTAAAACTTGGGGCTAATTTACCTGTAAAGGAGTAGCTACTTTACCATTATTAATAGTTTTGAAAGTAATCTTACATTTAAAATTGAAGCTTTAACACAACTTATGTATTCAGAATACTTTTGTAGTCACTTTTTAATCAATTTGCTGTGCTTCTTGAAATTTTTATTTATTAATTTTTGTCCATGTATACTTGTGTTTTCACTGGTAGATAGAGACTGGGATTGATTGCAATTTGAGGCCACCCTGGGCAACAAGTTAGTGAGATACATTATCTCAACAAGTAAATGGCATGTGGTGTGTGTTTATAATCCCAGCTACATAGAAAGTATAAGTAGGAATATTTCAGTTAAAGGCTGGCCCTGGGACAAGATCTGAAATACAACTAAAACTATAAAGGGCTGGGAGTATGGCACAAACAGTAGAGTGCCTGTCTAAGGAGCATGAGGCTATGAGTTCAACCTCTGTTATGTACACCTTCCCCAAGTATGAATTTCAGAATAGGAGAACCGTACAAGACACTATATTGAAAACGAACTTTACAACTTGGGTGGGGGGAGGGGAGGGTGGAGTTGGGGAGGTGGGGAAGGAACAAAGGAGGGGGTAACAATGCTTGATAGGAAATGTATTCTTTACCTTATTCATGTAACTGTAACCCCTCTGTACAGTATCTTTACAATAAAGCAAAATATATAACCTTATTTTCAAAAAAAAAAAGACTAGGAGAACCATGCATTCTAAATTACAAAACTAGAGAAGCAAATCTTAGAGAGTGGTAGACTTTCCATCTCTCCACTCTGCAGTAGGAAACCAAGAAGCAGAGAGACTAAGTAACTGGATCAGCCATAGCTTGGTTAACATATTTTGCATATTTAACATTTTCAGAATAAAGCAGGAAGTGTTTAATCATCTGAACTGAGTGCTAATTAAGCACTGTGTTAGTGCTTTATATACATAATCTGATTTAGTCCTCCAGAATTAGAGGTAGCCAGGATTAACCGTACTTTACAGATGAGCAAAGTTAGTGCCTAGTTCAGGTTGAATCACTTAAGAGTGAGTTCCAAACCTTCACTGGGTTTTGAATGTTCAATGGCATTTTGTTCTGTTTATTCCCTCTGTATAACAGACCTCATGACAACTACCTCTTCAGTTCACCAGGCCAATAGTTGGCGCTCACTTTTCTGTTCATCTTCTTGCCCTGGGTCTTTCCTCTCATTTCCTTGTTTGGTCTCCATCTTTCTGTACCTTTTCTTACTCCTCTAGCTGGCTATAATTGCCTATGCTTAGGTATATACTTTGTATACTTATTTGTATACTTTGTATATTTGTATACTTGTATGCAATAGGTCTTCCAGTGCCTACTACTTGGCTGGCATTATTCTAAGTACTTTAAAAATACGAATGTACTTCATTCTTCTAATACCTATCTGAATAAATACTATCACTAGTGTACTTTTTTGCTGAAGCACAGAGAGGACAGGGACCTTGGCAAGAGTTACATAGCTTGGATTTGAGCAGAGTCTTGCTCCACCCCTCTTCCGTCCTTCCCATTTGGCAGTACTGGGGTTTGAACTGGCCTTGTGCTTGCTAGGCAGGCACTCTGTCCCTTGAGTTTTTCAAGGCCCCATCATGTTTCCCATGCTGAGTAGTTGAATACTAGTCTTCCTTTGGCTTTCTGCTAATTTCAGCCAAACTTTGGGAGTGATCTCCATTGTCTCTCTACTCTTTACCTTAGTACTAACTTCTGCCACTACAACTTCATAACTCTTTGTCACTGTCACTAATACCCTCCTCGGGGAGTCTGATGTACACGTCTCTGCTTCTCTTTATTATTTGAATTATCTGAACATTTCCTTTCCAAGGCTTTTCCTTGAGCCTTGCTTCCATCTTGTAGGCTGACCCTTTTCTTATCTGTCAAGTGTTGTTGGTGTTCTTCAGGATTGTGTCCTTTTTCTTTTCTCTGGTTATTCTATACACGTTCTGTGGCAGAATTCTATTCCAAGACTGCCTTCCTTTCTTGTCCCTCCCTCCTAGCCTTTTCTCTTGAATTCCTCACTTTTGTATTGTAATTCCTCTAAAGGAGTCCTGTCGGACCCATTCCAGAAAAATTTTGTCTCCTTTCCTCATATTTCAGTGAGTCGCATTAACCATCTGCTCACTCACCCAAACCAGAACCCTAGGCATTCTTCCTTCAGAGGCCAGGTCACATGGTCACATGTCCATTTCCCCTTTGTACACACCTGCCATTCCCCAGGCCCTTGGGAAAGCCCAGGATTTGGACAGTTCCTCCCTCTCCCAATATGTGCTCCCCATTTTAGTAACTGTAAGTTAAAAAAGCATAGCTTAGAGTTTTGATCATGGCTTCAGAGTGGATTACAGGACCTTCATGAGCTGGTGTCCACTGAAGCCACCCTGAATATGTTTGGCTCTTGTTGGCCTCAGAGAGTCCTTTGCTCATTCTTGCTCTTGGTGCTTAGTGCAGCTTGGGCAGCTTCTATGCTAGCAATTTGCACATTTTCTTTTTGTTACCATAGATTTAACCCAGGGGCTTTGGCATATGCTAAGTATCTACCACTGAGCTGTACCAACAGCTCCTGTCTGTGAGTTTTCTATCAGGATGCAAAAGTTCTATATTTGCTTCTCCCAGTTTGGTAACAGTAGCCACTCTTTTTTGGGGGGATTGAACTCAGGGCATCATGCTTGCCAGGCAGGCAGTCTGCCACTTGAATATACCTCCCATCAACTTTTGCATTAGCTGATTCATTTTCTCTAAGTGTGGGGCTGGGCTTTGATCCTCCTACTTAAGCTTTCCCAAGTTGGGGCTGAGAAGGTAGACAGAAAGTACAATCAGCTATTATGCTTCTTTCATAGCTGGGATAGTAGTTGTGTGCCACTGCTCCCAGACATTGTTTTGAGAACTTCTTTTTTCCCAAACTGCCTTGAACCAGGATCCTCTGATCTCTGTCTCAAGTAGGTAGGATTACAGTCATGAGCCACCAGCTAAACCCTTGCATGCAGCTAATGTGACAGGTTAACTGAAGTTTTAAACATTTATTTAGTTTTAATTGATTTAAATGTAACCAGCCACATAATTCTAAAGTCTATTGTACTGGGTCGCCCAGAGGGACTTGGGTAATTCTGCTCTTGGCTTTATCAAACCACTACTCAAAGTCCAAGAATGACAAAAAAATTGATAGTATTTGATGCTCAGATAATTCACAAGAAAACTAACAGGAACACAGACCTTAGGAAGACCTAAGGATACTAACAGTGCAAAAAATCATTTTACTAAAGAAGTATTTTGATTTACCAAGAACTAGCTATTTGCATATTTACTTTGTTTTATATTGGATTATATCAGGAACACAAGCTATGAAATGAAGGAATGTGGTATACTCTGTGATCAAATAACATTATAGCTTTTCCAGTGATAGTTGATACTAGATTATTAACAGTAAAGATGAGTAGAGATTGAGATTATTGAGGAAACAGTTGTAGAAAACTTTGGACTTTCTGGAGGAAAACTATTGAAATGTTACAGGTGGTAAGTAGATCAGTTCTTGTCTTTCTTGAGTGTGTCAGAATGTAGGTAGAAGGTAAAGCAGGAAGGAGATGGCTGGATTCTTTGGCACTATTGATGGGAAATGCTCCAGGCCACATTGCCCTGAAGGATGGAGCAGGTCAGAAAGGTGACTTGAATGTGATGTACTGGGGTATTAGTGCCTTGACATTAGTTGAGAGATGGAAGAAGTTTTCATTCTTCTCCCCAGTCCAAGCTTCTCTCTTCTCTTTTGTGAATAAAGTCTTAAGGTGCCAGAGCAGCTATTGCCTCTTCCTTATTTTGGGGCTGGAATTCCATCCATGGAAGCATTCCAGTGCTTCCTAGGCACTGGGTCTGGCAGTGAGAGTGCAGAATGATAGATAGGCACAACATGCAGGGCTTTCCTTGGTTGGGACTCTGAGCATATTTATGGAGCTATAATGGGACATTGAGATGGTTTGTATTGAAGGAGATATGAAAATGTAGCCTACATTCTTAGCCTAACCTTTAAAGGTGACATCAGAAGACCAATGAAAAGGATTCTGTTAAAAGTAAAATTAATGAATTTTACATTCATTTTGCAAAAGCCCACATTTTTGATAGGTCAACATATACTACTCAGTTTGTATGCATCCAGTAACAGTTATGTGGATAGTGATGCTCTAGATAATTTTGAGTCCAGAGTGGTATTTAAGCATTCTTACCAGGAGCTGTCTTGCTGCATTAGGTGGCAGAGTTTAGCGCTGGAACATTGGGAGCTGAATGTGCTCCAGACAGGAGCCTAAGTAGCTCAGGCACTCACACCTGAGTACACAACAAAAATAGAAGATTCATATGTATAGTCTATCAGAACACTGACTGCTCTTTTCTTAAAGATTCAAAGCAGAAGTACTCTCTTTTCTAGGATACTGTAATTTATACATAGAATCTTTAAAACTGAGAAAATTTTTGTATTTAAACTTGTTGATATCACAAAAACGAGTGAGAGTAGCAGTCTGAAGCCTTAGTAAACTCTGTGTTTTAAGACCGAGTCAATGTTCAATTCTCCCTCCCTCTCCCTCTCCCTCTCCCTCCTTCCCTCTCCCTCCTTCCCTCTCCCTCCTTCCCTCTCCCTCTTTCCCTCTCCTTCTTTCCCTCTCCCTCTCCCTCTTCCTCCTTCCCTCTCCCTCAAACCAGGCCTCATGTTTGCTTGGCTGGCATTCATCATGGAGCTGAATCTTGAACCTTTTTCCCCCCATTGACTCTGTGTGTGTGTGTGTGTGTGTGTGTGTGTGTGTGTGTGTGTGTGTGTGTGTGTGTGTCCACAGTGCCTTCTGAGGCTTGAACTCAGAGTCTAGGCACTGTTCCTTAGCATTTTTCACTCAGGACTGGCATTCTACCATTTGAGCCACAGCTCTACTTCTGGCTTTGTGGTGGTTAATTGAGTCCCATGGGCTTTCTTGCCCAAGCTAGTTTCAAACTTCAAACCTCAGATCTCAGCCTCCTGAATAGCTAGGATTATGGGAGTGAGCCACTAGTAGCTGGCTGTGCACTGATAATTTTTGAGATAGAGGCTTACTTCTTGACTGTACCTGGACTGTGGCTGGACACTGTGATTCTCCTTTTTTTTTTCTTCCTTTTTTCTTCTCTGTCTTTCTCTCTCACTGGCTCGCTCTCTGTGAGTGTGAGTGTGTGTGTGCTGGTTTTGGGGCTTGAACTCAGGGCATGGCCATTGTCTCTGAGCTTTTTTTTTTCCGCTCAAGGCTAGCACTCTACCACTTGAACCAAAGCTTCCACTTGAGATGGTGGTGGCTGCTGCTGCTGCTGCTGCTTATGCTTCTTGTTCTCCTTCCTTCCTTCCTTCCTTCCTTCCTTCCTTCCTTCCTTCCTTCCTTCCTTCCTTCCTTCCTTCCTTCCCTCCCTCCCTCCCTTCTTTCCTTCCTTCTTTCCCTTTCTCCTCCTCCTCTTCCTCCTCCTCCTCTTCTACTTCCTTTTCTTTCTCCTCCTTTTCCTCCTCCTGGTGATAAGAGTCTCATGGGCTTTTTTGCCTGAGCTAGCATGGAACTGAAATTTTTGGATCTCAGCCTCTTGAGTAGTTAGGATTATAGGCAAGAGCCTTGGTGCTTAGCTGATTATCCCACTGTAGTTAGGATGGCAGGCATACACAACTATACCTAGCTTCTTTGTTGAGATGGAATCTCCTGTACTTTTCTACCAGAGCTTGCCTAGAAGCACAGTCTTCATCCTCTGGATCTCCCATGTAGGAGGAGTGATAGACAAATACCACTGTTCGCAGCAGTTGGTTGATAAGCTCTTTCACTTGTATCTCTAGTCTGGCCTGAAACCATGATCCTTTTAACCTGAGCCTCCCAAGTAGCTAGGATTACAGGAATGAACTGACTGATTTTTTTTAAATGTATTTTTTTTGGGAGGGGGCATGGTAGTAGTGGTGTCACCAAGGTTTGAATTCAAGACCTTGCACTTGCTAGGTAGGCATTCTCCACTTGAGACCTATTCCTCAGCTGGGTGCATGCGTGTGTGTGTGTGTGTGTGCGCGTGCGTGCGTGCGTGCTTGCGTGTGTGTGTGTGTGTGTGTGTGTGTCCGGCCTTCCTGGGGCTTGAACGAATGGCCTGGGTACCGTCTGTGAGCGTCTTTTTCTCAAGGCTAGTGAGCTACAGTGCCACTTCTGGCTTTTTCTGAGTAGTTTATTGGAGATAAGAATCTCATGGACTTTCCTGCCCAGGCTGGCTTTGAACATAGATCTTGAGATCTCAGCCTCCTTAGTAGCTAGGATTACAGGCATGAGTTCCCCTGCCCTTTTTATTTTGAATTTTTAGATGGGGTCTTGAGCTGGCATTGGACTGTAATATTTGCACTTACTATGCCTTGTACATAGCTGGAATCTTAGGAGTATACCATCACACTGACTTGTTTGTTGAAAAGAGGTTTTGCTCACTTTTTGGCAGGGCTGGCATCAAACTGAGGTCCTCTTATCTTTGCTACTTCTTGTAGTCTCTTATTTGCTAACTTGAGATATATTTAAATATTAATTAATGATATAAATGCCACAGTAGGCATTATGATCTTGTCAAACTGAAATATAACTCTACCCGTGTAGTAGAATAACATCCTGAGATCATTAATGTCACACACTCATATAAAAGTTAGAATTTGTCAGCTGGTTTTTAGGAGAATACATGAGATGAGGCCTGACATAGCCACTTGTAATGGTACAGAGTAAGTAGCATGGTGGTACAACTAAATTAAGAGGATTTGTTGAGAAGACTGTGGTAAGCCTGACACTGGTAGCTTACTCCTGTAATTCTAGCTACTCAGGAGGCTGAGATCTGAGGACTGTAGGTCAAAGCCAGTGTGGGCAGGAAAGTTGGTGACTCTTGTCTCCAGTTACCTACCACAAAGCCAGAAGTGAAGCTGTGATCAAGGGGTAATATTAGCCTTGAGCAACTGTTCAGGGACAGTGCTGAGCCCTGTGTTCAAGCCTCAGGATTGGTGGAAGTATGAGTGTTTCTCTCTCTCTCTCTCTCTCACACACACACACACACAGAGGATATATTGTAGTTTGTAAAATCAGATTTAGCTTATGACTTAATTCATTTAGAATATTATGAAAGCTGTTTCATGAAGTTAGCTTTCCCTGGAGCACACATGCTTTGCAGAAGGAAACCTGGATGATTGATGTGGAATTAGGAGAGAGGCCAGTTTAGGGCTGAGACTTCACGGTAGGCATAAGAAAACAAAAGTTAAATTTAGGGAGTTTGTGGATGAAAGTCTGTCTTTTATCATATGCTAATGTGAATGAAAACATTTATTTGGCCAAGAGAGAACATCCGGTGTGTTTAGCTGCATGAAATTGGCAGCTTTGGTTATGGTGACATTGTAGAATGTATTTGTATTTGTGGCAAATATGGGTATAGATAAAAATTTTCTAACTATGTTAAATGTTCAAATGATTATGAAGCATAGGTATGAAATTCTTATATAATACATATATAATCCCACATATATAATAAATATCTCCCAACCTTAATTCTTATTTGCCAAACATAATTTACTTGAAATAGTGATTTAATATTTCTTTTTTCAGTTGAAAATAGTGTATTCTTTTTGCTAGAGTACATATATGTGATGCAAAGGGAGCCTTATCTGTCATGAATAAACTTGCACACAAAGATAGGCAAGTGTCACAGGACACCAAGGACAGGGGTCACAAAGCAGGCTGGAGGGCTATCTAGGACTTATGGATGCCAGATGTCTGTTCTATGCCATAGTTCCTGCAAAAGAGAAGTACACAAGAATAGTAGATTGAAGATTGCCATCACATTAGCAGTCAACATAACAATGCATATCCAGGCAGGTTGAGGAGATCTTTAGAATCTCCTTAGTGATTAATTTTATTATAGACAGAAGAAATAGCCAGATCAGATAGCTTGTGCCAACTGCAGAACGTACACCGGGGATATGGCTCCTAAAAGAGCTGTTTTTCAGCCCCTTAGCCTTGTGTCCTTGTTCCCCTTGGGTCCCCAGGTAGAGGGTTGCCTTGGGGTAGCTCCTTCCTTGCATTTTCCTCTCACTTATGTGTGTGTGTGTGTGTATGTGTGTGTGTTTGCGTGTGTGTGCACGCACGCCTATCTGTATATCTGTATCTGTGTCTGTAAAGAAGTCTAAAACAAGTGACAAAGCATTTTCTTTTTTTTTTTTTTTTTTTTTGGGTCCGGTCGTGGGGCCTGAACTCTGGTCCTGCGCGCTGTCCCTCAGCTCTTCAGCTCAAGGCTAGCGCTCTACCACTTGAGCTATAGCACCACTTCCGGCTTTTTTTCTTATGTGGTACTGAGGAATCGAACCCAGGGCCTCAGGCATGCAAGGCAAGCACTCTATCACTGAGCCAACTTCCCAGCCCCTGACAAAGCATTTTCTAACGTGAGTTTTTCTTTTCTTTCTTTTTAAAACTGAAGCTAAAAAACATCAAGTTATTGGCCTTTAGGGTACCAACTAAGTTTTATTTAAAATATTTCAGGATACTTTCCATATTAACATGAATGCTGGTGATTAGAAAAGTTTATAAAGCTTCTGTTAGTCTTCCATTAGTTTGTACTATAAAGGTCTGCCAGGTGGGTTAAGTACATCTCTTAATTTCTTAAATTTTTCCATTTACAGAATGAACCTGTTTCTTTATTTGCTTTTTCAAATCTCATATATTAAATTCAGATTTAAGATAACATAAAGAAGTTGTAGAATGGACAAGTTTTATATGCACATACTTTATCTGTATACAGAATTGGCATAAATAGGTATGTATTGGGCATGGCATATATAAGCATAGAGATCAATGCCTGTTGGTCCTCATTTCTCTTCTGCCATGCATACATAAGTGCTCCTGGTGTTACTACAGTGTGTGCCCATCTATCATGAGGTCATGTTAAGTTGCATATGGGATGAATACTGTGAGAATCTGTGGACAGTAGTTCAGCCCTGTCTGGATTGGCTGCTTTCTCAGTGGGCTTAGTCTTTGAGCAGCTAGCTTAAGGGAGTGGAATTTGAAGGCTGAATTGCAAAGAATAAAGGCGTTTCTCTGAAGGACATAATTTCCACTGTTCTTGTGCTTCAGTGGCAAAGCTTGTATGTGGGGCAATGCCTCTTTTACTATGTCAAAAAAAAGTTTGTCCTGCAGATAATATTGCTAGCTGTTTCAGTAATTTCCTTGAAACACCAGCCCCAGCACAAATGTAGGGAAAAATCTTCATCTGAAATGCAATTCAAAATATCAAAACTCCTCAAAGTTATGTAGAAATAACTGAAAGATTCTGCAAGAAAGCTGTGAAATAGTATGTTGTGTAACATAGATATTGATGGTAACTGAAATTTTTTTGCTTTGCAAAAATGGATGTATTATTAGAAAATAAAGGATCTTTAAATGTCTGCTTTTTTAAAATGATTATAGACAAATCATTGTCATTAAGAGATACTCATCATTTGGATGAAAACAGTATTGTTTATTTGTCAGTCACAAAAGCTGAGAGTTCATTTTAGTTCTTTGAGACAAGTGTGAGATGTTCTGGCCTGAGAGCAGAACTTCCCAACTTCCACATGCAAGGGGCCATGTAGAAAAAGAGCTGGAGATCTGAGATTCTGCTATTCTTAGCCACCTGTGGTATTGTCCCAGGATCCCACCCCAGTTCTAATGGCAAGGCTCTGGTCTCAGGGAGAAAGGCAGGGGAAGAAGCGTGTAAGTGAGCCTGGTGATTTTGTAGCTCTTGCCTGTTGTGTTGGGAGGCCTGGGGATAGGAATCATCTCCAGATAGGCAGTGTCAGGAGAACTAAGACCAAAAAAAAGGGCCAGGTTGCAGAGTGAGGGGAAGGAGGCAGAACAGGCACAGGTATGAAGTGAACACCAGGGTGGTGTTAGGCAGAGGAAAGGAGTCTGTGGAAATTGAGAATGGAGGGGTTCATGGAGATGTGACTACAGAGTGCCTCAGCCTCATTGGTGCATTTGGCCTATATCCTGAAAAGTGTGGAAGGAAGTCCTGTAAGGACTTACTAGGGGTGAGGCATGGTGCAGTCTTGTTTCATCAGCACTGAAGACCTGACTCCCATCTGGGATAAAATGAGTGGGGAAGAGGAGGCAGACCTGTGAGATTTTTAGGAGTCAGAATAAGCAGGTTGGGTAACAGGGTGAATATACTTAATGAGTGAGGATCATTTATTTGCTAGTAAATAACCCCAGGAGGATGAGATAGCATCTGTTTTGCTCAATGTTTTATATCAAGTGCCTGTTAAATGCCTTACTTCCTCAGAACAGACACTCATTCAGTTCTTCTGAAAGGAACAATGGCAGGAAGAATTGTGGGTTACTTCCCATGTGGCTAGGTTGAAGGGAGGATGGACATACTACTACTATTTGAATGCTGACATAAAGCATAGTGGCAGTGCACAATATCAATCTAGATTGTAGTTTTCCCTGCGAAAAGTGTGTCCTCTTTAATCAGTAGCAGAAAACCAGAGGTGATGTAGTGTTAAGAATGAAAATCTACATTGTAAAATCCATTCCTTTTTATAGTTTAGTTATTATTATTATTGGTATGGGAGGGGCAAGAACAGGTCTCACTTGCTAATAAGCTAAGGTACATCCCCAAATCAGTTTTATTTATTTTTATTAATTGATTAGTTTTTAAATGTTTTGGTGGAACTGGGGTTTAAACTTAGGGCTTTGTTCTTGCTAGGCAGGTCCTCTACCGCCTGAGCTCCTTCCCTTATTGCTCTGTTTTCAAATAGAATCTCAATTTTTTTTTTTTTACATTTGCCTAGACTAGAATCCTTCTATTTTGTGCTTCCCACCATAGTAGATCAACAAGTACATACTACCGTGCCTTACTTTTCTTGCTGAGATGGGATCTTGTGAATTTTTTCACCATAGCTGGTGGGAACTACAGAATCCCGTAGTTCCTGGTTCTTAGCTTTCCTTGTAACTGGGATGTGAGGCTGATGCCGCTGTGCCCATCTACTGGAATATATTATGAAATAGAAATCTATATGGAAAGACATGAAAACTTACAGGTTGGAAGCATAAAGTATGCTATTTGGAAAGAATATTATATTTTCATCACAAGGGATAATAGGGAAATTAAAAAGAATACTAATCTCTTAATGGAAGTAGTTTTAATGGAAGTGGATTCCTACTATTTAATATGGACTATTTCTTTTTTTAAAAATAAAGTTTTATTTAAAGAACACAATCACAACTTACATATTGATTCAGCTGTTTTTGTGTATAACAGTACAATTGAATTTTTTTATTAATAAGTTTTTTTATTGTGAAAATACCATACAGAAGGGTTACAATTACATGAGCAAGGTAATGAGTACATTTCTTATCAAGCATTATTGCCTCCTTCTTTGTTTCCCCTTACCATCCCTGCCCTCCCATCTCTCCCACCCCCCCGTTCCCCAATATGGACTATTTCTACAAAAATAACCTAAGAAGAGATGTATAACACTATGCATTCTGTAAATGTGTATATCATATAATTTTAATAGCTGTCCATAGATTTGTTTTTTTTGGGGGGGGTCCGGTCGTGGGGCCTGAACTCTGGGCCTGGGCGCTGTCCCTCAGCTCTTCAGCTCAAGGCTAGCGCTCTACCACTTGAGCCACAGCGCCACTTCCGGCTTTTTTTCCTTTTGCTTATGTGGTGCTGAGGAATCGAACCCAGGGCATCATGCATGCAAGGCAAGTGCTCTGAGCCACCTTCCCAGCCCCATAGATTCGTTTGTAATGATGGAGACATTCCTTGTATGTGCTAATAAGTAGTTACCAACAACACACAGCTATTGAGGCCTGAAATGTGGCTTGTGAGACCAAGAACCTGGAATTTAGATCCCATTTTGTTTCAGTAAAATTAAATGGCAACACGTGGCTAGAGGCTGCTGGATTAGGCTCACCACCACAGTGTCTGCACTACAGAAGCACACAGCACTAATGAGGGAGAAAGTGTGGCTTGGGCCAAAGGGTTCTGGAAGGTTATTAGTTCTAGGAGGCAGATCTGGAACTTACTTGTGATGAACTGATGTTCTGATTTTGGTAACTTGGAGGTGTTTCCTGATGGGAGTACTTGTCAGTTCTTTCTCCTTGCCCTTTCTCAATTGGATGTTGGATGCTTGTTTGGAACTGAGAGATTGCTTGCTGTCTGCAAGATTTATAACCTGGCTGTGAAAGGACTTTCAGTATGAATGGAACTTAGCAGTGTGAGCCCTTTGTCTTTAGTGTGTCCACTATCAGCAGTGGATCCCTTCCATGTCTTGATATGACTTGTTACCTTGGTGATTGAGAGGTCTCTTGATGGAAGGTAGTGCTGAAGGTGGTAGTGATGTACTGTTTTCCTACTTGCTAGATAGTCCCATGGAAATTCTGACACATGCTCAAGTTTTCAGTGCAGAATCCTTTCTACAATTATCTTCTATGTCTCAGGGTTTTTGGAAGTGAGTGAGAAGGATTTTAAAGAAAACCTAAAGTCAAGCTATATAGCAGCACAATGGTCTTCAGCATGCAATAGAAAATATCCTATGACTCCATACTTGCCATATATTGGCTAAATATGAAAGTTTGCTTGAGATGGCATTTGCTTATGGAAGTGGAGAAAAGTGGCTGAGCGATAGGAAATAGTTTATATTTGAAAGGTGTTTTGAATTTATCTCCTTAGTAGCTTTCCAGTCTACACTTGTGACATGAAATTAAATTAAAGCTCAGCTGCACAAGTGCTTTGAGACTAGCAGAGTGGTTAGGAATGGTTTTAAGTATTAGAAGGTCAGAATTAAACTGTACTCATAGAATTTTCCTGTCTGGGCTTTGAATCAAGTTTCTTAATCTCAGCCTCCTGAGTAGTGAGCCACCAGTACCCAGCTGCATTTGTCTATTTTTAATCCCAATAAAATTTACTCATCTTTCCAATTTGGTTCTCATATGTGTTTGACTCCTAAAAGTTTTGTATTGTATAACTGAAAAAATTACAGATGGTTATATTTATTTTTTATTGTCATCATTTACTTGTATAGGAGATTATATTTTTAAAAATAAACTCTGTAGGGTGACAGAAACATTGTTTTATTGACCTACCCTTAACTAACATTGGCCTTTTACTGCCTTACCCTTTTTTTTTTATCCATTTGTTGCTTTCACTTGGGATAATTGTCATTAGTATATTTTGCATAAGATTTGAAGACAACTTCAGTCTTTGTTGAGCAAAAATTAAAATGTCTCCATAATATTTACCAACTTGGCAATATGTGCAGTTAGTTGGTTTCATGGTGTCTCTGCAGTGTTAATGGGTCTATGCACTTACCGTGCCCCAGACACATCTGCCTTGTTATTGTTCTTTAGTTCACATGTCATTCTTCATACATTGGGTGAAATGAAAATTATAATGTATACTTTTTGGCTACTTTTAAATGTACCTACAAGTAAATGTAAAACTGTACATTGAATGGTCCTTCATCTAGGAATCAAAAATGTAGACACTGAATGTGGGGGGGAGAAGTTTCAAAATACAGTTTTCAATAAATATCCTGTTGTTGGTCATGGGGCTTGAACTCAGGGCCTGGGTGCTGTTCCTGAGCTCTGCTCAAGGCCAGCAATCTACCACTTTGAGCTGTAGCTCTTCTTCTGGTTTTCTGGTGGTTAACTGGAGATGTAAGAGTCTTACAGACTTTCCTACCTTGGCTGGCTTTGAACCTTAATAATCAGGTCTCAGTTTCCTGAGTAGCTAGGGTTACAGGCATGAGCCACCAGTACCAGGCTTTAAATAAGTATGTTATGGAAAGAAAACTCATATGTTGCAGTTGTAACATGGGAAACTAGGTATTTAGATGGCTTTGATTAAATAAAAAATGCCCAAAATTATTTAATTTGATCAGCTCAAATCAGAAATATGAACTGCAGCTACTAGAAGGACTGCTGGCATAGTTGCCAGTCAGATCTAGAGGTCAGGAAGGCAGTGGTGGCCTGGTGTGAGCCATGGCTGAGAACAGGCTACAAAAGCCAAGTCTTTGAACTTCTCTTCTAGGGTCCGAGTCTGGTCACACTTTTGGGAGGGACATGCTTACTTGGTACATGCCACATGGGCATTTTTCCATGCCTCTGAGAATGGACTTTCACAGGGAATGAGTTAAAAACTGAAAGGAGGAGGAACAAAGGCAAGTGTCAGATATGAGGACTGTCTGTGTCTTCCTAGTTCTGTGACAACGCCTTTCTCAACTTCTGTAGAGCCTTAAGCTGATGATGTTCCTGCTGCTGCTTCTAGTTTTTTTTTTTTTTTTTCTGCCCTGGACCCAGTGGGCCTACAGGAGTGGGGTACCAGGAGGCCAAAGCCATCTGCTTCCTCTGTGTTCCTTTCTCCTGGAGCAGGCTTGGAGCCACTTTGAGACAGTGGCAGTTCCTCCCATGGCATTTGGTGGACCCAAGAGAATTAAGCCGTTTTCCTATAAAGTAAGGTCTTTCAGGACATATAAATAGACATTTCTTTCCTTAACCTAATGTGAAAGGTTATTTGGTAAGTGGTTAGTGGGGGTAGTCTGCATGGCTGATTGAAGCTATTATCAAGTGCATTCTAGTATTTATTTTCTTGAAAGTTAGAGTGAACCTTGAGTAAATGAAGGCTGACTGCTGAAGCTTTTTAAGCATAAATTCAATTTATAAATATTTGTTGTATTTGGCAGTGGAGATTTCTGCTTCTCTTTATTTTGGATTGTTGTACAGGAAAGCAGTATGTTTTTAGCAAAACAGCTTTCGTGATTCTTGCCTGTCTGATGACCTCTGTATATGGAGAAAGTAGATCAGAAAATTCTTGGCAGTTAGTGGAGGAATGAGGTGACCTTTGGCTTTACCTGACAGCTGTCACCTGAAGACTACAGACCTGGAGACCCTCTCAGGTGTTATGTCTGTAGTCCTGACAGTGAGCAAGAATGCTGTTTACATTTTCTGTAAGCAGATTCTCCCCTTGTTAAGAATATGTTAGAATAGAGTAAGTAGAAATGGAATATTTAATTTGCCTTCACTGGAAGCCCTCAGCAGAATTGGTCAATCCACTTTTCCTTCCCCATATCCTTACAGAAGTGTGTCAGTAGAATTTATGCTGGAGATTGTTTATAGCGTCACTTTGAAAACTCATCAATAAGGTACAGTATTTTTTTTTTCAACTAGGACAGTATAACACAATACTAACGAAAGAGAAAAAAATGAATTAAATTCCACAGATGTTTAAGATTTCAGGCATTTTTCTTATGTGAACTAGTTCTTTATTTGGTTGTTGATTCAATTAGTGCTCAGCAAAAACACTTCCTGTTTTGATTGTGGAAACATTCTTTAAATTGGTCATTCTAAGCTGACACCTACTCTGTGAGGAAGAGTTTGTTTAAAATGTTTAGCTGTAGTGTGTAAGGTGTGCTCCAATCACAAGCATTTAGGATGCTGACTGGGCCTGCCCACCTCTCTTCCCTCCTGCTCTACCTGCTTTGTCTGACACAGGCTTTAGGTGGTGGTAAGACCTGCATGGATAGTTTGAACTTTATTTTGTTAACATAACTTCACATTTTCACTAGTTCTAGGGGACCATTCTTGTTCTTCTAACAAGAATAAGTCCTCTACCAAGTGTCCTTCCAGGTCAGGTCAGGACCTGGTCAATCACCAGAGCCCAGCATGCATGCCTGTTGGTGAATAATGAGGCTGGTAGTTGGGCCCTTCTGCCATCAACACAGACCAGGAATGTTGTGGCCCAGAGCCATGAATGAAATTGGTCCTCTTGGAGAATGAATGCTTTTCTTGTAGTCTCTTTCTGAATCTTGTATATTCCTGCCATTAAGCATAATGAAATTATGAATTTATTATACTGTCCTCGAGCTTGCTTTTCAGCATCATTATGAGTGCTTTCTTGTTAGATGCCTCTGTTGCTATTACACAGTTATATGTGGGCTGTAAATATCTAATTTGTACGAAATGACTGATTTTGGTATTTGTATAATCCTCTAGTCAATTTAAGTTGAGCTTTTCACAGTCCCCAGTGCTGCTGCTGCTCATCTGATTACACTGCTCAGGGGAATAAGGTTAAGGGCGGCTGTTGGTAACCAGAGCATTTCCAGGGCTTTAGTTCAGCAGATGGGCTGCTTGGCTATATTCATACATCTGTTTGCCTGCTGTGGCAGCTGCTGCTGCTTCATGTTGTGTTCTTTTGTTCTGTTCCATCCAAGAATGGAATGCTAGGAAGTGTAGTGAATGGATTAATTTAAGGTTAAGGTTAGTGTTTTGCTTGCTTTCTAAGTAACCGATCATAATACTGCTTCTAGTAGAAGCTAATGAGTTTCTCTTAAAGTGAACTAGATTTATAAAATACAGCTCAGCAAGGGGGCTAGATTAGTATTGTTGATGGAAACCAAATCAAATGCATAAAATACTGCCAGATTTATCATTTGTTCCTAATACTTTATTTTCTTTCTTTTTTCTCTCCCTACCATTCTCCCCTTCTAGGACTTACATCCAGACTTTGCCTGACACTGCAGGATCCAAGAGAATTAAGGAAATATGGAATGACATGAAGAAGATTAGTTAAGGATTATAGGCTTCGAGGACACACACCTCAGTGAAGTGAAGCACAGACAAGCTCCCAAACTGTGGTTTGGAAGAGCCACGTATTGGAAGATGGCAGATCCAGGAATGATGAGTCTTTTTGGCGAGGATGGGAATATCTTCAGCGAAGGCCTTGAAGGTCTTGGAGAATGTGGATACCCCGAAAACCCAGTAAATCCCATGGGTCAGCAGATGCCGATGGACCAGGGCTTTGCCTCGTTGCAGCCATCCCTTCATCATCCTTCCACGAATCAAAATCAAACCAAGCTGACCCATTTTGATCACTATAATCAGTATGAACAGAAGATGCATCTGATGGATCAGCCTAACAGAATGATGGGCAGTGCCCCTGGGAATGGACTGGCATCTCCACACTCACAGTATCACACCCCCCCTGTTCCCCAGGTGCCCCATGGTGGCAGTGGTGGTCAGATGGGAGTCTACCCCAGCATGCAGAATGAAAGGCACGGTCAATCTTTTGTGGACAGTGGCTCCATGTGGGGGCCCCGGGCTGTTCAGGTACCAGACCAGATACGAGCTCCCTACCAGCAACAGCAGCCACAGCCACAGCCACCACAGCCAGCTCCATCGGGGCCACCAGCACAGGGCCACCCTCAGCACATGCAGCAGATGGGCAGCTATATGGCACGTGGGGATTTTTCCATGCAGCAGCATGGTCAGCCACAGCAGAGGATGAGCCAGTTTTCCCAAGGTCAAGAGGGCCTCAATCAAGGAAATCCTTTCATTGCCACCTCAGGACCTGGCCACTTGTCCCACGTGCCCCAACAGAGTCCCAGCATGGCCCCCTCCTTGCGTCACTCGGTGCAACAGTTCCATCACCACCCCCCTACTGCTCTCCATGGAGAATCTGTTGCCCACAGTCCCAGATTCTCCCCGAATCCTCCTCAACAAGGGGCTGTTAGGCCACAAACACTTACCTTTAGCTCTCGGAGCCAGACAGTCCCCTCTCCTACTATAAACAACTCAGGGCAGTATTCTCGATATCCTTACAGTAACCTAAATCAGGGATTAGTTAACAATACAGGGATGAATCAAAATTTAGGCCTTACAAATAATACCCCAATGAATCAGTCCGTACCAAGATACCCCAGTGCTGTAGGATTCCCATCAAGCAGTGGTCAAGGACTAATGCACCAGCAGCCCATCCACCCCAGTGGCTCACTTAACCAAATGAACACACAAACTATGCATCCTTCACAGCCTCAGGGAACTTACGCCTCTCCACCTCCCATGTCACCCATGAAAGCAATGAGTAATCCAGCAGGCACGCCTCCTCCACAAGTCAGGCCTGGAAGTGCTGGGATACCAATGGATGTTGGCAGTTATCCAAATATGCCCCACCCTCAGCCATCTCACCAGCCCCCTGGTGCCATGGGAATTGGACAGAGGAATATGGGCCCTAGAAACATGCAGCAGTCTCGTCCATTTATGGGCATGTCCTCAGCACCAAGGGAGTTGACAGGGCACATGAGACCAAATGGTTGTCCTGGTGTTGGCCTTGCAGATCCACAAGCAATCCAGGAACGACTGATGCCTGGCCAACAACATCCCGGTCAGCAGCCGGCTTTTCAGCAGTTGCCAACCTGTGCTCCACTGCAGGCCCACCTGGGTTTGCATCACCAGTCTTCACCTCCACACCCCCATCACCAGCCTTGGGCACAGCTCCACCCATCACCCCAGAACACCCCGCAGAAAGTGCCTGTGCATCAGGTAAGGGGGCCACAGAGCCTTCCTGTATGACAGTCAAATTTAGCCTGGTTACCTTGTCTAATAGAATTTTCCTTTAAACCTTGTGAAAAGCTTTTTCATTATGAACACTTTAATTTTTATCTTGTAAGCTTTCTCAGAAACTCTTTTTTCCCTTTTGTTGCTCCTTTTATTTACTCACCTTTCCTTCCTTCCCTTCCTCCCTTCCCTCCTTCCATCCCTCCACTCCATTATCTGCCAAGGATGCAGATGTGTTGTTAACTGAGACTAGGTCCCTGCCAGCAGGGAACTGGACAGTGGATACTCACCAAATGAATGTTTTTGTTTTCTTCTCTTTCTTCTTTGCTCATTTTTACTTCCCTTTTCTCTTTTAAGGAATACACTGAAACTTGATTTCCAGCAAAGTTTTATATATTTGTAGTAGACTCCTCCATCTTTTATGAATTTTTTTCCTTAGGAAGGAAACTATAAAATTTTTATTCGTGTAATATTTATTTTACCAACTTGAGTGTTAATATGAATTTAAATTGTGACTGTAGGACATCACAGTTAAGTGATGGTTCAGTCTCAAAGAGATATGGTTACTTAGCACCGAAGTAGTCATCTTCCTGTTTTGTAAACTGAGAGTTTTAAAAATTATCTTTTACAATTTATAAGATAATATTTTGTTTTAAACCCTAGCATTCACAACGACATCAGTTTGCTATAAATTTTGGTGATTATATCCTTGACCTGTAGAAAAGATACTAACATCCATATGTGCAGATATTCTTTTCCCCCTCCCAAATATATTGCAGAATTGATTAAAGCTATTTTGGAGAGCACAGTAGGTTTTGGAGCTATAAAGCATAGTGCTTGTTTTTGATGAACTTCTATCAGTTTGGGAAAACATGATCTTTTTGTGAAGATATAGCATAAAAGACCATGCATAATTATGTGACAAGTATCCTGAGAAAGGAGATACCAGTGGGTAAGAATGCTTGAAATTTGACTGGGACTCACCCTGAGGAAGCGATCTTGGTGAGAATTTCATTTTGGTGGTTCGTTTGAGTGGTTTCCTGAACAAGGGCATCTGGAAACAAAGCCACTGTCTAGGAAACAAAGTCACTTTAACATCTCCCTTGGAATTTAGGCTGAGGGAGTGAAGGCTAGGGATGGACCTGAAGCTGCTCTCAGTGTTCAGGCATATTTGGTGATTATCAGAAGAGCTCTGAAATCAAGGACAGCCCAGTACCACAGGAAAGAGAACGAGCTGCTTGCAGAGAGTACAGTACTCTTGCTCCCTGGAAAAGTTTTTGCTAAGAAGGAATCTTTTTACAGTGGTGGTGTTTTAGACTTTCAAGCAGTCCTCTGGAGACATCCAGGAAATGGTTGTAGTCAGATGCCTGGGTGAGAATTGCTGCCCTCTGAGTTACAGGGGCACAGACACCTCCCCGGACATTTCTGAGGATGTATTGTACTCTGGCACTGAGCACTGGAAGGCCCGGTGTCCTGAGCTAGAGGAAGGGAGACCCTTCAGTGTGCTCCAGTGTCCCTTTATAGACAACATTGTAACTCTGAAGAGATGTAGACAAAGATGTTTGCAGTGTTTCTGTAATAAATGCAGTCTTGTTTGCCATTTTTGTTTATGGTATTTGCCTTCTTATTTTTCTTAATTATTTTTGTTGTTAGTAGGGTTTGAACTCAGAGCTTCATACTTGTGCTCTACTACGTAAGCCATGCCTCCAGTCCTGTTTTTTGCTGGTTTTAAAAATAGGTTCTAGAGAACTTTTCAGCTCAGGATGGCCTCAAACTGTTACCGTGCTGCTCTCAGCCTCCTAGTGTATAGCTAGGATTACAGCTGTGAAACACCTGTGCCAGGCAGTGTTTGCTTTCTTGTTTGTGTTTAACTTTGTATCCTCTTCAGACATTGAAGCACTCCGTTTTGAAAATAATACTGGGAGTCTGGGAAGGTGGCTCAGTGGTAGAGTGCTTGCCTTGCATGCATGAGGCCCTGGGTTCTATTCCTCAGCACCACATAAGCAGAAAAAAAAAAGCCAGAAGCAGTGCTATGGCTCAAGTGGTAGAGCACTAGCCTTGAGCTGAAGAGCTGAGGGACAGCGCCCAGGCCCAGAGTTCAGGCCCCATGACTGGACCTTCCCCCCCCCCAAAAAAAAGAAAATACTGGGGAAACATAAATTCTGGGGAAAAGTATAGACTTTAACATCAAGAAACTATTTGAAGACCTGTTCCCTCACTGTTCCCTCACTGTAGCTTAGTGATCTTGGGCAAGTGATCGAACGGGAACAATGATAGCCATCCCAGTGCATGTTGAGATTAAGTTGGATGGTATGTTACTTCTGTATGTTAATTCTGTAGCTTTTATTTTCTAATCTGCAGCTCAAAACCTTGTTTTATCATTGTTATTGTACAATGTAGATACTATGTAAAATTTTATTTTTTAATAAATAGGTTAAATATTAATTACAAAATACGGAATTTGATTTGTGCAACTAATACTTTTCTCTCCCCCAATTTAGCCTATATTGCCAGGTGAGGAAGATAAAGATTTGGATAATGCAAAATAATTAAATAATCATATAATCCTAAAACCTCTCTCTACCTACTGGACCCTGGCAAATATTTCTATCTAATTATATTTTGTTTTAAAATGACTAAATCTTTGTTTCCTTCCCCTCCTACCCCATTTGGTGAGCTCAGAATTTGGCAGGTACTACCATTTGAAGCATGCCTTCAGCCTTTTTTGCTTATTTTTCAGATAGGATCTGCATTAATACCTGAGTGGCTTCCACAGTGATCCTTCTACTTATGATTCCTGTGTAGCTTGGGTGACAGACGTACACCAATCTGTCCATCTTATTGGTTGAGATGGGATCTTATCTAATTTTTTTTGCCTATTTTGGCCTCCAGCTTTTTTGATCTTCCTGATCTTTGCCTCCCAGGTATTTAGTATTGAATGTATGAGGCACTATACCAGGCTTATTTTGCATTTAATATATGGCAGAATGGTAGTTCAAAATTATGCTGGGTGGGGCTGGGAAGGTGGCTCAGTGGTAGAATGCTTGTCTTGCATGCATGAGGCCCTGGGTTCGATTCCTCAGCACCACATAAGCAAAAAGAAAAAAGCCGGAAGTGGCCCTGTGGCTCAAGTGGTAGAGCGCTAGCCTTGAGCTGAAGAGCTGAGGGACAGTGCCCAGGCCCAGAGTTCAGGCCCCATGACCAGACCCCCCCAAAAAAAATTATGCTGGGTAATAGGGAGACTATTAGATTAGATTGAAATAATTTACTAACAGAATTAACACATTCATAGTGCCCTATTGAGTTTTTTTGATCTTTTAGAAAAAAGTTGTGCTCTTTAAATATTTCATGAGCTCTGATTGGGTACTTTCTAAATTACATAACATTTAAACGTATTTAGATATCTCTAGAACTGTTTATATTGAGAAATTAATACAGAAAAATATTATAACGAAAAGATTCCTTGAATTAGTACATGGAGAACTGCATTTTTGTTTTTGGACATATTCTCTGGTGGAAGCTCTAGAATCTGAGTATTTGGTAAGAATTGTAGGGGAAACTATGGCTTCATTATAGCTTATTTTTCTAACTCTAGATTATATCTTTTTTTCATTAGCAAATTAAGACAGTGGTTCTCAAGCCTTTTGATTTTAGATCTCTGCACATTCACAAAATTTATTGGGACTCCAAAAACCTTGTTTACATATATGAGCTGTATGTATTAGTGTCAGATGTCTGAGAAATTTGAATTGAAGGAAATAAAAATGCTGTTTTGTTAATCTTTTAAAAATAATATTAGAGCCTGGGAGTTTAGACAAGTGGTAGAGCATGTACTTAGCATGTGTAAGGGCCTGGGTTGAATTCCCATTACCAGCCTCCCACCCAAAAATATGGTCTGTGTGCAAGTTAGGAACCTCTGGAGAAGTTCACTGTTTATTCAAAGTGATGATGGAGAGTGAGAAGAGAAATGACTTCTCAGGGTGTTATAGCAAAGTAGCTGTGACACCATGGACCCTGCAGAGTCCTCAGCACATGAATTTAGAGCTATGATTTGAAGAAGAGAGTGCAGGCTTTGGGGGCTTAGATGCTGATGGAAGTACAAGTAATCCTCCCCCCGCCTCTCCACCTTAACATTGGATAGGTTCCTTGGCCTTTGAGGCTCACTTGTGTTATCTCTAAAGAGAAGGTTTATATACACCTTCCTGGTTGGAGGAATAGTGAGATTAGCAATAACATCTTTTAGGTTTTCCAAATCAAGACACTATCAAAAGTGCTTGCTGTCAAATTTGAAAAATAGTCTCACTTATTTCAATGTCAGACATCGTTTTGGGCTGTGTTTTCTTGGTATCGGGGAACGTTTATCAAATATTGAGGCACTGAGGGACAGAGAACAGTCTTTCTGTGGGGAAAGAAGTACAAATGGGAATGTACTATGAGATGTGTACCCTAGACCCCAGCCATCCATCTGTGGGTGGCTGAAGTCTTAAGGTGTTACCCGTTGAGTGGTGACTGGGGCCTATGGGGCTTTTTTTGGGGAAAAGTGATATCCTGTGGGGGATCAGTCCAAGTTCAGAGAAAGGGCAGGGAGAGTTAAGCTAGGCTTAGGAAACAGTAAGTATAGAGATGAGAGAGACCCAAGTAGCTCTCCTATATTGGAATGTGGGGCTGAGACGTTGGAGAGGAAGTTTGCATAGTCCTAGCTCATGTCCCTGGCTTCCCCTGGGGTATGTATGAGAACAGCTTAAAAGGGAAACAAGAGTAGCATTTTGTTAATTTTAAGAGTTTGCCAGAACAAAGAATGGATATATAGATTGTCCTTCAGGTTATAGGCAAGTATTTGAGTTTCACAAAGGTGTTCCAGGTTGTATGTGGGTTACTCTAACATGGAGACATCTGGTGGGATTTTTAATAGTCTGCAACATTGCACATTAGGATAAATGTTTTTGGGATATATTTATTTGTGTCCTTTAATTTGAAATATAGTCATTATGAAGGGAGAATAGAAGTTAAGATTCAGGTAATGGACAATAGTTTTCCTGTGCCATTTTTTCTCTATAAGATTAAAAAAACAAATCTAAAAGCCTCAGTGGTGTAGTTTTTTTTCAGTCCTATCTCTCTGTAACATCTTACAAATATCTAAATTATATTCCTATCTCTATCTCTATATCTATATATAGATATACATATTATGTAAACATTTTTAGGAAAACCTTTTTCTGGTAACTACTGAAGCTCTGTTTACTCTGTAAATGCAGAGTTATACAAATGGGCAGAATAATAGACAACTATTAAGTAAATCTGTGGAAAAAGTTGGTCATGCACTATCTCAAACATCATGTATGGAAGTTGTGATCAGAAATGGAGGGGGGAGACTTGTTAGTGGAGAGTAGCTGTTTCTATTAGTACTACCTTTGACATTACTTTTTATACTCTTTAAAAGGTCTGTAGAAGATGGAAAAATAAAGCATCTCTAAAGAAAACTTAGCTTTCTATGTAAGTGACATGAAGGCATGCTTGCAAGTTTTCAGAGAACAGGTGTTCAGATAGACCTCATTAGAGCAGGTGGACCTCTGCTGCATGCAGAACTAAGGCAGTTTTTCCTATGGGCTGGTGGCTGGGTTGTCTCTTCATTAATATTGGTAAAGCCAGTACCTTCCTTCCTTCCATTGCCTCATCTACTGTTTGGCATCATAAGCAACCTCCCTATGTTTTCTCTTGGAATTTGTGTGTTAAAGTAGAAAGTGCCAAGTATAGAGTTTGAAAGAGGAAAACTTTGCCTTATCTGTCCTTTGCCCCATGGATGAGCTCTTCAATGATTGTTCTTTTGTAAAAAGGTATTATCTCAGTGACTCTCAAAAGTGTTATAATTAGGGGCTGGGAAAGTGGCTCAGAGTGCCTGCCTCACATGCATAAGGCCCTGGGTTTGATTCCTCAGCACCATGCAAGCAGAAGAGGTTGGAAGTGGTGCTGCTGTGGCTCAAGTGGTAGAGCGCTAGCCTTGAGTTGAAGAGATGAAGGACAGTGCCCAGGCCCAGAGTTCAGGCCCCACGACTGACTCCCCCCACCCCAAAAAAGTTATAATTAGTTTTAGTTCTTTTTCTAAGCTGAAAATTAGTCCTCTGCTAGGTGTTGCAAGGAACAACACCTATTTTCTTTTCTTTCTTTCTTTCTTCTTCTTTTTTTTTTGGTCCGTCATTGGGCTTGAACTCTGGGCCTGGGCACTGTCCCTCAGCTTTTCAGCTCAAGGCTAGCACTCTACCACTTGAGCCACAGCACCACTTCTGGTTTTCTTGTGGTTTATTGAAGGTAAGAGTGTCACGGACTTTCCTGCTGGGACTGGCTTTGAACCACGATCCTCAGATCTCAACCTCCTGAGTATCTAGGATTACAGGCGTGAGCCACCGGCGTGCCCGACTCCAATCTATTTTCTTTCTTTCTTTCTTTCTTTCTTTCTTTCTTTCTTTCTTTCTTTCTTTCTTTCTTTCTTTCTTTCTTTCTTTCTTTCTTTCTTTCTTTCTTTC
>NW_012267225.1:25212609-25217484 GCF_000151885.1 Dipodomys ordii
TTCAGCTCAAGGCTAGCACTCTACCACTTGAGCCACAGTGCCACTTCTGGCTTTTTTTCTTTTTGCTTATGTGGTGCTGAGGAATCGAACCCAGGACCTCAAGCATGCAAGGCAAGCGCTCTACCACTGAGCCACCTTCCCAGCCCCAGGAATTGGTTCTTTAGTTTCTTCAAAGGGAAGGGGAAGTCTTGTTTTTTGCTAATATGACCTTTCCCTTTCCCTTTTTGTTTTCTGCAGTCATTTGGAAAAGTAGTCTGGAACTACAGGACTCAGTTGACTTGGGAAGTGAATGAGAGGACAATTAGGGAAAAATGTTGCTAGAACCCTTCTGTGATGCCTTAATGTCACTCTTCATGCTCACAGTTACAATTGTGAATCTGTAGATCAGCAGAAATGGTCCTCAGTTTTTCTTTTCTGCTGAACACTGCTTTTTTTCCCCTTATATTTATCCTGAAGGGAATCTGTAGCAAACTTGAGCTTACGTTTTTGTCTCGTAAAACTGTAGTAAGTGAAAGTGCGCCTGAGAGTAAGATGGTGGTGGAGGGAGGGATGTCAGGGGTCACCCACTTTTGTACCTAATACACAGTGTACAGAGCATGAGAAAACTTCCTAGGAATAGGGCATGGCATTAGAGCTGGGGGTTGTGGAGAATTTAAAGGAAGCTGGCCAAATGCCAAGAAAAAGTCAACATAGATTCAGGAACTTGTCATCTGGCTGCTCTTTTCTTGGCAGTTTCTAGGATACTGAGAGTGATAGCCCATAATGGTGCAAGGTGTTCCCTTACCCCTTATTTTAATGTTTGAATATTAAGTAGTCATCCAGGCAGTTATTTGAGGAAACATGTATTTTTGATGTTCCTTAATGAAAAGCCTACTTCTGATCTGCTTTAATGTGTGTTTGACCTGTTCCCCACTGCTTTCTGTGTTTAATTGTGAATAATTTGATACTCTTGAGTTTCAGGAGAATCTTAAGACATTTAATCTCAACTGTGTGAAAGCAAAAACACTTTCTTTAAGATAAAAGAAAGTAATATTAATCCCAAGAGCGTTCCCATTTTATTTGTTTGGGAAGAGGGCATGGAAAATTAGAAAATGTTAGGGAAGGACAAGTAAGACTGTTGAAGAAGACAACCAGGATTCTTGGGAAACCTTGAGAGTTTCTGAACTACAAGTGTTTAACTGAATTTATATCTCTCCTGCCTCCTGCAAGGCTGGCTTCGGGGGCTTGCAGCATCAGCATTAGATCTTACCTTAACCCATTTGGTGGACTAGGAAATATCCTGGCCTCCTGCCAGTATAGGGGGCTGAGATGTTGAATCTTTATCCTTGGTAATCACTAGACAAGGAATGATAGAGTTTAGATCTTCTTTTACTGAAACCATTCCCATACCCTTTTCAAAAGTTGTACCTAACAATAAGACAGATTTAAAACTCTTCTCTAGGAAATTCAATGTTTAGATTTTGTTTGTTTTTAACCGTGGAGTGCATAAATTTTTGTGTTGTTCTTGTACAGGGGCCATGCTCTTCTTAGTATCATTTCAGTTTTATGCTGCTGAAGCAAGCACAGATTATGATTCTTGATAAGATTTATTTATTTTGCTAGTATGGGGGTCCTGACTCAGATTGTATGCTTATATAATCCTGGTACTCTAGAGGTGAGGACAGGGAATTTGCAAAAGTGAGGATGAAGAATCATAACTTTGAGGACTGCTTGGCCTCCATAATGAAGATCTCTACAAAAACCAATAAAATTTTTTGTACTCAACTAAAGAGCTGAGGTTGTAGTTTATGTGGTAGAGTACTTGCCTATCAAACTCAAGGTCCAAGTTCAAACCTCAGTATGTGCATACACTTTTCACCCAAACAGCGAGACATGTTACAGAAGCACAGTCATCCTTCTGCTGGAGAAGATGCTATCCATGGCAGTTCTTGTGTAGTGTCTTACCTAGCTTGATTCAGAAGTCTATTTCTCCCTCCCTCTTTTTCCTTCCCTCCCTTCCTTTTTTGAGAGTACTGGTCCTTGAACTCAGAGCTAGGCAGGCATTGTTTACCACTTTAGCCATTCCCTTTAACCCTTTTGCTTTAGTTATCTTTTTAAATAGGGTCTCATTTACTCACAGGAGGCCTCCTACGGCAGTCCTCCTATTTATGCTTCCATGTAGCTGGGATGACAGATGTGTACCACTATACCCAGCATTTTTTATTGGTTGAGAATAGGGTCTTGTGAGTTTTTGTCCAGATTGGCCTCAAACTATAATCTTCCTGAGTAGCTAGGAATACAGATCTGAGCCACTGTGCTAAAAGTATCCCTCTTTCTTTGAAATTATGTAGATAGTAGAAGACTTAGTACAGTGAAGGAACTTTCAAAGTCTGGAAAAGATTTATCCTAGAGTCAAGCTTAATGCCTTAAGAAACCAATATTCATTCATAAATAATAGAAATGTTGGTGAAGAGAAACAGAAAACAAAAAAAAACTGGTTGCAGATTATTCATAAAATGAAAATGAGTCATAAGTTTGGTTGTAGGCTTTTCATATTAAAGTCTTGAACCATATAAGATGCTAGAGTCGTATTTCATGTTAAAAGTATTACATGTTTAATTCCAAGAATAAATTAATGGGAAGGGGTGTCAGTTTATTCTTTCATGTAGTGTTTCCTGTGGCACCTCACGCTTTGACCCCCTTATTCTTGGAATAGGTTGCTGTTGAGGGTAGAAGCACAGGAACTGTCAAGACAGTGGGCTTTGTGAAGTCATTCTTGAGTAGGCACTTAATTTCTTTAAACCTTCGTTTCCTGAGGACAATAACTGTACCAATTGCACAGGATTATTATGAGAATTAAATGAGATAATGGCTGTAAAGTTTTTAGCACAGCATGTGGCATGTGGTAAGTGCCCAATAAATGTTAAATACTTTTATTATAACTGCTGCTCCAGTGGTAGTTTAAATAAGCTTCTTTTTTTGTGCCCTATACCATAAGGTGGAAAGACTATTATTGTATTTTGTGTAATGGAACTTTATCAAAGCTTTTTTTTTTTTTTTGCCAGTCCTGGGGCTTGAACTCAGGGTGTTGGCCCTGAGCTGCTTTTGCTTAAGGCCAATGTTCTACCAGTTGAACCAGAGCTCTACTTCTGGCTTTTTGGGGGTAGCTTATTTGAGATAAAAGTCTCATGGACTTTGTTGCCTGGGCTGACTTTGAACTGTGGTCCTCAGATAATTCCCCCTCCTTCCCCCACCCCATGAGTAGGTCAGATTACAAGTGTGAGCCACATATGTTCAGCTAGACTTTATCAAAGCTTCAAAAATCATCCCCCACCCCAGATTTTTCTATAAGGCACACGATTCATTATGTTTTTATGGGAGGAAGAAATGAACTGTTGCATTAATGTATTTCTTTTCAATTGAGTCTTTAGGAAATCTGATACTGTATGTAAAACACCAACTGCTTTCTCATTTCATTTCTTCTTAATTTAACTTAAGGTAAAACCCATCACTTAGTTTTTAGAAGCCTAAGATGTCAAGTTAAATTGACATTCTGTTTGGTGCTACTAAGAAGGTTTGCTGGTATTCCCTCCAGTGTCAAAGAAGTTAGGCCACTGAACTAACTATATGTAGGTCAGTATATAGGTAGGTGTACATATAATATAGTTCAATAGTACTTACTGTCTTTGCTTTGTTAATGAAAAATTTAAACTTACAGATACCGACCTGAAATCCAGTTCATCCACATCACCCCTTTGTTGTTATCACCACTGTCCTGTGCAGTCTCCAAACTCTAAGATGATGTTTCACATTTGGTTAATGAGTGTGTCCCTGGGGAGTGGCATTGATTGTACTGTTTTGAATTCAGTGATTGTTGGAGGACCACACCATTTTTTAAAATGTTTCTTTATCCTAATCCTTTCCCTAACCCTTTCCCCCTTAAACAGCTATTACATCTGTTTTTAGGTGAGACAGGCATAAAAGGAAATAATCATTGCAGTTGTAGCTTAGTAAAGCGGCATTTTTTAACGGCAATAAATTGATTCACATTTATTTATTTATTTATTTATTTATTTATTTTTGGTCTGTCATGGGGCTTGAACTCTGGGTCTGAATGCTATCTCTAAGCTCTTCAGCTCAAGGCTAGTGCTCTACCACTTGAGCCACTTCTGGTTTTCTGAGTGGTTTATTGGAAATTAGAGTCTCATGGACTTTCCTGTCCAGGCTGGCTTTGAACTGTGATCCTCAGTTCTCAGCCACCTGAGTAGCTAAGATTATAGGCATGAGCCAACGGTGCCCAGCTTACCCATATATATACTACCTCAAGCTAGTTGTTGTAGAGCTTGGGAGAGACTTGTGTTAGACTTGTCTGTAAACCAGTAGTTCATCAGGAGAGAGTACAGTTAAGTCTTTGCTCTAATCAAAATAAAAAGGAGAAAGCCTATTTGTGTATCTTTTTTAAAACTTGTTCTGCTATAGCTTTAAAATATTTCAAACAATTTTGTAGTGTCTTTAGATTTGAATAAAGTAAATGAAAACTATTTTCTGGTATCTACAAAACATGATGTATCTGAAATGTTGTGTATTATATTTGTATGTGTTGCTATATTGAACTGTAGATGTACATGATATGTGTATTTATGTGTGTATTTTCATGTCATGAACATATTATAGAGTGCAGTCAGGTTGTCAACTACTTGAATTCAAACTTTAGGAAACATTTGAAATATTCCAACTATCTTTAAAATATACTAACCATCTTTAAAATATATCAACTACTGAAATTTGTAAAGAAATACTGTATTGTTTCCAAAGTTGGCTTTCTAGGAGTTTGCCTTGTATTTTAATATTATGCTAATAATGATTCCTTCCTTCCTTCCTTCCTTCCTTCCTTCC
>NW_012267225.1:25217644-25378704 GCF_000151885.1 Dipodomys ordii
TCTTTCTTTCTTTCTTTCTTTCTTTCTTTCTTTCTTTCTTTCTTTCTTTCTTTCTTTCTTTCTTTCTTTCTTTCTTTCTTTCTCTTTTGTTGAAAGTCTGTAACCTAGTCCTGTCCACGAGCTTCCCATTAATGATAAAAATGTTCTCTGTTTACTTCGTCAAGGATGGTAGCTGCTAGTCACTCATGCCCATTGAGTCCTTGAAATATGGGACTAGGGGGACTGAGGAACTAAAACTATAATTTTATTTAATTTAAATATCCACATGTAATGACTGCTATCCCAAGTATGACTGGTTATTTAAATTTTCAGAAAATAAAATGTAGAACATAATAAAATCTAAAAAAGGGAGTATGTATGTATCCATTGTAAGCTGTGTGCTTCTAATATTATAACACTGTAAGTACCCATTGTCTTTGGGCCCTGCTGCATCGTGATAGGATACAGATATCCACACACAACTTTTTGCTGTGTTTGAGCCAGTTGTTAAAAACAGTCTAGCATTTTAAAGTATACAGGTTTTGGTATGAAGTTATTTGCAAAAAAGTTCTGGTCACATGCATTTTAGAAAACATTGAAAATACTTGAGGTAAGGTAAGCATTGTACATCTTGGGTATTATATTGTGGTCAGTTAATTAAGTCATGCATAGGATCTCAATTTTTAATGTTATCAATCAAATTTTTTGTGATTATATCACATGCTACTGAAATGCCCAGTTAAAAATTCTTAATTTTATTATGGAAACCCCAATTAAAAAAAAAGTCTAAAATACTGATTTTGTATCTCATTGATGTAGAAATGAGCCTTTTTGGAAAGCAGATAGCAATAATCATTATGTTATAAAAGTTGAGCTCCTGTGTGTTTCATCTGGATGGAAATGTCCCACTTTTTTTTTTTTTTGGACATTGGGGTCATAAAAATGACTGCAGAGAAACCAAGAATTTCCCTTGGGAAGGGATTGAGTGCTTTATTATATCAAAATTCCACAGCTGCCTTATCCAGTGAAATTTTCGGAGATGGTGGAAATGTTTTCTGAACTGTCCAGTGTTATAGTCAGTAGCTACTGGTCGTTAGGAAGCACAAGTAGAAAAACTGAGAAATTGATTTTTAAATTTAAAATATTCAAAATATTATTAAATTAAAATTTTATTTAATGTTAACCAGTTTCAACTTAAATAAGCACATTTGCCTAATATTTGCCCTCATCTCTGTTAGCATAATCCTATAGTCATAATTGATAGAGCAGCAGTCTTTAAACTTTACGGCCCCTAAAAGGATTTTGAAAGAATAGTTAAAAAAAATTCTGATTTTATTTTTCCTGTTTGAGTTACTACATTAACATGAGTTTGTCTAAATGACAGCCTCTCAGTAAAACAGTATTGTCTGGGTGAAGTCAGGCACTGCTGGCTTGGATATTTCTTACTACATCTCTATTGGCTGCCAAGAGACTCCTCCTTAAGAGGATGGTGAAAAATAGGTTTTTACACTTCAGGTCAATGCACCATAATAAGATAGGGGATATGTAAAGACATGGGAAGGAAAGAACAGCCAAAGGAGAAGACACAGAGAAACACCAGAAAGCCAGTGAGAAGACTTAGGTGGCCTCTTGAAGTATCTGTGTCCTATAGAAATTCTTTGATGTTCTCTAGGGTTTCACCTATCCAGGTGTGAAGAGATGATCCATTAAGACTTTAATATTGGCTTTTCTGTTTACTCAACCATGTTTTCTAAACAAAGTTGCGCAAGTTGGAATGAACCCCGAGGCCTATGTTTCTCGAAAGAAGCTCCTTAGACATTTTTTATGTGTGTCAAAGGCCAGAAGGAGTGCTGTAGAGCATAGCCAAGACAGTTTGAGCCTGAAAAAATTCTCAGAACACCTTTTACTACCTATTGCCCATGTTGATTTTTCCATGGATTGTTGAGGAGGATAGTTGGTTAGCACATTCAATAAGATGAATCAGGAAGTGGCGCTGTCGCTCAAGCAGTAGAGCACTCGCCTTGAGCTGAAAAGCAGAGAGACAGTGCCCAAGCCCAGAGTTCAAGCCCCACGACCAAGCCCCCCCCCAAAAAAAAAAGAAAAGAAAAAAAAAAGATGAATCGGTAGAAATCAGACCCAGAAATTTGAATAGGTTAAGTTACTGTGTTTACTTAATTGTGCATCTTTAGAGACTAGATACCAAAGATAGAGTTATCTGTGATAGGCATGTATTTTGAACTATTCACTTGACTTATGCAGTTACTGGGACGATCCTAGGAGATAAAATAAGGCTCAAGTACAAACAATAACACTTTCCTGCTACTGAGACTGGGTGCTGTTCCTCCATGTCACTTGAATACGTGAATAATACTAGCGATAGATAACTGCTCATCTGTTTACAATTGTGTTTTGTTTAAAGTGATAGCTCTCAGATGTTTTTTGTTTCAGAATCCTTATTATCTTAAATGTTGAGAACCCTAAAGAGGTTTGGTTTATAATAGCTTTATTTACCTCATCAAAAATTAAATCTAAATCTAGTTGGGCGCCCCAGTGGCTTATGCCTATAATCGTAGCTATTCAGGAGGCTGAGATCTAAGGATCAAGTTTAAAACCAGCCCTGGCAGAAAAGTCCATGAGACTTATCTCCAATAAACCACTAGGAAACTGGAAGTGGCTCTGTGGCTCAAGTGGTAGAGTGCTAGCCTTGAGCTGAAGAGCTGAGGGACAGCGCCCAGGCCCAGAGTTCAAGCCCCACAACAGACAAAATAAAATAAAATAAAATTTAGGGAATTTATTGTTTAGAAGTTAATTTGCTAACATAAGTGTTAAGTTTTATAAATAAAAATGACTATTGTTCCCACATAAACCTAGAGAGGAGAGGTTATTATTTTATAGTTTTACGAGTAACTGATGTGTGCAGCATATTGGAAGCCAGCTGGATTCTGTATCTATTGTTTCAATGTATTGTATTGGCTGAAACATGTGAAGGTAATTAGCCCTTGCACAGATACATAATTGTATAAAGGAGAAATGTTTTTAGTATCTATTCCAATAATTGTTGATAGGCTTAGATAACTATACTAAACGTCCACAATTGGAGTTTCATTAGGTAGTGGATGAAGGGAACACCATGGGTGTTCAGGCAGGAAAAGAAGTTTATTTACCGAATTGCTGCCCCACTTTGCTGTGCATGGTGGAGAAGCCATGCATGGTAGAAAAGTGCATGGCCGAAGGGGTGACACCCCCCACCCCCATCCTCACCACCAAGACTTACAGGGAAGGGAAGAAGTGTGTCGAGGTGGGGGGAAAGGCATGGCCACACTGGATCCAGATGTGACCTCAGGGCCTAGGACCCTCCTATGGTCAGCTGGAAGGTGTGACCAGGGATGGCCCAGGATGTGACTTAGCAGGAGGAGGAAGTGACTGCTTCCAGGTGTGCCAGTTACCTAGGTCACACAGATACTGTGGAAACTAGGGAGGCATCTACACTGGTCCTGCATCGCCCGGGGCAGACCTTAAAGTTATATTTCTTTTTCTTTTCTTTCTTTCTTCCTTTTTTTTGGGGGGGGGGATGGGGCCTGGCTGCTGGGGCTCTGCTCTTCAACTCAAGGCTAGTGCTCTACTACTTGAGCCACAGTGCCACTGCCAGCCTTTTATGTGGTGCTGAGGAATTGAACCCTGGACCTCAGGCATGCAAGGCTAGCACTGTACTACTGAGCCACCTTCCCAGCTCACAGTTAGAATTTTTTTTTAAAAAGTTTTATTAGCATAAATTAGTTTTATGGGGGTGCAGTAGAATGTTCGTTGTGACATTTCTATACCTGCATGCATTGTACTCTTCAGCCTTGATCTCTCTACCCCTTACCTCTTCTTCTTCTTTTTTGTCGGTCGTGGGACTTGACCTGGGCGCTGTCCCTCAGCTCTTCAGCTCAAGGTGAGCGCTCTACCTCTTGAGCCACAGCGCCACTTCCAGTTTTCTGGTGATTTATTAGAGATAAGAATCTTTGAATCTCTGGCTTTGAACTGCAACCCTCAGATCTCAGCCTCCTGAGTAGCTAGGATTACAGGTGTGAGCCACTGGTGCCTAGCTCCTCACCTCTTCTTAACAGTTTAAGCTGGTTTTATTGTATGGAAAGTATTTCAACCACGTTCACCCTCAGACATTCTCCCCATTCACTTTCCTCCCTCCTCCTGGCACCCACTCCCAGGTGGTAATATATATTAATATTTTTAAGAAAAGCATTGCCTCTGTTTCTATCACTACTGGCACCTCGGAAAATCCTTTAACAATTGGCAGTTTGCTGGGTATGGTGATGCATGCCTGTAATCCCAGCATTAGAAAGGAGGAGGTGGAGCCTTTTGATCAGGGGTCAAAGACAGTGTGGGTAGCAAGTTTCTAACATGCCTAGGACAGATAGAAAAGCAAGCCAAGTATGGTTGATAACCCTTCTAGATTGGGAGTAACACAGTTTGATGTTAGCCCAGGCAAAATACTTGTAAGATTCTATCTTAACAGAAAAGACTGGATGTGGTGGTATGCATCTCTCCTCCCAGCAGTAAATATAAATAGGAGGATCACAGTACAGCTGCCCTGGGCAGAAAGTGAGATGATCTCATCAAAGCTAAAAGGGACAGAGGCATGGCTCAAGTGGTAGAGTACTGGCCTACCAAACATGATAGGATAGATTGCTTTGGTTTAGGTACTTATCTCATCTATTTATATTTATTAACCCAGCAATACTCAAAGTAAAGTATTTATTAACTCCCTATTTTGTGTCTAGAACTGTTCAGGGTATAGCAGTGATCATAGAACTAACATTTTAGTGAGGGAGACAACCAACAAAATAAATGAGTGTGTGCAAGTGGGTAATAGCCAGCAAGTAATAGGACCTATGACGACAAAGACAAAAAGAGAGAAGTTTGGATGGTGGTAATTTGGGTAAGTTGATTAGAAAAGCTTCCTTGAAAGATGACAGGGAGCAGAAAACCTGAATAATGTAAGGGAACAAGCTATGCAAACTTCTGGGAAAGAATAGCTTGGGTAAAGATACTGAAGGTGGGTTGTATGGTGTCTGAAAGGCATCTGGGAGGCTGTGTGTTTGGAGTATATCAGGCTCCCACTAGTCTTCGCCAAGGAATAGATTGGAAGAGAAATGTAGTTTCAAAAAGGAAAAAAATGGGGTCATACAGATGGGCTGTTAGAGAGTGAACTAGAGTCAAGGTCATAGGGCAGCAGTGTATGGTGGATTTGAAAGAGGGTGGCTAGAAAGGATGCAACTGGAGCTGAGGTTGGCAAAGAAGCTGAGAGTTGTCTTGGCCTGTGCTGTCCAGTTGGAGTAAGATGTGAGCCCAATAGGCCATGCAAAATAGTTCACTTACCATTTTAAAAGCACAAAGATTAACTGGCAAAATTAACTCTTACTCTATTTTGTGTAATTAAGATTTACCCAAAGAGCTGTCCTTCAACTCTTCAGCTCAAGGATAGTACTCTACCACTTGAGCCACAATGCCAGTTCTGGCTTTTTTCTGTTTAGGTGGGGCTGAGAAATCGAACTCAGGGCCTCATGCATGCGAGGCAAGCACTCTACCACTGAGTCAACTTCCCAGCCCCTATACCGGAAGTATTTTAACATAAATATTAACATTAATGTTTTCCCTTTTCTGCTGACAAGATCTTTTATCTTTTTTGATTCTGTAAGTCTTTGGGATCTGGTGTGATTTCACACTTGTAGCACTTCTCATTTGAACTGGTCACTTTCCAAGAGCTCTGCTCCAGGGACATCATGGAGTAGACAGCAGTTGTGAGGTAATAAGTTTTGGGTGGGAACAGTGGCTATGTGGGTAGAGAGAGAGTTGCAGCTTGAACTTGGACGTGTGTGTGCTTACTGGGCAAGTTGTTCCCTCACAGTTCCTTAGAGGAATTCAGGAGAACACAAGTTTAGTTTTCAGGAAGAGTGGAGGTAAGCTGATGCCTTACGTTTGAGGTTTAGGTGGGACAATGGGACTTAGGGGACTTTATGGTCTTAAGGCCTGTAAGGTTGAATTGAAGCTCTGTAAACCCATTACAGCCCCTTAGGACTGTTTGTCCTATCCTGTTCCTGCCTTGCTCTGCTAAAGGGCTCTGTTTTGGGCTGTCGTTCCCCAGCCTTACCAGGAGATGGGCTGTACAGGAAAAGAAGATGTGGGTCATAATTTTTTTTTGTACAGAGGAGTTACAATTACATGGGCAGGATAATGCGTACATTTCTTACCAAGCATTGCAGCCTCCTCCTTTGTTTACCCTTCACATCCCTTCCCAGCCTCCCCCCTCCCCCCCAATCCCAATCCTTCTTCTTCCCCCCCCCCCCCCCCCCCCGCACCTACGTTGTAAAGCTCGTTTTGGACATGACAACTTGTACTTCTCATTGTTGCAACAGGTCCACCTGTATCCTTAAACAACTGGTTTTTCCCCATCTCCTCCACAAGTTATACTGACATCAAATATAGTGAAAGCAGGGGTTATACTGTGGGGGAGGGACATACAAAGCAACAAGATGTGGGTCATAATTATCAAAGGCCTTACCCTTCCATCTGAAATTACTAAAATGTTTTAGGTAAGTCATTTGGCCCTCTTCCCTTTTTTCTGATAGTATTGGGGATTAAACTCAGATGGGCTCCACTACTGGGCTACACCCCAAATTTATTCTACAAGTAATGTATGTTGTAATCAGTCGCAAGCCATGTTTTTAATTTAAAGAAAGTATGATTGTTACAATTTAATATCACGAGAAAAGGTTTTTATTTTTGAAGATGAAATTGTGCACAGTTTTTGTAATTCATTTAGAGTAGGGAGCCTGGTAGAGTAGCTGCCTGTGTTGCCTGTGGACTCACCCTCTTAAAGTAGGACATTAAGATGAAATTGTCCCTATTCATCCATTGTTCATTCTATTTGTTCATTTACTCATCTGTCAGCATCATCGTGTATTTACAATGTGCTATTCTCTTTGCAAACTTCAATGTAGTGTTGTAACTGCAATAAAGAGAGAACAAATGAAGACCTGTATAGAAGTAGATATGCAACTTCACTATTTGCAAGGCCAAAATGAAGGCCGTGTCTCAGCTAGGTAAAAGAGGTGGTGAAGAAGCAATTTATACATATTGTGGCACAGAACACTGTGCTTTCCATCAGAAAAGTTATCTTCACTTGTGTAAGGTTCACCAGAAAAGAAACCACACATGGTTCAGGCAGAAGAGAGTTTATTGGAGGGGGGGAGAGTAAACTGTGGCCCTACACAAGATGGAGGTACATGGAGACCAAGGGAAGGAAGAAGATAAAAAGAGAAGGGGGTTCCTGTTCAGCTGGATTACATGGGAAAGGCGGAAGGCGAAGGTGGAAGGTGGGACCTTAGTGGCTAAGGAAGTGATCTCCCATCCTGGGGGACCTCTCGCCATAGGAGGTGACATACCTGGGCCTTTCAGCAAATGCCTTCAGCAGATGAGGAAGTGACCTCAGAGCCCGGGATCCTTTGCTGACTGGGTGTGCAGCTGCTGTGCAGTGTAAATGAATGTGGGCACACGCAAATGCCCTTTATAAAAGAGTGGAGAATATGTGAGCAGCTGCCAGGCACAGAGTGAGGGTGGAGATGTGAATTGATGCTCACATTTGAAGGCATGGTAAGATTTTTATATTCCAGCCACCAACTCAAGCATATATGTGTGTCAGTCCCTGCTTTGGGTGCTAGAGGTAGCCATCTGTCATGCTGCACTCTGCTGTCCTTTAGGGCTCAGAGTCCAGATGACTAGTCAAGCAACATGGTAAGTGTTACTTGTCCTTGTAAGGGCATCAGTCTCTAGTGCAGAGACCAAGGAAGGCCTCAGAAGGAAATTATGTTGAAGTAGAAATTTGAAGTTTGAGGAGGAGAATGTGGGAGAAGGTATTCAAGACAGGAGGAATGATATGTTATCAACCTCTAAATTAGGAAAAAGCAAAGTGTCTTTTGTGCCTATAGTTGGGCATGATGAGGGCATAGGTGGAAAAGCAGGCCACAGGCTGGCAAGTCAGCATAGGCAGAACCCAGCCAACAGTTAAGTGCAGTTGGCAAGGATTCCACAGTAGATTGTACATTTAAAATCATAGGCAGTGTGGGGCACCACTGGCTCACACCTGTAATCCTAGCTACCCAGGAGGCTGAGATCTGAGGATCGTAATTCAAAGCCAGCTTTGGCAGCAAAGTCCATGAAACTCTTTTCTCCAGTGAGTCACCAAAAAACTAGAAGTGGTAGAGTGCTAGCTAGCCTTGAACACAAAAGCTCAGGGACCATGTCCAAGCCCCGAGTTCAAGCTCCAGGACCAGCACCAAAAAACCCAATAACAACAACAACAACAACAACCCCAAAACAATGATACCCAGTTTATATTTGAGATGATTCTGAATGTATTATTGAAGGAGATAGGAGATGAAGTCAGGTGAGATGAAGGGCTAGGAGACTTTTGGGGACAACTTAATAAGAGTCATTGTTGTGAAATATTAGCATGGCCAGAGTATGTGCCTGGAGCAGAGGAGAGGAAGTGAAGAAGTAAATGTACTGTTCTTTCTTTAAAATTTTATTTTATTGTAAAGGTGCCGTACAGGGGGGTTTCAGTTACATGAGTAAGGCAGTGAGTACAGTTCTTGTCCAGCGTTGTTACCCCTTCCCCTGTTGTTCTCCCACTATCCCTCCCTCTCCCTCCTCCCTCACTCCCCCCCCCTCAAAGTTGTAAAGTTTATTTCCAATATACTGTCTTGGGGATATCATTGTTGCAATGTTGCAATGAGTCATCCCGTGTCCTTGTTTTCATGTACTGTATAAAAGGGCTGAGGAGCAGGCTGAGAGTATAGGAAGATCTATTAAAGAGAGGTTCCACAAATACTTGACACAGTCTAAGAGGTTGGGGTAGAAGGTTAGATAGCTGAGAACTGGTCAGGCAAGAGGCAAATTAAAAAGTAGGCTGGTAGATCAATTTGGGAGAGATAGCTATTTAAATTATTCCCTGAGGCAGACTTCTTTTAAAAAGCAGCTGCTTTAACAAATTACTGTAGGGTGCTATGGGTTGGGGTGATTGAAGCAGACTTTGCTTTGGCTGTGTTTGGTCTTTAAGGCTCAGGGCAGCCTGGTGGTACATACTCAACACTGGGGTCCTGGCTCTTGTGCTGTGAGGAGTTAGGGTGCCTGTATGCTTTTCCCCGTCCTCAGGCACCTCTTTCCCCACAAGGCCTCAGAGGCTTTTTTCTTTCTCCTCCCCCCTCTGGTTTACTTGTTATGGGTGTAAGATCTCACCATTTAACAAAATAAACAAAGATGAATACTTTGTGCAAAATGAACTGCTTAATAAATATAACATTATATTGAGCAGATATTAATAATGTTACTGTGAGCAAAACTCGTAGAGGCACATGTGGGATGAAATTGTGCATTGCTGAGTGTTCTGGTGGTTAACAGGAAAAATAAATTGTATTTGGAGATTTCATTTACATTTTTAATTCTGCAGTATCTTATTTAATATTTCTATTATAGGCTTTCAAATCAATTTATCTTTTGTTTCTATCTCAAAAAATGTTCCCCTTCGAAATTATCTTCATTCCCCCCGCCCCTTACAAATACTTCATCTCCTAGACATGTTACTGGAGTAGGGTTGATAGCAGAGACCCTTAGAGGGTCTCAGATTAGGAAAGACTTTAGAGTTTAGCTCCTCCCCCTTCATCTTAGATGAGGGGTTTTACACACCTTGGGTGTTGAGGTTTTTTTTTTTTAACCTTAACTTGATATGTTCACAAGCCAAACTTCACATTAAATCTTCTGAGCTCATTCTCCTATTCTTAGAACAACTTGTCTAAAAGGAGTATCTCCAACTAGGAGTCTAACACTATCTGTCTAATGCCAACCTCCAGCAACATAGGAGGCCTTGGTGCCATTCTGGCCATCTGGGACATGCCTGCTCAGACCTACCTCTCATCCCTGTGAGTCTGGCTCTTGCTAGTTAGAGGTAAGTCCATCTGCATGTAGTATCCTGTGTGCCATCTGTCCCGAGGGATGAGAGTGTGGGTCACAGACAGGGAAGCCCAAGAAGTTCCCCATATACTATCTGTTTATACATTTCTGGATTTGCCATAACAAAAATTAAGTAGAAAATCTTTAGATCCTTGAATTAGAGAATTGATTAGTGTTGAGAAGATATTAAATGAGGGAACTAGAAAACTTAAAACAATTCTGAGTGTTGTTAAACTGTCAAGTAAACACTCTCCCCTCCTTTGTTTACAGTTCCTTTGTTTAGAGTTCAGTCGTAAACTGTAAAACACTTCCTTTTAATGTGAACAACCACATTCTTCCTATTCATTCTTCTAAATTGTATTTTAAATGGGAATAAAGATATTTGCAGGAATGAATATATTGTTCCTTTAGTTACCCTAGGTAATATTTTTTCAAAACAAGCTTTCTTTTTAAATTATAAGCAAGTTAATATAGAACAAATTACACAAATACATATCCCTAAGTAATAACATCTTTTCAAGTACACTCAGTGTTCAAATATTTTCAAATCATCCCAAGTATCTATATACTCTAAAGAAGGATGCTGAAAGGATGCCTGTGCTAAGACCAGGCTAAATCACATAGCATTTAAACTCCAGCAGTGTAGTTCACAGAGTTACTGCTGTTTTATAACGGTATTTAAAAATCTGTTTCTCTTCTACTCCCTCAAACTGAGTTCAGAGATATAATGGACCCCATTATAGGTAAAAGGTCTGTGACTCAGCCATCGAGCTACTCAAACTCTTGGCTGTTTTAATTGCCACCATTAAAGCTTTAGCACTTTTATCTCATAAAAATAGATATCATTGATGTAAAATGTGCGCCTGTTGAAGATACATGTGTACCTCTGCCCTTATAGTTAGCTAATCAGCCATTTAAGTTTGAAGTTAGTTAGATTTTATGCAGATGGGAACATGACATAGATCACGAATTGTTCAGTTACTCATTTAATTAAGAAGAACTTCCAGTTGTAATATGGTGGCAACTAGTTAGACTATCTCCCACAAAGAACCTTACTTTAGATTTGTCTTGCATTTTATCTACATTTAATTGGTGGGACTATAGAAACATTTTCTCAAGCTCCTCCTCTCCCTCTCCTCTCCTCCCTTCCTGTACCCCTTTTCCTTCCCTCTCCCCTTTGTTAGCATATCTTAGTTGTTCAAGGGATATTTCATAGCAACATTTCCATTCGTGTATCTAGTACAGCCTAATCAATCTCATCCCCCCTGTCCCTCTCCCTTATCATTCCTCCCTACTTCCTAAAACAATTTCAACAGGTTTCATTCTTCTATTTTCATATATACAAATGAAGTGCTGTCGATCATATTTACCCTCATTCACTTTCTTTGTGAACCTGATTCCCCTTCACTGGTACCTGCCTCCTAATGGATCCTGTTTTGCTTTCCCGTCATTCTTTTTTTCTGGTTTATATTAAATTGTTCAAAGGAGTGTCACCATCATATTTTGTACATACATGGTATTATAATTTAGTCAGACTAACACATGGAAACATGCAGTATTGGGCTCTTATCAACATGCCAAGCCTGCTCATCTGCCTGCCCTTCCTCCTTTCCTTTCCCTCTCTCCCTCCCTCCCTCCTTCCCTCCTTCCTTCCTTCCTTCCTTCCTTCCTTCCTTCCTTCCTTCCTTCCTTCCTTCCTTCCTTCTTCTCTCTCTTTCTTTTCTTTTTATCAGTACTGGGGCTTAAACTGCATGTAGTGCCTTGCACTCTTGCTTAATTTTTTTTCGCTCATATCTGATGATCTATCACTTTTGCCACAGGTGCACTCCAGCTTTTGGGTGCTTAATTGGAGATAAGAGTTTCAGACTTTGCTGCCTGGGCTGATTCAAATCTCAGTTCTTAGATCTCAGCCACCTGAGTAGCTAGGATTACAGGTTTGAGCCACTGGTGCTTGGCTTTCAAAGTTGTATCTTGAACCCAAGAAAATAGTGTTTCTCTGATTCTACTCCAATGATACTAGTGATTCAGGGGACATACATAAATTGTATGTCCTTTGTGGACCCACTTATTTAGATTTGAGTATGGGTAAATGGAGATGTTTCTCTGTCTTCTGCTGGATGCTTATAGACAAAAATACAAGATTTGCAGGAGGGAAAATTCAAGGTGTGGAGGAAAAACCAAGAACACTAGGACTAATATTAAAATGTGGAAAACAAGTAAATCTGAGAAGTTCTTCATTGTGCTAGCATGTGCGTCACTCATTCATATTGCTGCACACACACATGTGGACAAGTCTGCAGAGCAGAAATGAATATATCTCAGCAAAGATGAACTGCCTGTCCCTTTGTACACACATTTCTGTTGTAAAAATATCTAAGACTTGATGGAGCATTTTGCTAGATTCCTCTCTTCTGGTGTTATAGTTGTGGAATTGTATTCAGATAAGAGAAAATCTGAAAAAGAGACTTAACTGCAGACAATTTTAAACTATAAAGCCTACCCCCACGAAACATTTGTGAGCTAATATACATAGCCAGGCTTTCTTGCCCAGCTGTGTAGATTCAATTATAATAATTTTCTCAGTTGTATAACATTGCTGTTTGTTTATTACTGCGTTATTAGTCAGTGAATGAACCACCCTATTTTTGACCCCTCAGCAGTGTTTATAAAATACTTAATTGCTTTGGTATCTTCTGTTTTGTGTGTAACTCCAGCTGGAAGGAGTCCTGGGGACATAGTTCTTTTTAAGTGATAAACTGACTTCCTAATACACAATAAACCTTTAAAAATAAGTATTAGGAGTCTTTCTTACTGCTTATTGTGCAGTTTCATAGACTTTTTTTTAACTTGAAATTAGTTTTTTTTTTTTTGATGTGCCAATTTAAGTGTAGATTACAAACATTGTGTGCTCTAGTTCTTGCTGTCTAGCTTGTGTTGTCACTGGGTTCTTCCTGTGTGAGGTGCCTTTGTCCAGTTGATACTGTGTACTCCATGCTCTGCTTTCCTAGCCATGTTCTTCCTCCTCTTTGGTGCACCCAGCAGGATTGTTTGAATAATAGTGATTAGGTGTTTGACACAGTGTTTGAAAACCTGGCCTTGCAGAAAGCTTGCCTGGTTTGAATCCTGCCACCTCTTATTACAAGCTTGCATGCATGCATGCACGCACTCACGCACGCACGCGCGCACACACACACACACACACACACTTGTTTGTGATTTTATCAAATTTTAATCCTTTGAGTGTCTCAGTTTTTCCCATTTGTAAAATGGAGTCAGGTTCACAAGGATTGTCCAGTGGTCCAGCAGCATAAACAGCAGCAGTATTTTTATAGATGGAAGGCAGTCTTGTTTGTGGAAGCACAAAAAAATCAGATTAGAGTTAAGAGGATATTCAAGTATTTAGTGTATGTATCATGTTACTACAAACTTGGAGGCTTAAAGCCATATCAATTTCTTCCATCAGAGTTTTAGTAGATCAGGGTTTTGGGCATGGTTCAGCTGGATCCACTGCTCAGAGCCTTTTTGAGCTGCAGTCAGGTGTCATCAAACTGAATTTTCACATGGAGTCTTTACTGGGAAGAGATTCACTTCCAGTTCCATGCAGGTTGGCAGCAAAGTTTGCTTCCTGGGCTGTATGATGGGCCAGTTCCCGTTATTGCTGGCTATCACCCAGGCTCACACGCAGCTCCAGAAGATTGCCTGTAGTTCTTACTCCTGGTACCTTCCTTGCTGTGATTACTGACTTATTCAAAGCCATTAATAGAAATCGTCTTCTGCCTTCTTTTAAGCCTCCCCCAGTGAAGCGACACCTGCCTGGATAAATGTTTTTTTGAGTAACCCCAGACTAGTGATTTGGGCATCTTGATCAGACCTGTGAAATCCTCTCATCTGTGCCAAATTCTCTTGGCTTTAAGTCACAGGTCCTTCACACTTATAGGAGATAATGGAGCCATTTTAGAATTCTGCCTCTCACAAGATGTAAGTTTATAGGACTGAAGTAGTCTATCATTAAGCAGACTAAATTTGGTAGAGTGTCAGTCTCTGAATCCTAGAGAACTTGCCTAAAGTATATAAATTAACTTTATCATTGAACACCTTATACATTGATTTTTCCCCCCCTTCAAAAATGGTCCTACTGCCAGTTTTGTACAACCCACTGGGATTGTTCAGTTAACAATACCCATAACTCTTAACAGTTACACCTTGTATCAGGCTTTGAAAGTTGCCTTTTTAAATTCACAAAAATAGTTATTTTTAATATTGACCTTCCTTTTAAAGTAATAGATCCAAACACAGTATACATTGCTTTCCCAAAGCCAAAAACTCTGCATTTCACCTTTTCAGTTTAAAGAACATGCTTGCAGTTGACTGTAAAAGTGATAGCAAAATACCATGTTAAGTATGTTCAGTAAAAAACTTAAGTTCTTTTTAATATGTGAGTTTGACCCTTGTGGTGAGCAGGACCTGCTTTGTGTAGATTCTCATTCATGGATAGTTAATAAACCCCTAAAGGAAAGTACACTAGAGGCCAGTTGGTGAAGAAAAGAAAGAAAGAGAAGGGAGAGATAGATCACTTAGTTCTTAAAGCCCCCTGAACATATTATCTTTTCCATTGTTGCTGTTAGCTAGCAAGCAGTGTCCAATAAAAGATGAACTACCTAAGGAGCTTAGAAATTCAGAACTGGGCAAAAGCTTGAATAATTTAGATTCTTACAATGGCTCGTACTTTAGCTTGCTATTGACAAGCTTGAGGCACCTTAGTGTCCATGTTGCAGCTTTTGTAGGAAAGGTTCCTGCTGTCACCAGAGGCCCGTTCTTGTGACCCAGGAGACTTGGGATATTTGCCATTACTTCTGTAGGCGTTGAAGTATGCCAAAATTGTTTGTTTTTTTTCCCTTACTTGGCAATGTAGTGATAGTTCTGTTGGGCTCTCTGCATTTCTCTTCCTTCTATCTAAAGTAGGAGAGGAGATTCAATAGTATATACATACTATAGTATATACATACAGTAGTATATACATACCAGTTTTGGAAAACCAACACATGTGAAAACACCATTTAAATCTCATATAAACAACTAAGCTAATTTTTCTAAGTATGGAGCTATGAAGATAAATCAAAAACTGTTCAATTAGCATTAGTTTTACCTCTATCCCGTAGAGTGTCTGACAAACAGGATGTCTTTAACTCTGTAGTCCCTTAGTGTAAGCCTATGTATGATTGTATTGGGTACTTTTATTTATTTATTTTTTGTGAGTCATGGGGCTTGAACTCTGGGCCTGAATGCTGTCCCTTAACTCTTCAGCTCAAGGCTAGCTCTCTACCACTTGAGCCACTGCGCACCAGTTCCGTTTTTCTGAGTGGTTTATTGGAGATAAGAGTCTTAGGGACTTTTCTGCCCGGGCTGGCTTTGAACCACAATCCTCAGCTCTCAGCCTTCTGAGTAGCTAGGGTTACAAGCGTGAGCCACCAGTGCCCAACTGTATTGGGTACTGTTGATAAGTAAGAACAATTGATCTGTTATGAAGCTAGAGAAAACAATTGCCACCCTCAAAACACATTAGATTGTATAAAGATGCATATAAACTGGTTTGGGGAACCTTTTCTTTTTTTCTTTTTCACTGGTCCTGGTACTTGAAATCTGGGCCTGGATGCTGATCTTTAGCCTCTTTGTGCTCACGGCCAGCTCTCTCCCACTTTGAGCTACAGGTTCACTTTCAGTTTTGGGGTAGTTAATTGGAGATGCAAGTCTCATAGACTTTGCTGCCCAGGCTCCTTAGATCTCAGCCTCCTAGATAGTTAGGATTATAGGTCTGAGCCACCAGTGCCTGGCTGGGGAGCATTTTCAAGACATAGTAGGAGTGGGCCTATCATTTTCTGGCCCTTAAAGACTTGTAGTAGTCCCTGGAACTGCTTAAAGCCTGACCCCTAAAGATTCAGTACAGTCTTTGAGAGTTTGGCTGGTTTGGGAGAGTTTTCAGGATAGGGCAGGAGTGGGCCTATCTTTTTCTGGCCCTTAAAGACTTGAAGCAGTCCCTGGGACTAAGTTGGTTATGGTAGTGACTGAATTGAGCTATACTCCGTTAAATAGAGACTTTGAAAGTCATGATGAATTGTGTAAGCTGTGAAGTACAATCAGAATACCAATTCTGACCTACATTTTAAACTTTTGGCAGAAAGTTAGTGATGTGTAAGACCTTTTGTTTATGATTAACCTCCAGTCCCCCCCTTTTTTTTTTCTATTTTGAGACAAAAATTCCTAATTTGTATTAAAATCCAACATAGTCTGTAGCTCAGAGTTAGGATCTTAGAACGAAGATAGGTATGGTTTGGAGAACAATACTCTGAGTTTGTGCTATGGATTGGAATGCTCCATAGCCATCTTTCTAGCTGAGCGTCACCACCATGGGTGCTCACCCATATTTCAGAGCTTTGTAGGGGAGGCTGGCTAAAATGATTGGGTGTTATAGTTCTGTTTCCTATGTTAGAATTCCAGTTTTGTCATTTTGCTGGCCATATAACTTTGGTTAAGGTAATCTTAAAGCTTCGGTTTTCCTTTTATAAAGTAGTAACACCTAAGTGGGCTATATACTAAATACTAAATAGAAGAGATTGCTTAGTTAAGTTTGCATCATGGTTAACCCATACAGCAAATAGTTAAAAGAAGAGGTGATGTGCTGAATGGCTCAAGGGCTTCTGGATACCGTGACCTAGCCTGTCTCTATCTTAAAACCAGGATGTGCCCTCAGCTTCCTCTTCCCATTGGCCCAGGAGGACCTGGCACCTAGCTCCAGGTATGTATGTATATATGTGTGGTGTTTGTTTGTGGGAAGGAGAGCAGGAAGGGAGACAACAGCAGCAGTACAAAGACCTTAACCTTGCTGCCGGCAGGAATAGGGATCCTCTCTGCTCTAGTTAAGAGTTGCTTTGTAGCAAGCCAGGCATTTGTGGCTCATGCCTATAATACTTGCTACTCAGGATGCTGAGATCTAATAGATGACAGTTTTAACCCAGCCTGGGCAGAAAAGTCCATGAGACGCTGTATCCAAAATAACTAGCAAACAGCAAGGCTGAAGGTTTAGTTAGCCAGTAGCCGACAAACTAAGCCCATCAAGCCCAAGGCCCTGAGTTCAAAACTCTGTACTAGAAAATACAAGCAAACAGGTAAAGAAAAGAGAACTTGGCAGTGGTGTTTTCCTGCTGTGATATACCAGCTGACTGGTATATCACAATTTAATGTTTTACATCTTAAAAATGTTGTTTGAAAGCCATGTGCGGTGGTTCATGCCTGTAATCCTGACTACTCAAGAGGTTGAGATCTGAAGATCGTGGTTTGATGCTAGCCTAGGCAGGAAAGTTCATGAGACTTATGTCTAGTAAACTATTAAAAAAGGATGTGGTAGTGGAACTGTGGCTGAAGTGATAGAGTGCTAGTCTTGAGCAAAAGAAGCTCAGGTGCCAATGCTCAGGCCTTGAGTTCAATCCCCAGGATTGGCACAAAACAAAACGAATGCTATTTGAGAGTACTCTGCATATGTATAAGATGTTCAGTAATCTGTATTTCACATGAAATTTAACATGGCTGCTTGACTACTGTTTTCACTATTATGGTTCTATTAATTCAGAATGTGTTCATGGTTTAGATGAAATATAAGATGCTTGTGTTAACTTGTAGCTGTTTAAGATTTTTGTTTGTATGGCACTTTTATCATAAAGTAACTTAAAAAGCATGAGCAAAATGTCCAAGGCTAACAAATGCCTTCAGATGATTTTTAAAGTAAATGTTTTAGCAATAATTAAAAATTCAAGTCTAATTGAATCCTTTGCCTCTCTGGGCCTGACCTAACATAATTTTTTTCTAGGACTTTCCATTTCTTTACAAATGGCACTATATCACTCTAATGGACAAGTAAAATATGTAGAAAATAGATTTAGCTTATCAACTAACAATAAATATATTAGGTGGTACTTAAGTATATATAAATATATTAGCAGTAGATTCAAGGAAGATCTCAAATAGTGTAATTCCTTAGAAAGACAGAATCAAAGTTCAGCAAAATAAGACACCAGGAAGCAGGTACTTGAAAGACATGGGATAGGCTCAGGAGAAAAGGGGTAAACAAATGAAGAGGAGAAGAGAGGTAGAAGTCTACAAAATTAAGAAGAGTGAGGGGGGAAGGGGTAGAGAGAGGAGGGATGGGTGAGAATGTTGATTAAGATATAATATATTTGTAAACTGCTTTGTTAAATGGCAACTCCTTGCCGGGCACTGGTGGCTCACGCCTATAATCCTAGCTACTCAGGAGGCTGAGATCTGAGGATCGAGGTTCAAAGCCAGCCCGGGCAGGAGAGACTGTGAGACTCCTATCTCCAATAAACTACCAGAAAACCGGAAGTGGCACTGTAGCTCAAGTGGTATAGTGCTCACCTTGAACTGAAGAGCTGAGGGACAGCACCCAGGCCCAGAGTTCAAGCCCCACGACCGACAAAAAAAAAGGCAACTCCTTGGTACAAGAACTTAATGATAATAATAAAAAAATCTTAAAAATAAAAATTAGCCTGAAGTAAGCACTAACATACACTATTGCGTTATGTTATAGTAATTTTCTAGACTATGTCTGTAACTATACAAGTTATCTTTACCTGATTATGCTAATATCCTATTTTATTTGTACCTGTGACTTAAATTTAACATAAGAGAAACTCCTAATTCAGTGGTTCTTTCATTGCATTTTACATAAAATACATTTGTTCAGTCATATACTTCTTTTAGAATCTTTGATAACTATTACCAGGAGATATAAAACACATGTATGTATGTATGTATGTATATAACATACACTTATGTACATCTCTGTCCCTGAAAAAGTAACAGATTTTTCCTGGTTTGGGGCCACATTAGAATATTCTAAAGTAGGGCTGGGATTATGGCTTAGTGGTAGAGTGCTTGCCTAATATGTGTGAGGCCCCAAGTTCGATTCTTTGGTACCACAAAAACAAAAAGAAATATGTAAAATTAATTTAAAAAAGAATATTCTGAAGTATATTTTGAAGATTTTCATTCAAAATATTACTGGAATAAAAAGGGGTTATCATCGTTATACCTTTAGGACATGGTGCACAATATACTATCGGTTGAGGGACCCCTTATCAAAATTCTTAGTTCCACAACCCACATGCCCCTCAGTAGATGAATGGATCAAGAAAATGTGTAATATATACACAGTGGAGTTCTAGGCCTCCATCAGAAAGAATGACATTGCCCCATTTCATAAGGAAATGGAAAGATCTGGGAAAAATTATATTAAGTGAAGCAAGCCAGGCCCAGAAGTATAGGTTGCATGGATTCCCTCATTTGTAATACCTAGTGTATGTTTATGATATTCTTAGCAGGGGATCACAATAGCCCGATCACTAAGTGCATAAGGCTAACTATAATGAAGCATATAAAAAGAACTCCAAGCCGGGTGCTGGTGGCTCACGTCTGTAATCCTAGCTACTCAGTAGGCTGAGATCTGAGGATCATGGTTCAAAACCCAGGCCAGGCAGGAAAGTATGTGAAACTCTTATCTCCAGTAAACCACTAGAAAACCGGAAGTGGCGCTGTGGCTCAAGCTGTAGAGCGCTAGCCTTGAGCTGAAGAGCTGAGGGACAGCGCCCAGGCCCAGAGTTCAAGCCCTATGGCCAACCAAAAAAAAAAAAAAAAGAACTCCAAGAATTGGAAACAACAGGTTCTGTGTACAGTTATTTCTATTTTTTCTTTCTGCTAATTTAGTTTTCTCTAGCCTTTGTCTTGTATATAAGCTTATCTGAGCCATAGAAGGGAAAGGGAATCACAGAAACAGCAGGACAAAGTATTAACTAATTCAGCCATGATACTCACTAGACACCATGTTACAAATGAACTTTACAACTTGAGACGGGAGAGGGGTGGGGGAGTAGTAAGCGGGAGAAAATGAGGGAAGAGGTTTAGAAAGAAAGGTACTCATAACTTTACCTTTGTAACTGTAATCCCCTCTCCCCATTCATCACCTTTACAATAATTTAAAAAAAAAACGACACCAAAATGCTTGGGTGGAGAAGTGTTAAGATTTCAGATTTTCTTCCTCAATTTTAAACATTTGCATATACACAGTGAGATATCTTGGAGTTGGGACCCAAGATTAAACACAAAATTCATGTTCCACTTATACTGTATATATGGATAAAAGTAATTTTATATTATATTTTACTTCTGTTTTTTTTGGGGGGGGCTGGAGCTTGAACTAAAGGCCTGTGCTCTGTCCCTGAGCCTCTCTGTGCTCAAGGCTAGTACCCTACCACTTGAGCCATACCGCCACTTCTGGCCTTTTCTGTTTATGTGGTACTGAGGAATCGAACCCAAGGCTTCATGCATGCTAGGCAAGCACTCCACCACTAAACCAAATTCCCAGTCCTATATAATGTTTTAAATAACTTTTTGCATGAAATAGTTTCATAGTGTCAGCTTTTCTTCTGGCAGTGTCATGGTGGGGTCAGTTTTGGATTTTTGAATTCGGGATGCTCAGTCTGTATCTTATACGTCCTCTCTGCAGTATTTCCTCTCTCATCACAGCTCTGTGTGTGTGTGAGCTTAGATGACCTGAGTCCTCTTTTTAAATGACACCTTTGAATATTGTGAACTTTACTTTATTTCATAGGACTAATTTGAGTAATTTGAGGACTGTCAGCCTGATATTGTTCATTTGTGCTTTCTGTTCACAGGCATATCCATTCAACAAATAATTTTTCCTGGAAATTGATAAAGAAAGAGCTCAATTAACCTTACCTGTTTTTTTTTTTTTTCGTTGTTGTTGTTGTTTTTTAAACAAGGCTGTAACTTGGGGCTGTGACTCCATTTACATTAAATTTAGCCAAGCAGAAAATCTAATCCTTGATATACTTTAGAATTTTTCTTTTTTTTTGGGGGGGGTCTGGTCATGGGGCCTGAACTCTGGGCCTGGGCACTGTTCCTCAGCTCTTCAGCTCAAGGCTAGCGCTCTACCACTTGAGCCACAGCGCCACTTCCGGCATTTTTTCTGCTTATGTGGTACTGAGGTATCAAACCCAGGGCCTCATGCATGCAAGGCAAGCACTCTACCACTGAGCCACCTTCCCAGCCCACTTTAGAATATTTTTGTGTTTGTTATTTTTTATTAAAGAATCAAACTTTACAAGACGTTTCAGTTGACTATTCAAACGTATTTGCTCATCTTGAATGTCAGTAATAGATTGGATGTGGTACTTTATACCTGTCTTCCCAGCTACTCAGGAGGCAGAGATAGGAGGATCATGAGTTTGAGGCCAAGAAAAGTTACTGAGACTCTATCTCAAAAGGAAAATGTAAAATGAAAAGGCCGAGGGGATGGCCCAAGTGATAGAGCACTTGCCTAGCATGTATGAGGTCCTTGGTTCAACACTTAGTATGTTTCTAAAACTTTTTGGGGGAGTGGGTGGGAGGGGTCAGTCATGGAGCTTGAAATCTAGGCCTGAACACTGTCCCTCAGCTCTTCAGCTCAGGCAAGCCTTCTACCACTTGAGCCACTGTGCCACTTCCGGTTTTCTGAGTGGTTTATTGGTGGTAAGATTCTCATGGCCTTTCCTGCTGGGCTGCCTTTGAACCTAAATCCTCAGATCTCAGCCTCCTGAGTAGTTAGGATTACAAGTGTGACTTTAAATATACCAAATAGTACACTTTACTCTTATGTAACTAAGAATTTGTGGCTTTTAAAAATATATTTTATTGTAAAGATGATGTACAGTGGGGTTACAGTTACATGAGTCAGGTAACGAGTACATTTCCTTTTGAATAATGTCATCTTCTCCCTCATTTCCTCCCAGGTTTCCCCCTCTCCTCCTCACCAAGTTGTAAAGTTCATTTTCAACATTGTGTCTAGTGGGTTTCACTGTCCCACCATTTCTGTGCTTCCCTTTCCCCTCAAATCAGATAAACGTATGTACAAAACAAAGGATGCAGATGAAAAAAAGTAGCCACAGAAGGGAATAAAGAGCCGCAAACGGTATAATAAAAACCTCTTGCTTCTGTTTCTTGGAGGTCATTTCAATAAGCATCATTTATATGATCTAATGCACATAGCTATCTTTAAAAGCCATTTAGGACTGTGATGTAGCTCAGTGGCAAAGCATGCCTAGCAAGTGCAGCATCCTGGGTTCGATCCCCAGTGCCAAAAAAGAAAAGACATTATACCATAATTGGGTATGTTTCACGCTTGTATTTCTTTAGTATTCACTGGCTGGCCACTTTTTTGCCAAGATTTTATTTTCTCTGAGAACTTACATGACTCCTCATTATTGCCCTTTTTTAGCTGAATTTTCAAGAAGGCACATATTTCCGGAAGTACCACAGCACTTTGGTTTAGTAGTAGTCCTTTCTTTTTATAAAGCATTATTTGAATTTTTTTGCTTCTTTTATGTAAATAAATCTGTTAATACATGTTTGGAATAAAATGTGCATGCAAAGGTGTCCTGTATTACAAAATGCTGTGTTTTTAGATACTGTATGTGGGCAACATTTTACACAGTTAATATTAGATAGCTTATTCCTGCTACTCAATATTGCTAATCAACTTAGACTTCAGGAGTACTGTTAGGCAATATGTGGTAAGATTTTTTTTTTAAACCAGAAAATGCTGAATCATGGAAGAGAAGCACACAAGATAAATGGAAGTCTCTTTTTCCACATCTTTTCTTTCTCTCCTGTGATACTCCTCAACATTTGGGGGCGGGGACGGGGGTGAGGTTAGCTTAAAAGTAGCTGAGAAAATCCTGGGCACCAGTGGCTCATACTTGTAATGATAGCTACTCAGGAGGCTGAAATCTGGAATAGAGATTCGAAGCCAGCCTGGGCAGGAAAGACTGAAACTCTCACCTCCAGTAAACTACCAAAAAGCTGCATGGGGAGCTCAGGTGATAGACTTCTAGCCTTGAGCAAAAGAAGCTCAAGGCAGCACAGATCCCAGCAACAGCATGTGGATTGCGTGCGTGCGTACGCGCGCGCGCACGCACACACACACACACACACACACACACACACACACACACACACACACACACACACACACACAGTAGCTGAGAGATTGCTTTCCTACTACCTCAACTCACCTTTGGTTAAACTCCAATGCTGTTTCATATAGGATAACATTTTCTAATGGATACACTATGAAGAGTGGATTTACAGATAAACACAAGTAGCATATGTAATTTTATTTTGACAAAATATACACATCTGGTTCATTTGTATTTATTGCTTAAATATCCGTTATGTTTCTGAAGTTCCAAAAGTTCATGGCACAGTTTCCATGTATTCCTTCATATTCCAAAAAATATGTGGAGTTAGGATAGAAAATATACCATGCAGAAAGTCCTGTAGGATATGTTTGAATATACCGCGGGTATCTAACATTCTCCACATTTACTTTAATAAATGAGAGGTTTTAGGAATGCCCTCTATGGTAATATCAGATGTTAATGGCATTGATTACCTGTCAGGCAGTGGGAATTGATGGGAAAATGTCCGCTGTAAAATTAAATAGCATTAGAGAAGACTGTACCACGCATCTGGTGGGGGTGACGGGGGATGGCTGGGCTGGGAGACTTTGTCAGGGTATTACTAGAAGCTCCAGGTTTTTTTCCCCACATGATTAAGGCAGGCCATCTGTTCTTTGTTAAATGTTTACAAAAACAGCTTTTCTCTAAAAGATTTAAGGAGATGTAGGTCTAGTAAACACTATAATGTTTCTGAGCACCTTTTTCACCCTCTTTCAGATAGTACCAAAACATAATTCTGTCGAGTATCAAACAAGATTAATACTTTTTTATATTTAATGATTATTTTTTCTTTTCTATGGAAGATTAAAATTTTTACTAGGTTACTAATTTGTGTCATCATTTATTTCTAAAACAAACATCTAAAATGATTTGTATGCTGACGTAGATATACAAATTTTCAGTCTTTTTATGTTGTTTGCTATCCCTTTTCTAATTTATAACTGTAGACCAGGAAATCTCTTATTTGATAATGGCATTTTGTTACTGGAGTTGATTCTATGCAGATTAAAGAAAGGAACCAGATCCGATATTAACTTGTAGTTCTAAGTTTTAATCATTGTTAAAGACTTTTCTTTCAAAGAACAACTTTTTCTTTCAAACAGGTTGATTTCTATGTCCTTTGCCCTTCCCCAAATGTTTTCTCTTTTCAATTACATTAGTAAATGAAATGTGTTAAATAAACTTAAAGCTATTTAAATATAAGAAAACAGTTTAAGTTAGATTTCATTAGTGCCTAGGTAAAGATAATTTGGATGGTACCTTCATTTTGGTTTTGGAACATTTATGGGGGGAAATAGAGGGCATGAGTTAGCTCTTCCGTTTGTGATTAGCTGTATGGTCACTGTATGTAAGCCATTTATGTAAGATTTATGTTTGAGTGTTTCTCCTCGAACTTATTTCTTGGCTTCTCTTACAACACTTTCAGATTCATCATTCTCTTCTGTGACCTTAAAAGGGAAATATGTATTTAAAAATTTTTAATACAAGATGAAGTTTTTTGTTTGTGTCTTTGTGGTATTGGGGATCAATCCCAGGACTTCACACACGCTAGGCAAGTGCTACTTCTGAGCTATATCCACATTCCTCCATGAGAGTTTGGAATAGACTTTGAAAACTAACCTAAACTTGGGGCTGGGAAGGTGGCTCAGTGGTAGAGCGCTTGCCTTGCGTGCATGACGCCCTGGGTTCAATTCCTCAGCACCACATATGCAGAAAAAGCCGCAAGTGGTGCTGTGGCTCAAGTGGTAGAGTGCTAGCCTTGAGCTGAAGAGCTGAGGGACAGCGCCCAGGCCCAGAGTTCAGGCCCACGACCGGATCCAAAAAAAAAAAAAAACAACTAACCTAAACTCCTCACTTTGTAGATGAACCAAATCCCATGTGAGTGAAGTGATTACCCTAGATAAGTAGCTAATAGTGGAGTTCTGGGGGAGTTGTGTGTTTTTTTGTTCTGGTTTTTTTTTTTTTCCTGTCTTTGAAGCTAAAGAATTGAACATAGGTTTCCACAGTAGCCATAGCAAGTTTTGTCAGGAGTGGTATAACTATTTTCAATAGTTTGGGGATCACATTTTTAGAAATGGAATGAAGCTTGTTGAGCTTTCCTAGAAAGATATTTGTGTATGAGCTTTTAAGAAAAGATGGGGAAGCCGGGTACCAGTGGCTCACACCTGTAATCCTAGCTACTCAGGAGGCTGAGATCTGAGGATCGTGGTTCAAAGCCAGCCCGGGCATGAAAGTCCATGAGACTCCTATCTCCAATAAACCACCAGAAAACTGGAAGTGGCGCTGTGACTCAAGTGGTAGAGTGCTTGCCTTGAGCTGAAGAGCTGAGAGACAGTGCCCAGGCCCAGAGTTCAAGCCCCACAACCAGCTCCCTCCCAAAAAAAGATGGTGAGAGTCAAAGAGTACTGGATTTAGGTAACTTAGATTCAGATCTCCTGCTGTGACCTGTTACTCCTTTCTAAAAGATATGGATAACTTTTGATTTTTGTTTATTGTTGGGTTTGTTTTGTTTGTTTTTTGGTAGGGACAACATTGGGGTTTGAACTTAAGGTCTCCTGCTCTGGTTTGGCTCTTGCTCACAATTAAGTGCGGTAACACATGAGCCATACTTCTGGTCTGGCCTTTTCCTGGCTAATTAGGGGTAGAGTCTTATGGAATTTTCTTCCTGGACTGGCTTTGAACCAAGTTTCTTCAGGTCTCAGCCTCCTGATTACAGATGTGAGCCACCAGTGCCGTACAGGTTTTCATATTTTTGTTGTGAAATTCAGGTAAATTGGCACAAAACCTCAATACATGGCATTGGGTAAATGTTCCATGAATATGAGTTATATTGGATCCTGAGTTATATGATGTCTATTCGAATGCTTGATTTAATTTTTCTCTTTCCCATGCCAAGACTTAGTTTATGTTCCATTAGTCTTCGTTCTCTGGGTGTGGACCTGAACACTGTTGCCTTCCCAGCTCCTTTTGTACATTGTGCAGTATATTGACTTTGACATCAGACTCAGTACTGTCGTCATTTGTGTATCCTTGGACTTAGTATAAAATGTCATGTCTTCAACTATAAGTAAGAGCATCTTATATAGTTAGTTGGCCTGGGACTGGGACTTAATCGTACTATGTATGTGAAGCCCAGGCCTGCCATACACAGTAAGATTGTTCATCTTGCAGGTATTATGTGCTAGGAGAAGAATATGAAAAAAAATACAGATTTGTTAGATGTCATAATTGGCCATATGGACAATAATCCAACTCCACCCTGGTTTGGGTCATGGGCTGTGAGGTTGCTACATATCCGGGTCACTTATTCTTATTTCAGCTGACAAGATGCTGTCCCATTTGTCAGTGTTTTCTTCTGTTGCAAAGCACTCTCTTGAACTGTTCCTAGTGAATATCAAATATAATGCATAACAAATGAACTATTGAAGTAATTTGTGAAATTTCAAAATGTAAAGGTTAAGAACTTAAGAAAAAGATTACTCATTTCATACCAGTATAAGAAAAGTAATCAATGCAAAATCATTGTTTGATACATGGTTTTAATTTGACATTGTAATGTCATTTAAACCAGACATAAACTTTTACTGTATATAATGTATGTGTTGCACTTAACATTTTATCTTCCTACTTCACACCACCAGAATCCTACAATGTTGTATATAGTTATTCTTTTTAAAAAATGGCTAAGTGGTGTACTGTAATTTACATTCACATAACCACACAGGGAAAAGAACTCTACCTTGATGTATTCTTTGTGTTTGCATTTTCTTATCATCCACCATTTGCCATATAGCCTATTTTAAAAAAAAACAATATCTAGCTCAGTGATAGATTTTTCTTTCATTGCTGATTTTTTTCTGTGTTATTACATTGAAATTTTTAAACATTCTTATTTAGAAGCTTGAACATTTTTTGGATGAGAGAAAATGGTAGATTTTACAACTGTATAGGAGGTAAAATATCTGATTCCTTGAGTATAGAATTAACTTTCAGAAACATCAGCCACCAACTTTCAGTTTCTTTCTTTACTGTAAAGAATGATAAACTGATTTCAATTCCTATTTGTGTCTCTTAGCATTCTCCATCGGAGCCCTTTCTAGAGAAACCAGTGCCGGATATGACTCAGGTTAGTGGACCGAATGCTCAGCTAGTGAAGAGCGATGATTACCTGCCATCAGTAGAACAGCAGCCACAGCAAAAGAAGAAGAAAAAGAAAAACAACCACATTATTGCAGAGGATCCCAGTAAAAGTTTTGGTAAAGATGACTTCCCTGGTGGGGTTGATAACCAAGAACTAAATAGGAACACATTGGATGGGTCTCAAGAAGAAAAAAAGAAAAAGAAAAGGCCGAAGGCAAAAAAAGATCCGAAGGAACCGAAAGAACCTAAGGAGAAAAAAGAGCCCAAGGAACCCAAGACCCCTAAAACCCCTAAGATTCCCAAAGAGCCAAAGGAAAAGAAAGCAAAAACTGCCACGCCAAAACCCAAATCCAGCAAAAAGTCAAGGTAGGCTGTGGGCAGGAACCATCACAAAAAACTGATAGTGAACCTGTGCCTGTAGCAATGATGGTCTATGAAGCCGCAGGGCAGGGTGGGTCGAAGGCATGTTTATGTCCTTCATTATTGTTGAATTTCTCTCTCTGATATTTAGGCTGGAAAGTTTAGGGTTTTTTTATTATGCATTTTAAAATTTAGTATTGTCACTGTGAACTGTTGATTTAGAAACATTACTGGATAAAATTATTTAAAAATCGGTTTTCCTATTTTTGTGAAAGTCTGTTATTTAGCAAATGGAATCAGGTTAGCAGCAGTTATTTGGAAGCATAATCCCATAGCCTCATCTTCAGTGGCTGTGCAGAAGTGGAAAGGAAAGATTGTAGAAGAAGAAAGCAAGATACTTGAACCCTATTTCTCAGATTTTGAAACAAGAGAATTAATTCTCTCTACTTGGCAAGCTAAGCTTTCCAGGGGCAGGTTGAAGTCCTGTTGGGTAGCACGAGAGAAATCAAATAGCAGTCATCCATTAGATATGCTCTCAAAACAGTATGAATTCTAGGTTCTAGAATAGAGTCTACTTCACTGGATAGTCCCCAACCAACTTTCTGACCCCCCAGAAGGCATATTTATTCAGTAAGAAAATCTGAGAGGAGAAGACATTGAAGACTAATTCTTTTCATTTGTACTGAACATTTCTAACAACTGTTCTGAACCTGTTCCAAACATCTGAATCTATTTTTCAGAATATGGCTCATGTTAGAAAATATAGTTTCCAGATGGAAGTACGGTCAGACTTTGTTAATCTAAGCCTCTTTACAAACTCTATTAGGAAACATGCCCCACCCTCCGCCACCACATGCATGTGTGAACACATGCACACACATTCATGTACACATAGGCTCCATTCTATAGTAACCTTGAACACTTTGAGACTGCTGTCCTGTAAAACGTTGACTTGTAGGCTGCAATGTGCACACACACACAGGCACACAAATACAGTAGAGAAGATTATGTCTCTGATGGGAAAGATACTACCACAAAATGAAAGGATGTGTTGCTTTCTAGCAGTTTCCTGGCTAGAAATATCTAAATAACTCCATACATTGTTCTATGATATGTCAACAGGGCAGCCATTTTCCTGTGAATATCATTTTTTTAAATGATTTTTTATTGAGGTTAAGTGGTTACATAAATTTCACAGTATTGTGAGATTGTGATACTTAAAGTCACAAGCACATTTTAACCTTTCCTGTGAATATCTTGTCTGGTGCCCAAACAACTGAATTATTTTCAGTAATTTAAACTTCCTGATAACTTTATATTTACTTTTTGCATCTTTTATGCTTTATTGTCTGATGTCCATTTTTTCTCCTTATGAGCATTTTATTATATAAAGCCAACTTCTTTATGAGGAAATGTTTTATTAGGTGCTTATTATTTGCAGGTACTATTTTAAATGTTAGGAATATATTGCTAAATAATGAAGACAGAATTTCAGTCTGATTTTATGATTATGAGGTGGTTTGAAAAATTGTGATTACCAAAATCTGAGTATTATGCTTTTGGCAGGAAGAAGTGTGTGCTTATTTCTTCCAAGGAAAAAGAAATTAAAGTGAGGTTTGAAAAATAATGTTTGTTTTTCTCTTAAAAGTATTCTGGAATTCAGAACATATATCATTAATATTCATTTTAGTGTTAAGATGTTTCTGGCTTCAGTTTTCATTGTGATCTTTTGAATTTTTCACCTAATGAAATTGATGAAAAACACTCTTTGTGAGATACTGTCATAAATTTCCAAGTATATTTACTCTTTCAAACTCTGTATATCAGACTGGCCCTGTTTTAAAACTTACATGAGCATCCTTACCTCCTGTTGAGAACTGTGAGTTAACTATTAGAATGCTGTATACATTGCAGCACAGTCTCACACTTCTGATAGGAAGAAGGGGAGGATATATTTTCTTCCAGGAAGAGAGCCTAGTTAAGTTCTTCCCTTCCCTCTGTTACTTTGACTAGTAGTCCCAGTCAGTGTTTTGTAGACAACAGTCTTTATCACATGGAGCCTGAAAATATTTGATTGAAATACTTCCAATAAATTTGAAGATGAACAAGTGAAAGGGAGCTGATATTATATGTCTTAGAAACTTAGAAAGCCATGTTGGGTTTTGTGGGAGGCACTGAGGCTATGGGTTCCACCTCTGTTGGCCCTGCTAACCTCAGTGACTGTGTTGTGAAAGGTCTTTCCTGTTGGTAGTGCTCTTTTAAGGTTGGTTGTTCAAACATATGACAATTAAATTTACATGTTAAGTTAATTAACAACCAAACCATTATTTTATCGAAACACTTTGTTCTGTTTCTATTGATTGGATGAGTTCAGTTGTAGTCTCCTTGTTCTGCTACATCTACAAGGAAATAGCATTGCTGAATGAAGAATAACCAGAACGCATACTACTACATGTAAATTCTGAACGGCATAGCAGAATAATTATGTAAATTGAATATGCAGTGATGAAGGTAATAGGGGGTTTGGGTTATGCTAGTGCTGGGGTTGAATTGCCTTAGCAGTTTGCTTTTAAGCACTAGAATACAACAGTGGCAATTTTGTTTTGCAAAATGTTATGTGATACCAGTTATTTCCATCCTTGAATAAGTTAACTTGATGAATTTGTTTATACAGAAAATAATTTTCCTACAGAGGGCTGAAACAGAGGGAATAAACAGAAGAGAAATAAAAATTTAGCCCTTGTAATGCTTGCATCTTTCCTCTGCAGCCCTGTATGCCACATCAGTGTTGCGGTTCTACAAACAGCACACTGTCCTTTGCTGTCCTTTGAGTAGGCGGTGAAGAAGTGACCTGCTGGTGGTCTCGCTCTCTGCATTGTGTCACTGGCAGGGAGGGAGCTGGGTCAGCTGGTCTGCACCATTCACATACCTTAGGTAATAAGGGAGAGAGAATGGCTGTTGTCAGGGGGCTGGCTTTCTTCCCATGCTTTGACCCCTGGTTTCTTTTTCTCCCTGCAGCCCACCTGGTTCTGTAAAGTGGCAAAAGCTTAAAAATTTGACCATTCTCAGAACAGGAATTTTTTTCCCCTAACCACCAGAAAATAGTTTCATTTGTCTTTCCTATGCAAGAGAACTTAAAAGAATTTGCCCAGGATATGGTATATAGAACAGTAGTGGGACATAAAAAATTATTAACATCTCAGAAAAGAGCATTTAAAATCCAGTAAAATGAAGAAAACAGGCCTAATTCCTCTTTTGTAATAAAACTGTTATTATCCTTTTCTCCTCTCTTTTTTCTTTTTGTCAGTCATGGGGCTTGAACTCTGGGCTTGGACACTGTCCTTATGCTCTTCAGCTTAAGGGAAGTGCTCTACTGCTTGAGCCACAGCACCACATCTGGTTTTCTGGAGATAAGAGTCTCACGGACTTTCCTGTCTGGGCTGGCTTTGAACCGTGATCCTCAGATCTCAGTCTCCTGAGTAGCTAGGATTACAGGCCTCAGCCAACAGTGCCTGCAGAGAGGATGTCTCTTTGCATATGCAAGGATCCTTGCAACTGAAATATGAGGATTTGCATTCTTGTTTTTGGCATTTCTGTTGTACATGCATGCACCCTGTGGAATGAGAGAATTTGGAAGAAGTGCTTCCACCAAATGCCTCTTGAAGGATTTAATGGTCCATTTAGCTATTCCTTGAATGCACAGAGAGAGGTGTATTTGGCCAAAGACTATGAATTGACTACTGAAGTTAAATGAAGCAATATGATTTGCTGCAGATGCAGTTTCTAGGAATACATTTTGTTCCTTATTCTGTTCTCTATCCCTAGTGTTTAATTTAGTACAAAGCAAAAAAAAAATTTCAGTTGTGTGAAGATATCATTTTTATTGTCAATTGGGGAATGGATACACTACTCTTATTTTGTGGCAAAAACCTGAGAGGCGTGCTTCACTGTGATTGCCATTAACAGTAATAGTTTATGTAGAAGTTTTTTTTTTTCTAAGGAACTTATTTTCAGATACTATTTTCTCATTTTGTTTTTACAATGAAGGGTTATTTACTTAAGAAATATGGGCTGGGAAGGTGGCTCAGTGGTAGAGTGCTTGCCTTGCATGCATGAGGCCCTGGGTTCAATTCCTCAGCATCACATAAGCAGAAGAAGCTGGAAGTGGTGCTGTGGCTCAAGTGGTAGGGTGCTAGCCTTGAGCTGAAGAGCTGAGGGACAGTGCCCAGGCCTAGAGTTCAGGCACCATGACTGGCAAAAAAAAAAAAGAAAAAAGAAAGAAATATTTATATTTAGTGCGAAAGCCTAACAGTGATACATTTTGATAAATTAATACATATTTTATAGTATGCTCTAGTATATGCAAAATTTCTTGATAGAAATTAGAGGTAAACACAAAAACCATTAAGCCAGGCTTGGTAATAAGTACCTCCTCAATCTCCTCCCCCCCCCCCCCACAGAAAATCGGAAGAGGCGTCGTGGCTCACTAGCCTGGAGCTGAAGAGCCGGCGTTGGAGCCCCATGACTGACCAAAAAAAAAAAAAAAAAGCTGGATGCTGGTGGCTCATTGTAATCCTAGCTACTCAGGAGGCTGAGTGAGATCTGAGGATCATGGTTTGAAGACCAGGTAGGAAAAATCTGTGAGACTCTTATCTCCAGTTAACCATCAGAAAACCAGAAGAGGAGCAGTGGCTCAATGTGGTAGAGAGCTAGCCTTGAACAAAAAGCTCAGAGTGCTCAGGCCCCAAGCTCAAGCCCTAGTACCGACAGAAACAAAACAACAACCCTAGATATTCAGGTATTTTCCTACCAGCAACATACTTAGTACATTAACCCATAGTTTTCCTTTTTTCTCTCTCTCTTCTTACTCTTCTATTATTTGTGTTATTTGTTCTTTGTTATTTGTGCTATCGGACAATTGGAGGGATAAATATTGACTGTTTTGGCAACGATGCCTGTAGAAGAGGAGATATATTTTAAAATGTGTAGTTACAAAGTGGACTTTTAAGTGCTTTCAGTATTGAGTAGAAAAAGGAAGTGAAAGTGCCCATGAGTGTCATGTGTCTGAGCCTGTGAACCTAGCCTCTCTGGTTCATTAAATTGAAGCTTCAGGTTAGGGATGGGCCAGGTGCCCACATCCTGCTTGTCTCAAAGCTTGATTTTCCTATAACCAAGAAAGGAAAGGATGATTTAACTTCCCAGTCCTTTTCTTTAGAACAACTCATTTAGGGCCTTTTGTTGTCCTTGAGAGGTCCCTTTATGCCCTTCTTTTCCAACTAATTTTAAATCAAGAGAACAAGCAAGGTGGGAGAGTCAACAGCTACTTTGAGTACAGGCTCTGTTATCTTTGGCAGCATGTAGTTTAGTTCATATCCCTGAGGAAGAGAATGCCTAGCACCACTGACCTTTGGAAGCAAGTTCTGCTCACTCATGTAGTCTGCTTAACTCTGGAAGGGACCACACTGGGCTTGCTAGGAATATACTTCTGTCCATCCTTAAACTACAGCGGGCTTCAAAGCAGTGGTCTTCTGCCACTTTGTCTATGTCGGCAGGGTGTGATTGAGAACTCGCTTTCAGCTCGCACTGTACCCACAAAATGAAACTTGGGAAAGGTGGAGGCCATGAGTAGTCATGGAATGTTAGAGGGAAATTTTCCTGAAGACACATCCTTTTGAAACCTCTCCTAAGTGGAATTTTAAGGTATAGCCTATTTTGCCAGATTACATGTGATTGTGATGTAGAGAAATAAAGCTCAGAAGAAATAATAAGCTGATTTAAGGTTAAAAGTATTATGTGAGAATGTTTTGGAAAAAATATAAAATTGTGTACACATGCAAAGTTTATTTGCTGATAACATAAAGAACTTTTTGCTAGTTGTGGCCTGCTTAAACAAAGTGTCCCTTAAACCATGTGATATTTGTGCCAAGCCATTGAACCAAGCAGGAGTCATCTCTTACTTCAGCCACCTTTATACGTCTGTGGTTTAGCTTTAAAACACTAAGCAGAGAAATAGTGTGAATTAAGGAAATCAGACTGTTCTTTACTAGAAGGACAGCATCCTTAAACTTTCATTATAATGCTAATTTTGTGTGTGGTCATTCACAGTGTCATTCACAGAAGTTTGACTTTTCTTGCTTTGATGGTACTCTCTTCTTTGTAGTTTGACTACTTGGTCTGCCTATTTCTCTTCCTATCTACAGCACCCCATTGACGTGTGGGTGGTAGCATTTCTCCGTGATATTAACTACAATGGCAGGTCGATGCAAGAAAATAATTATAATTTTGAATCCACCATAGTGGGGTTGTGACTGCTGAAGTTACCTCTTCTCTTCTTCAAGTTTTAAGAATGCTTTCCATAAATAAAACTTAGTGAGTGCCTTACAGTTTGACACTTGGAACAGTATTCTGTAGTAAGTAGTAGTTGAAAGGCAAGCAGCAGTTGAAAGGCATTGTGTGTGTATGTGCACACACGTGTGCATACATGCATGCCTGCAAGTGTATCTTGGTACTGGGCTTGAATTCAAGGCCTCATACTCTTGCTTGGCTGTTTTGCTCACTACCATTTGACCCATACCTCCATGTCTGGCTTTTGGCTAGTTAATTGGAGATGAATCTCATGGACTTTACTGGGGTGGCATTGAACTGCCATGGTCAGATCCCAGCCTCCTGAGTAGCTAGGATTACAGAGTAAGATACCTAAAAGGCACCAATTTTGTGTCCGTTCAAACTTGTTTGTGCTTTTGACAAACATACATACATACACACACATATTTTGACATTCTTGCTCATGGCTGGCACTCTACCACTTGACCCATACCTCTAGTCTGTCATTTTGCTGGTCAGTTGGAGATGGAATCTCACACACTTTTCTGGCTTGAAACTATAGTCCTCGAGATTTCAGCCTAAGTCGTTAGATTATGGATGTGGCCACTGCTTCCTATGATATTACATTATAGTTCCAGAGAGGGTCAAGTAAGCAGAGTGGTAAATGTCTATGTTGAGCCTCAGTGATCAGATAACATTAGCTAACTGGACTGATTTAATTTCCGAGTTCCTCTGGAAGATCTTAATTCAATCCATAAAACTTATCTTTTCTTTAGACTATATTGATGTTAAAAATCAAGTTGCTTCTTTCTGGAGAACTTTGTATTGCACTTTAAAATTTTAATTTTATTATAATTATTATTACTTTTTGCCAGTCCTGGGGCTTGAACTCAGGGCCTGGTCACTGTCCCTGAGCTTCTTTTGCTAAAGGCTAGCACTCTACCACTTGAGCTACAGCACTACTTCTGGCTTTTTGTGTTTATGTGTTTATATCCAGGGGTTCATGCATGCTAGGCAAGCAGTGTACCACTAAGCCACATTGCCAGCCCACTTTTAAAATTTTAATGTAATTTAATTGTAAAGGTGATATACAGAGGGGTTACAGTTGCATAAGTAAGGTAATGAGTACATTTCTTGTTGAAATGTTAACTCCTCCCTCATTTTCTCCCACTTTCCTCCCGATTACCCTACCCCCAAGTTGTAAACTTCATTTCCAACATTGTGTCTTGTGAGTATTACTGTTGCATTGGTTCACCCTTTGTCCTTCAACTCATCATTTTGTTATTTCCCTTCCCTTCTCCAATCAGATATACAAGACACAGGGTACCAAAATCAAAAACAGTGACAACAGGGGATAAACCAAAAGAAACCGAAACAGAATGAAAAAGGAAATTACTTCACATAATCCATAAAAACAAAAAACAGAAAATAAAAAACCCTGATTCCCATTTCTTGGATTTAATTTCTATTAGCATCATTTTATATGGCTGTATGTACATAGCTATTGAGCTATTTTTATCCTCTGCTAAGACTATTCTAGATATATACTATTACAAATGAGAGAAACGATGGAGCCTATGTTTCTTTGGATCTGGCTTACTTAACTTAATATGATTTTTTTTCCAAGTCTTTCCATCTCCTTCTGAAGGAAGTGATGTCATTCTTTCTGATGGCAGCATAGAATTGTGTATATATACCACATTTTCTTGATCCATTCATCTACTGAAAGGCATCTGGTTTGGTTCCATATCTTAGATATGGTAAATAATGCTGCAGTGAACATGGTTGTGCTGGTAGCTTTAGTGTGGCCTTGTTTGTGCTCATTTGGATAAATGCCTAGAAGTGTGCTTGCTGGGTCATGGGGGAGCACTATGATAAGTCTTCTGAGGAACCTCTATACTGCTTTCCAGAGTGGTTGAGCAATTTATATTCCCACCAACAGTGTAGTAGTGTTACCTTTTGACTACATCCCTGCCAGCAGCTCTTATTATTTGTTTTCTTGATAATGGCCATTCTCACTGGGGTGGGGTGGAATCTCAACGTAGTTTTGATTTGCATTTCTTTTATGGCCAGAGATGTTGGATGTTTCTTCATGTGTCTATTAGCCATTCTTATTTCCTCTCTAGAGAACTCTCTTTTTAATTCTTTAGCCTATTTGTTAATGGGGTGGTTGTTTCTTTGAGGATTTGTTGTTGGGGGCTTTAATTTTTTAGGCTCTGGGTATATTTTAGATATGAGGCCTTTATCTGTTGTATAGCTAGTAAAGATCTTCTCCCAATCTGTGGGCTTTCTATTTATCTTGCTAGCTATGTCCTTTGCCATGCAGTGTGATCCCATTTATTCAGCCTTTCCTTGATTTGTTGTGTTTTTGGATTTTTATTTAGGAAGTTTCAACCTGTACCAAGCAGCCCTGGTGTATCCCCTATCCCTTCCTGTAATATTTTCAGAGTATTTGCTCTTACCTCAAGGTCTTTGATCCATTTGGAGTTGATTTTGGTGCAGGGTAATATATAAGGATCTAATTTCAGTTTTCTACATATGTATAGTCAATACTGCCAGCACCATTTATCAAAGAGGCTGTCTTTCTTCCATCTGATGATTTTGGCTCTCTTATCAAAGATTAGGTTGGATCATTTCTAAGTCTTCAATTCTGTTCCTTTGCTCTCAGGCCTGTTTATGTGCCTGTATTGCACTAAACAAACAAACTAACAAAAAGTCCTTAAAAAATGTGAAACCCTGAAGGGTTCTGATATTATTGGAAAATATAAAATACTCAGTGCTGGTACAGATTAGGAAAAATATTCACCAGGAAAGGTTTCAGAGACCTGATAGATACCACAAAAGGTCAAACCAAAACTAGAGTCCTTTTTCAGGCAGACACGTTCCCGCTCTAGCTCCAGTCCCATGAGTGCCACTTGGTGCACCTTTGTTTGTAACCTTCAATGGCACAAAGTGTTGAATTTGAAATGAACATTGTCAATGAAAGCAAGTTAGGCTTCTTACTCTTTCTTGATTTTTCTTTTGTATTCTTTTCCTAAAAGTTTAATACAGCTAGTGTACTAAATTAGAACTTTATTTTTAAATTTTAAAAGTGAGAGTTTAAGTAAGTTGTCTTAATATTTTGTTTCATTAGTGATTTTCATAGAACTTGAGTAATAGTTTGTCATTGAAATCATACATTTGTTCTTAATAAAATATAATTCACTTTCTTTCACAAGGTATCTCTCAAACAGAAAAGTAGAGTGAAATTTTTTTTGTTATTATAAAGGTGATGTATAAAGAGATTATGGTTACATAGGTCAGGTAATGTGTACATTTCTTTTTGAACAGTGTCACCTATTCCTTGCTTTCTCCTAGTTTTCCCTCCTGACTCCACTCTCCCACAAGTTGTATAGTTCATTTTCAACATACTGGCTACTGAGTATTACTTCTGAATTCGTTCACCCTTTGTCTCATTATTTCTGTGCTTTCCCTTACCCTCCCCCAAACAAATAAAATTACATACATGACATAAGGTACAGAAATAAAAAACAGCAGCAAAGGAAAAAACAAACAAAAACGTAAAATCAAAATAACAAAAAACTTCTTGTTTCCATTTTTTAGAATTCATTTCAATAAACACCATTTTATATGATCATATGCACATACTTATTGAGCCTTTGTGATCCTCTCCTGAGAATATCCTCCTTTCGTCTTAATGTGTGAATATTTAGAGTTCTGTATAATTTATCATGTCTAAGTGTAATTTTTTTTTTGTCTTTTACCATCCAGTGTGTTTACTTGTAGATTTATAGGCACATTCTAGTTACCACAAATGAGGGAAAACATGAAACCTGTGTTTCTTTGGGCTTGGCTTACCTTGTTAATATAATTTTTTCCAAGTCCTTCCATTGCCTTATGAAGGGTGCTATATCATTTTTCCTGATGGAAGTATAGAATTATGTTGTGTATATATACTACATTTTCTTGATCCATTTGTCTACTGAGGGGCATCTGGGTTGATTCCATATCTTTGTATATTAAACAATACTGCAGTGAATATGGTTGTTCTGGTAGTTTTAGTGTGGTCTTGTTAGTGGTCTATTGAATAAATGCTCAGGGGTGGAATTGCTGGGTCATAGGGAAGCTCTAGGTTTAATCTTTTGAGGAACCACCATACTGCTTTCTGGAGAGAGAGAGAGTGAGAGAGAGAGAGAGTGTGTGTGTGTGTGAGTGTGTCCTAGGGCTTGAACTCATGGCCTGAGTACCCTTAGCTTATTTTGCTCAAAGCTAGTGCTCTACCACTAGAACCACAGCTCCACTTCTGGCTTTTTTGGTGTTTAGATGGAGATAAGAGTCTCATACACATTTCTGCTTGGTCTGGCTTTGAACATCAGTCCTCAGATCTCAGCCTCCTAAGGAGCTAGCATTACAGACATGAGACAGAAGCACTCTATCATTTCTGGCTCATTGGTGGTTAATTGGAGATAAGAGTCTCAGACTTTCCTGCCCAGGCTGGCTTTGAATCAGGATCCTGTGTTCTCAACCCTGAGTAGCTAGGATTAGAGTTTAGGAGTTAGAGTGATGACATCTGCTTGAAGCAAAGTCTGTGGGCATTAGGCTGGACAACTAAGAACAGAGATGGATATAAGCATTGTGCTTACTTGCTTAGGGGCAGGTGTTGGACAGTGAGCTGGGCATTCCTGGGCTTTAGGTTGAGGAGTACAGTTGTCTTGGTGTGAAGATGTTTATCTTTGGGCTTATTATCTTTCACTCGGTATTCATTTTGCTACTTTCCTCAATTTGTTCTATTGCCTGTAATTATAACATTTTAGTTTAGTCATAAGATTTTATTTAAAATTTTTATTATATTATGCTTGGTTAATTTTACTTTGTGTTTTTTATTTTTTTTTAATTATTGTAAGGGTGATAAACAGGGCAGTTACAGTTAATGTAAGTAAGGTAATGAGTTCATTTCTTTTTCAACACTGTTACCCCCTCCCTCATTATCTCTTGCTTACCTCTCCTCACTTTTCACCCCTCCCCAAGTTGTAAAGATCATACGCAACATAGTGTCTTGTCTTCTAAACTTTTTTGTGCTTATTCTATTTTGGTTTGCTATTTTTATTTTTTACTTTTCATTGTATAAAAAGCTTACTGAGCTGGACATGAGTGGCTCATGAGTGTAATCCTAGCTACGCAGGAGCCTAAGATCTGAGGTAGAGCTAGTGCTCTACCACTTTTGAGCAGAAGAGCTCAGGGACAGCACCCAGGCCCCTGAGTTCAAACCCCAGGTCTTACCAAAAAAGTAAAAAGCTCACTGGTCAGGTGTAATGGTACATGCCTGAATCTTAGCATGCAAGAAGATTGAGAGTTTAAGACTGGCCTAGGCTAAATAGTGTGTTCTACCTCAGGCTGGGCTGTGAGATCCTGTCTAGAGAAAAGAAGGGTGGGACTAGTCTTGCCTAATAGGTAGGTCTTAGAGGGAATCTGTATTGTAGTTAAGAGCAGTTCAATGGCATTGAACCGATGACCTTAACAGCTGTTTGTGCATTTTGTTATCATAACTCAGAGTTGCAGTAGTTACAGGTATTCTGTGTAACACCCTACATGGCATCCTATGCCACAAATGTCTCTCTTTCTTTGTAGCTATTAGGTTCACTTCTTTATTCCAAAGCCTTAATATTTGAAGTAAAAAAATATGCCTCAATAATTTTTGCCCTTCTCCTAAAAGATGAGAGCATAAAATTGTAGAGAAGCTTGCATTTCTGAAAATGAACCAGATTAATCTTCCTTACCTAAGCCTTTGGGTTGACTTTCTCCAATGTGATTTAAAAAAAAAGGATCTTCATTAACATATTCCATCTAAAGTGGTGACTAGATTGGAAACTCCCTCTCGTTGTCCAGCCATTATTGACTGACCATAGTCTTTTCATTAAATTTGGTTTCATAATATGATTCCTTTCAAATTTTCTATCTTAGGACGAAGGTCCTTAGAGGCTAACACTGATCAGTGTTTAACTACATTCTGTTTTGTAGCAAATAAAGTCAGCTCTGTGGTTTTATAATAAGTTCTGGCCCTTTGGATAAAGCTTTATTTAGAAAGCCTGTATGTGACAGAAAGAACTAGTCATCTATATTGTGTTTTAGTGTGGATGAAACTATCCATTCCTGTCTTCAGTGAAGAGCACCCAGCCCATCTGTATGGCCTCTCACCATCTTAGGCTGAATAGGAATTCTTCTATAATGGTAGAGTCCTTATAATGCCCCTCCTTGTGGTAAGTATAACTCTTTGAACCCAGAATTTGTGTTCTCCTAATGGGTTGCTGTTAAGAATGCTCTTCACGATGATGATGTATGTTGTGATGACATTGGGGCACTCAGAGAATGTGGTGCTTGGTCTCTGAGCTATGGACTCTGAGCTCTTCACATTACCCACCAGTGTCACTTCACCCTCCCAATGAAATGTGAAACCTAAGACTGGAGAACAATGACCCTCCAAACTTTGTAGCAGCATCCCTAGGAATATTCCTTTCTACCATGAGAAGTAGGTGGCTCTGCATCTCAGCCTCTAGCTGCATGAGTAGGGGGTTCTGTATTTTGATCATATCACTATTGATGGGAGATAAGAATTAGGAAAAGAGGGACATTTATACATTAGGAGATGAAATATGTACATGGTAATCCTTTCTATTGGTTTTGAAAACCTGCTTACGTTTTTGTTTCCCTCTAGTCTGTGAATATTTTGGCCCCGTTTTATTGTTTCACAGATGGTTCACCATAAAGATAGATGCTGTGTGTGTGTGTGTGTGTGTGTGTGTGTGTGTGTGTGTGTGTTTGTTGTTGTTGTTGTTATTGTTGTTTGATTTTTGAGCTAGGCCTTCACTTCTAGACTCAGGCTGTCCTAGAACTCATTAGGTAGCTTAGGTTCTATGTTGCCTTGAATTCATGACTTTCCTGCCTCAGACTGAACCATCATAGCTAGCTTTTTGTTTTTTAACAAGTTAGTGAGAAAAAGCACTTAGAATAGTGTCCACTATGTAGTAAGAACTATATAGTGTACTTACTGTTGTTTCTTTTAAGTAACTAGATAAGCTAACCTTTATAATTAATTCATCTAAGCCTTAGCTCATCCGAGCAGGCACCAGGAATACAAAGAATACAAAGACTTAGGCTCCAGGTACTCTTTTGAGCCTATCAGGCAGCTGACAAAAGACACATATTCACACTACTTCAATTTTAATACATTTTAAACACGATGAATTTTGTGTATTTTACATGTTCTTTGTATAGAGACATCATGTGGCATGGCATGTAGGAAGAACAGTGAAATCATACCTAGTCCAGACTGTGGTGGTCAGAAAGTACTGCTTAGAATGAGTGATGGGCAAGCTAATGCCCAGATGAGCAGCTTGGAACAAAAGTGGGAATAAGTTTTATATGCCTGGAAAATAAGGAAGTAAAGGGCCTTGTATATTGACAGTCATAAATACTACTGAAGCCCTGTATTAGCAGTACTTAGAATCTCAGACATTATGTATAGGATATTGGATATTTATAAGTACTTATGTATAAGTACTGGATCCACATCTCAGCTGGTCACTATGGATCCTTGTGGAGATGGATTTCGAAGTGATGTTCTGGCTCATTATTCTGAACTAGGTAATATAGGAGGCAGAGCAAGTTGGGAAGAGAAGCTGGGCACTGGTGGCTCATGGCTGTAATCCTAGCTATTCAGGAGGCTGAAATTTAAGGATTGCAGTTCAAAGCCAGTCCAGGCAGCAAAGTCTGAGACTTTTATCTCCAATTAACCACCAGAAACCAGAAGTGGCGCTGTGGCTCAAAGTGGTAGAGCACTAGACTTGAGCTGAAGAGCTGAGGGATAGTGCCCAGGCCCAGAGATCAAGCCCCACAACTGACCAAGAGAGAGAGAGAGGGCGGTGGAGGGGGAGGATAGACATGGTTTCTTTTCTTTTTTTGGGGGGGGGGTCCAGTCGTGGGGCCTGAACTCTGGGCCTGGATGCTGTCCTCAGCTCTTCAGGTCAAGGCTAGTGCTCTACCCCTTGAGCCACAGTGCTACTTCCGGCTTTTTCTTTTTGCTTATGTGGTGCTGAGGAATCGAACCCAGGGCCTCAGGCATGCAGGGCAAGCGCTCTACCACTGAGCCACCTTCCCAGCCCCTAGACATGGTTTCTTATAGGCTATATTTGCCTGCTTTTCTTGTGATTGTACTTTAGGGTTGTCATGTAATAGCCATCTGTGGCTTAGCCCGTAGTAGACATCTTTGTGCTGTTGGAGATCTGAGGTGCAGTAACCGTGCTAAGCCTGTCAGTGGCCTCCTCCTCCTCAATATTATAGTGTTGATTTAAGGGATATTTCTTACTAACAACTGGAAAGAACTTGCTCTTTATATCTTCAAGCTTTTGACATAATATGGAAGAGGAGTTTATGTATTGCTGTGTTTTTTAAAAGACTAGTTTTGAATCCTACAGACTTTAATAATGACTCTAAATATAAGGTCTGTCCTTCTGTCCCACAGCCTGGATGATGGGGAGATGTGGCAGTGACTGTTGCCCTAGTTGGGTGGGAATGACAGCAGCAGTTCTGGGAATAGGGAGGAATATGGTATGGGTCTGTTTTCCTTGGGTTTTTTTTTTTTAAGCTTGTAATTAGCAGTATCATTCATTGATTTTCCCCCCTTCTTTTTATATTGCTTAGATGAAGTAACCATAACCCTCAATGCAAGTGGAGTCTTCTCTGTAACACCCTGTAGTTGATTTGGTCTAGTGGGTCTGAGCCAAGGCCAGAGAATAGGGGTCGCTTGTCTTCCAGGTGTGTGGAATTTAACCATCTATGCCCAGGGCTACCTTGTCTTTCTTCCATGACTTTTTTCCCCAATTATATTGTTTAAACTTTATAACGAATCTTGGTGGAAGATATGATTTACCTTATTTTGTATCTGAAGAAACAGGCACAGGAGATGCAAATTATTTATCCAGGGTCACAGACCTTAAGTGACAGTTGGAATTTGATCCGAAGTCTGATTGACATATGTGCTCATCCACTATTCTATAATACCTTCTTCTATTAAAAGAAAAAACAAACTCAACACTTGACTCTAGCTTCTTGTGGGCAGAATAGTTTAAATATGAATACTTAGTTGACAGTACAAATTAGCTTATTGCAAAATAGTAACAGGCAATTTAATGTCATTAATTCAGGTTTTTTTTCTGGACTGTACAATCTGAGTGGACACTGAAGATCTTGTAGCCTTTTTTGACTCTTAGAGTGTTTGATTTGTATATTGATATGTGGAACTGTTAGCTGTCTTTGAACATTTATAGAACAAGGTCTAATGAGTTTGCAATCTTTCAGTAATCAGATCTGGGGTGCTTCCTTAGCTCAGCTTTTTGTCTAAGCATTTGGAGAGGTCCTGTCTGACTTTCAGCCATCTTGGATATTCCGTACAGTTCATTCTTGGGAAGAGCAGATGGAAAATCATTAGCACTTCTCTCTTCCAGCAAATAGATGTTTCCGTAGACCTGGGCTCTGGTCTGATTCCAGACAGTGAGTCTTTGCTCCTGAAGGACAGTTGCATGCAGGCCTACAACCCCACTAAATTGAACCATGTACTTCTCTCTGGTAGAGAGAGGTCACCGTGGAAAGCACTAGCTGCCAGCTCACTTTACCTGGCAGTGGTTCAACTCTTTGACAGGCCTACCTCTGATTTAAACAAATTTGAGAAATATGTAAAGTTTTGGAAGCAGTTTTGCACTGATTTGATAAAAGAAACCACAAAACACTGCAGCGCAGGTGTTGAGAATGTTTGAAAGCTGATTGAGGGAAGCAGATGGCTTTAGTCAGTGGCATCCAGCCAAAAGAGCAGGTGCTGGTCATGTGACCGCTGGTTACCAGGGTAATCTGATTGCTCTTGGCGTGCAGATGAAAGGAAAGAGGCCCAGTGTTCAGCTGTAGTATTGTATAATTTGTGGCAGTTAGAGCGGAAATAAATGCTGGAAATGGAGCCTCATAGTAGGGGAGACTTCTGTCCATGTGTAGCGTAAACACTAGGACAGTTGGATAAGGAACTGTTGTATGGATTTTTTTTAATTTAAAAAATATTATGCTTTCTGTAGGTCTCTTGGTGACTTAATGTTTTAAAGACATTGCTTTCTTTCTATATAAAAATAAAACGAACTCTTGAAACCTAACTGCTGTTTGCTATAATAATGAATTGTTTTAAGTTACTTCCTGATGTGACTAATAAGTTAAAATGTTAATGAAACAAAATGAAAATGAACTGAACATTTAAAATAATTTAAGATGATCAAAGATTACTGTGTGTTGGAACATTTTTATATTAGCAATACTTTTGATATACTTAATGTGATACATGTTTTACTTAAATAAAAGCATATAGGTAGTGTGCCCTCTTTGTAGTAGCCAAGGTTAGAAAACATGATGTTTAGTTCATTCCATTGGCTATGGTATTTTTCTGGGAATTTACAAACTTCAATAAGTAAATTTAATATTTTAATATGTATTTTACTGTGAGAATTAGAGTTGAGGCTCCCTAGAACTAGAAAAATAATGGTTTCTATTCTTGAAATATTTTCAGAGTCATATAGCAAATGGTAATTGATGTTAAAAAATCTTGGGTAACACAAGTGCACATTCTAACAGAATGTCAAGCCAAGGTTCTAAAGGTGCTGATAAAGTTTTAAAAAATTTTGTTGTTGTTGTTACAGTGCATTTATGCCTTTTGTCTTAATGGATCATTCAAATCCTGTTAATGTTTGTCAGCAACATACTTGGAAAAAATATGCTTTAATTGGTGTGGTTGATTTGCTATTTGTATTTCAGAGACCTAGCTTTATGGGGGGCAGTGGATGGGAGGAAAAGCTAATTGTGGAGCTTGAGATGTAGCCTAGTGGTAGAGTGCTTACCTAGAAAGTACAGGGTGCTAGATTCACTCTCCAGGACTGTTTGGGGATGAGATTGTGACAATACTCCAAAAGAAAATATATCCACTTATTTTTAACTAAAAACAAACATTAAGTAAAATTATATATTTCTGGAATTTTTTTAATTAAATGATTCTAAGCATGATAAAAATGCAATTGGATAAGTACAGAATGGGGCACTTAGCACTACAGGTTTTTGCGTGTGTGTTTTTTAAAAGACTTCACTGGAAGTATGTGAAACTATCCCAAGAGATATAATGTTATGGATCATTTTTTTTCTTGGACATCTTTTTAAAAGGGCTTTGTACAATACCTTTAAAACTTAGAGTAATATTACTTCTTAGTTTGATTTTGCATGGTTTTGTGGGTTGGTAGTGGTTTTAAACAAATGTACTATGTGTGGCATTAGAGGTTTTGCATACCCTTTTATTATAATTTAGGCCAGAAATTTACTAAAGGTCATCCAAATGAGTATGAGCTAGAAACTTAAAATTTTTTGACCATTGAATTATAAGTGGCCAGCACACCTGGACTTATCCATTGTCATAGACAATCTAGGACTATTAATATGGGAAATAGAAATTTGGGGAAATGTAGAAAACCACATTAAGAACTGAACACTAAGTGGTATACCTTGAATTCTAGTAATAAGAAACCTGATTCAGATGCAAGTGCTTTGAAGAAAAAGGTCAACAAGGGAAAAACAGAAGGTTCTGAAAATTCAGACTTGGACAAAACACCCCCACCATCTCCTGCTCCTGAAGAAGATGAAGACCCAGGTGTTCAGGTAATGCCATTATTCTCTTCCTGAGCTTTGGATGTGTAGCATGGTAACGTTAGCCACATATGTAAAGCACACTAGACCTCCTCCAGCTTTGTTATAGAGATACTTGTGAGACTGTCCTTACTTTCACCTGGAACATTATATCCTTCATGATGAGAGCTGGGGAAACCAACCTGGAATTAAGTTCCTAACTAGAGATGGTTTTGCCATCTTTTATTTCATAATTAAGAAAGGAAAAGAACCATTTTTGTTTTTATAAATTTGTATCTCCATGTTTTACATGTTATGGTTTAACACTGTTAATATACTGTATTTGTTCATTTAAAGCTTCATTCACATTTTCCAATTCTTCCGAAATTTGGTTGCTTGGCAACCTTGATTTTTCAGATTATAAAACCAAAATATGGGGCTGGGAAGGTGGCTCAGTGGTAGAGTGTTTGCTTTGCATGCATGAAACCCTTGGTTTGATTCCTCAACCCCACATAAGCAGAAAAAGCCAAAAGTGGCCCTGTGGCTGAAGTGGTAGAAGACTAACCTTGAGCTGAAGAGCTGAGGGACAGCACTCGGGCCCCACAACTGACAAACAAAACAAAACAAAACACCAAAATATAGGAGTTGGTAGTTCATACCTGAAATCCTAACTACTCAGGAGGCTGAGAGCTGAGAATTTGAAGTTCAAAGCCACCTAAAAATCCAGAAGTAGAGCTGGCTGTCAAAGTAGTAGAGCACTAGCCTTGAGCAAAAAAACCTCAGGGTAAGTGCCCAGGTCCTGAGATCAAGCCGCAGGACCAACAAAAATAAACAAGCAAACAAAAAGCCAAAAACAGAACAATACATAACTTGTCTTAGTGTTTTTTGACTTCTGATAGATAAGGAGATGTAGCCATGCAAAGTAAAATGTCTACCAACTGTGCAAAGTTCTCTAGCATTAGATTCTTCTGCATTTTAGAGAATTTTACAGGAATAAGTTGAAGAATTAGCCCTGAAATGAGCTTTATAAATACAGGCTCCTGGTTTGAAAGGCATGCTGTCTTCACTGATTGGACTGAGAAAGATTCTTACATGTGACAGTTAAACATGATTTCCTTGTTAGATTCTCTGGAAAGAGGCCAATCTAGTCCACTGGGGGTGGCTGCGAGTGTAACTTGTGAGGATGACGTCTGAGGGAGTGGTTTCTGAGGCATCCCACTAGAATAGCCAGCCAGCACTATGTATCTTTAGTCTAAAGAGCTGCAGATTTGTTTTGGGGTTTTGTTTTGAGTACAGCTCCTTGACATCTGTAACTTCACACAATGACCTAAGCTCAGGACCTGAGATGGGGAAAAATGGAGAGAGAATGTGAATGATTGCTTGTTTTGCTTTGGTTGTATAGCCAATCTTTTGGTTACACTTTTCTACAGTATGTGTTAATTAAATAATTAATTAAATAATTTCTTTTCATCATATGTCAGTGAAAACAATTCTAGGAAAACAATTAGGTATCTTTTGTAATTATTTAAGGAATGTTTCTCCTAATTTGTATTTGCATAAAGTAAGGCTTATGGCAATAATATTTACACACTGTTAAGAATTCATGGAAGTCTAGTAAATGCTGTTAGTCTTTTACAAGATTAACTGGTTTTAAAAAGTCTATTTGTTAAGTCAGATTCAAATGGAATTTATGAAATATTAGGGTTTTCCCCCTTTATCTTCTGCATGTCAGTTACAGAAAAGTAATAATTTGTTAAACTTTGCTTGCTCTCTGATTGACTAGTGTATAAGTGTTCTGGGCTTAGTAGCTAACATGAACAGCCATACGAAGAGATATGATTTTGAAGTTTGTGATTTCCCGTCATCTTTGGTGCAGGAAGTGATACTGACTGCTTGTTTGTTATGTTTCTTCCTGTAATACATTCATGAAGGGCTTAGAGCAAAAATCTTTCAATTTTGTAATTAGTTTCCAAACACAAAAGCTATATAATTTTAAGTAACGCAAAACTGTTCACAAGGTACTACAACAAGGAACTAGATCATGGAGACACATTTCAATCTTCTCTTCTGTACACCTAGTTTAACTCAAAGTATCTTTTACAAAACAAACCAAGTTTTAAAAAGCTGATTTATTATTTCAGTGTCACCTCACAAATTCTGACTTGTGGTTTAAATGCAATTCTAACATTGAATTTAGATCCACAGAATTCTTTTGAATAATATTCTACCTCATGATTTAAACAGTATATAATGAATAATTTTATATTGGAAGATTTTTTGAAAGGAATTTTGATGCTCAAATGATTTTTAATAATTATATACAAAGGAAAGAAACCATAAAATATTTTTAAAAATTTTGGGCAATTGAATTTAAGCTTTATATTTTTAACATTTGTGATATGACCTTGTACCTACTATCAACCCCATCAGGATTGCACAAATTTATATCACAAAGTTGATTTAAGACAAGAAACACAGATGACAAAAGTCATTCACTAATACATAGGTTTTTTTTTTTTTTTTAAATAAGACCCCATTTTATTGTACTGGAACATTTCTTTAATAATGGAATGGGGTTTAATGTAAAGTGAATTTGTCTTAGACTGTGTCCAGACCCTGTCTCGTTACTTATGCTGGAAGAATACTTTGACATTGTGGCCTCAAGCATGGAAGCCTGATAAAACATCACAGATGGATCATTAGTAGCACGTCCCTCCTACGGTAATGGCATAAAGATGGAAATATAAATTAATCCATTTTAATTTAAATTGATATATTAGATGGAATACAAATATTGGGCTAAATTTCACAAAATTAAAACATTGCTCTTCATAATAGCCCTTTAGGTTTTAAAGAAATTGGCCGTCCAGATGTGAGGGATGGTAAAGTAGGCCTGGAAGCAGGAGTAAGTAGGTCAGCTTTGGAAAGAGAAGGGAAGCTGTGCAAGATAACTGGGCCATTTTTCTTTGGAAAACTGGAGCTGATTAATGATGACTCTAATCCTATTAATTGCAATGCACAATGCTTTGAATGAATTCCCTTAAGTGATCATCACATTATTTGTATGAGGGTAGTACTATCATTAACCCCATTCTATAGAACAGGAAACTGAGGTCCACATTTAAGGAACTCATTTAAGCCCATACAAGAATCAGGAAAAATTCAAACAGGAACATTCAGTCCTAGGCTCACAAGGTAAAACTGACTCCTTTGATATAGGAAAGGGTCCAGATGGTACAACCTCCCACGGGTTTCTGTACCACCTGTCTTGAATGTGGAGAAACCTCTGGCCTGTATCACTACTCCCTCTGGTTGAGACCACTAGGAAATCTGCTAATAAAACATTAATCCCAAATAGTTTTGTGTCAGAAAGGTACCCTATCCCTCCGCTGCCATGAATTTGTAGGACTGGGTGCTTCCAATCTTGAACAATCTTATTTGATATTTATATGGAATTTGTATCTGTTCCTCAGACTGGAGTGTACAAAGGTTAAAAATCCATCAAATATTATCCAAGTGTCAGTGACTCACTCCTGTAATACTAGCTACTCAGGAGGCTGAGATCTGAGAATTGAGGTTCAAAGACAGTCCAGGCAGCAAAGTCTGTGAGTCTCTTATTTCCAGTTAAGCACTAAAAGCTGGAAGTTGAGCTGTGGCTTAAGTGGTAGAGTCCTATCCTTGGGTATAAAAGCTCAGGAACAGTACCAGGCCCTGAGGTCTAGCTCCAGGACTCGTGCCGATAAATGAATAAATACATAAATGCATAAATATGTACCCATCATGTATCACCCATTAGGAGAAACTGGTGGGATTGTGTTAGTACTATCCTGAGATATCCTCTCTCTGCCTCACTGACCAGCTATAAAATTTATTTCATAATTCTTTTTTAAATTTAATTTTATTGTCAAGGTGATATACAACTGGGTTGCATACATACAGTAGGTAGTGAGTACATTTCTTGTCAGACTTTTTATCCCCTCCCTCATAATTCTTAAAAAGATTTGTATAAAATGATACTTTTCTCTGTTCTTTCTTATTTCCTTGTGAATTTTATCTTTCAACACTTAATATCTTCAGAAATTTTCAAAATGTTTAAGACCAAAATAAAATACAAGCCCTGCTCTGCTCTGTTCACTCTTTTCTCCAGAATTAATACCTGTCAGTCATTTGTGTATCTTTTCAATTATTTTTTTCTGTTGCTGAAAGCGTACTCATGTCTTTTTTTTTTTTAAGCAAATGCTTGGTGAAGCATAGAATAGTAGACAAGGCCTGCTTCTTTTTATATTTATGTGTGTATTAACAGACTATACATCTAAATGCCTAAACTTCTTTTTGTCTTAAATAGAATCAAACAATTTAACTTGTCTCTTTTCCTCTCCCTACTTTTTTTCTCCTTCCCTTCTTATCTTCTTCATACCTTCCTTTCCCTTCTTTCTCTTCTTTTTATCGTCTCTGTCTTTTTTTATCTTAAATTTTTACAAATATTCCCCAAATATTATGGGTAGCTTATGAAGTACAATGCTGGGTTAAGGAGTTGGTATGTTTTAAATATTGATATAAATGACCACATTGTCCCACAAAAGGCATTACTGGGTTATATTGGCACATTTTGCCAATAACCCTACAGATACCCAATATTACCAATCTTTTAAATTTTAACCAGCAAAGTAAAAGTTACGATGTTAAAAAATTAAAATATTTTTTATTCATTATGAATTTTGTCAGCCCTTCAAAAAAAATTAGCCCATTTCTTTTAGGACCAAATTAAGTTGCAACAACTTTTCAATGAAATGTCTTTCTGTGAATATCTTCTGAAATATCTTTTAGTGCCTTAGAAAATAATGTACCAATATTTGTGTAGAACCTTATAATTTGCAAATTATTTTCTAATCCACCCACCTTTTTTACTTTTTATGTAAAAAATATGCTGCCACATAGAAGTAGAAGAGTATAATGAACCTCTATAGATTCATTGGCTAGTTCCAGTATTCTGTCATTTCTGATGGATACTCTGGCTCCGTGGCTTGTTGCTGCATACATTTTCCGTGGAAGGGCACATAACTGGGAGTGACAGAGTGATGGTCGTCCCAGGATCCACAACTGTTTTCATTATGTACTTGCCACAATGATCTTTGCACTTGATTTCCAGAATTTTCATGTATTCTTTGAGATTAAAATATATCTTACCATTCTGCATCATGTTTCAGAGCCTCAAAAATTGCTTTTTAAAACCCACTTTGTTTTGTTTTAGAAGAGACGATCCAGCAGGCAGGTGAAGAGAAAGCGGTACACTGAAGACTTGGAGTTCAAGATTTCTGATGAGGAGGCAGATGATGCAGATGCTGCTGGAAGAGACTCACCCTCTAATACCTCACAGTCTGAGCAGCAGGTCAGCAGCTTGATCCATAGTAATTCACAGGGACTTTTTTTTTTTTTTAATAATTTTTGTGCCATTCCTGGGCTTGAACTCAGGGCCTGGGTGCTGTCCTTGAGCTTTTTTGCTCAAAGCTAACACTGTACCACAGAAGTAGAGTATAAGTAGCCACAGCTCTACTTCTGCCTTTTTTGGTAGTTAAGAGTCTCACAGGCTTTCTGGCCTGGGCTGGCTTCAAACTGTGATACTTAGATTTCAGTCTCTTGAGTAGCTAGAATTACAGGTGTGAGCTACCCTGTGCCCAGTTCTCACAGACATTTTTAAAAGATAGTCTGGCAAGCCTGAGATACCATCTTACCCCAGTCAGAATGTCCCACATCCACAAATCAGCCAACGACAAATGCTGGAGGGGATGTGGAGAAAGAGGAACCCTATTACACTGCTGGTGGGAATGTACACTTATACAACCACTTTGTAAAGCAGTCTGGAGGGTCCTTAGAAAGCTAAAGATTGACCTCCCTTACGACCCAGTCATACCACTTCTAGACATCTACCTTGAACAACAGGAACCAATATACAAGGACACGTGCACCTCCATGTTTATTGCAGCACTGTTCGCAATAGCTAGGATATGGAAACAACCTAGATGCCCCACCACAGATGAATGGATCCAAAAATTGTGGTATCTATACACAATGGAATATTATGCAGCCATTAGAAATGACAAAATAATGGCATTTGCAGGGAAATGGATGGAGCTAGAAAGAATCATGTTGAGCAAAGTAAGCCAAGAACGAAGAGACAAATGGTACATGGTCTCCCTGATAAGTGGATGCTAAATCCAAAATGTTAGGTGATATGACAAAACTAACAGGACTTAAGAAACAAAGAACTCCCACTCATCTGGTTGAACCACTACTAAATATCCCCATGCTGCTGATCACATATATGGTATATAACATGTGAACACCGTTATATATTACAGACTGTGATAGACAATTTGCTCCAGGAAAGTTAGAATGAACTTGTGACTTTAAATGAGCATCATTATTCCACAATTCTGTGAATTTCCGGAAATTATGTAATCACTTAATCACAATCAAAAAAGGATGGTAGGGGGAAAACAATGGAGGGGGTAACAATGTTCAAGAGGAAGTGTACTCATTACCTCACTCATGTAACTGTAACCCTCTGTATAGTATCTTTACAAGAAAAAAGAAAAAAAGCCAAAAAAAAAATGAAAGATAGTCTGGAAATTTTATAGCTAGCCCTGGATCATTCAATGGCAGCATTGGACTTTCAATAGGGGATGTTCATCTAATGTTGGCTAATGTGCTAAGGGAAATTAGTTGTTTTTAAAAAGCCCTGTTCACTGAAATTTATTTTTATATAAGCCTGTGATATGTAATTTGACACAATTTTGGAGAATTAATGGTCTGTGCTGAGGAAGAGTCAGTGCTAGAATATGAGGCAGCTGAATTTACCTCTGAGAATTCAGTACTGTAGCTTCTGGGACTTTAATAAACCACTCAAGCTCATCTCCTGCTGTTTGGCACCATAAGAACCCCTTTATGAAATTACTGCCTTGTAGTACACAGCAGGGCACACTTTATTCTCCGTGCAATGTAAATGATGGATAAAATAGTTTGTATAAAATAAGGGTAGTAATGTAGGATTGATTATCATGAAGATTTTTAATAATGCTCTTTTCTAACTATTACTGTACTTTGGTTAACAAACTGGTAACCCATTGAAAAAGTACATTAAATGCAGCTTTGTGTTTTATTTGGTAATTTGTGCTATGTTAAATTGTTGTGTAATGTTTGATGTGACCTCCATAGATAAACGCTGCCTACAATAACAAAGTGATGAGTATATTTACCCCATGGGTATAGCTGAAGGAACGTTATATTTTTTTTTTACTGCTATCATGCAGAGAATATTTTCTCTTAGCAGCTGTAATTTTTGAATGCTCTCTGGCTTGATGGACCCATGCTAGTGTACGTAATTAACCACATAATTATGAAGTCAGAAGCACTGCTCTTACTCTTGCTTTTCTGTAGAATGAACTTTTAGTGTTTTAGTCATTGACTTTGTACCTAGTGATTTAGAGGGTATGGAGGTAGTGGCAAAGGGGAATGATTGTTTGCTTATTTCGTATAAGGTCAGATGTTTTCTATTGAATAGATATACATCACTTTATTTTTTTTCTTCAGGAATCTGTTGATGCAGAAGGCCCAGTGGTAGAAAAGATTATGAGCAGTCGGTCAGTGAAAAAGCAGGTGAGCACCACTTGGAATGATAAAATTTGTTGTGTGTGTTTGACTCTTTTAGGATTGTTGTATTGTAATTTCCTTTTTAAGATTCCATTTTTGCAAAACAAAATCTCTGTGACATTTCTAGTCCCATTTGCTAATCTAATATATATTTGGGGGATATTTGATCCCAAGTGAAGTTAAAATATATTAAGCAATGAAATTAAAATGTATCGTTCTTTATTATTTCATTTGGAGGTGACAAGGAACTGAGGAGTCACCAAAGAAATATATAGAAGTTTCAGAGTTATAGGCTACCTTTTTCACAAATAATTTGCACAAAGATCAAAGTCATGCATTTACCTCTTACCTGTCTTTGAGAGGAAAAGGTTTATTATTTGGGCAAGTAAATGTTTTCTCATATATTTTCTAACATTTTTATATACAGTTAAAATATCTGTATTTCCCACACAAAGGTGGAATATATAGGGCAGTTATCAGTATAATTTTGAAGAGAGTATGATTTACTTTTCAGAGTTCATGTTCTGCACACGTTAGTCATGTATACTTATTGGTAGCCATATAGCCACATCATTGAGTGGAGAATTAGAGTGACTGATTCTGTGTTTTCTTTTTGCTGTGAAAATTCTTTTCATCCCAATTAACTGCCTTCTTGTCCAGTTTGGGAAAATGACATTGCCTTTTTGAATAAAAATATATCTAGAAAGTATTCTCTTTGCATATGTATGTTTTTTTCTCCCCTTGAATCAATCATGCTCGCAGTTTTTTTGTTTGTTTTAAATTGGCTTTCAAAGTGAGGGGAAAGTACATGGAAGTACAGCTTGTTGTTTGTGTATTTGTATGTGTATATGTGTATGTAAATGTGTACATGTACACACACACTAGATTCTGTGACTTCTATGCTTAAGGTTAGTGCTCCACTACTTGAGCCACAGCTCTTTTTCTAAATTTTGGGTGGTTAATTGGAGATAAGAGTCTCACGGACTTTCCATTCTACGCTGGATTCTAACTGTGATTCTCAGATCTCAGCAACCTGAGAGTAGCTGGGATTATAGGTATGAGCCAACAGTGCATGACTGTTTGTTTTAACATAAAATCAGTGTCAAATTATATAAAACATAATTTCCCTGTGTGAGAAATGAGGAACTGAGGAATTAGGGGACTGAAAGTGAGATCTCAGGGTTTATCAAATAGGAAACTTTCGTTATTCAAATAATTCTACCAAGAGGTCCTTGAAAATGTCGTTGAATCAACAGTAAATGGTGTGACTTTGTCCCATATTATTGTATGATACAAGGTATGGATTTTCACCAGTTTATACATCCAAGTTTCTGTGAAAATAATTGGGAGCAACAGGTCAACGTAGTTTGAAATTCAATATGTAGGTAGGTGTATAGATGGTTATCTGTTGATTTTGAATGTGAAGATATTTGCCCTGATGATTACATAATAAAAATCTCAGCCAAATTTCCCACATGTCTAAGCAGAAATGAGTACTATTTAATTCATTAGATAGGTTTTATTTTTATCATTCTGATAGCTCTAGAACCATTAATTTGTGAATTGCAGATATAAGGTAAAATTTAAATACTTGACATGCTTTAAAGAATAATCCTCTTCACTGAATTGAAGTGACTTGTTTGAGTAAATAGCATGTCGTTTGGATGGGATATACTAATTTTCGTTCAATTGATAGTACTTCAGCCAGAATACTCAGCAGGTTTGGGGGTTGCATATTATAATTAGTTCTGTTATTCAGAGCTACTCAGACTACACATTATGTAGGACATTGGTTTTTCTTTCTGTTTTGCCTACTCTAAGGCTTTCTACCCCCTTTTACCTCCTTCCTAAACAGGTGCCAGTGTTTCAGGAATGAGTATTATTACCATTTACTGATGATCTGATTTATCTTAAGACATTAAAAATCACTCTATATATGAAGATGGAATCTTGATTGATTTTATGAATTTGAGAATACTGAGACATAGTGGAACCTTTTCTCTGGAAAGGGTTATGTGCCTTGTGTATGTGCCTTGTGGTATGGCTTAGAAGAAGAGAAGTATTGCTCATAGAATTGTTGTGTATTACTAGTATTTCTTAAAGGGCAATGAAAGTCCAGTAGAAGATACTAAACATGAATTGGTACTTAGTAAACTGCTAATATTCCCAAAACATTTTTTTTAAATCAGCTTTAAAAACACTGGTGGAAAGTATTGAAAACAGAAACAAAGGGAAATTTGAGATTTCTTTTTCCTGTGGATTCTAGCTATGCTTGCTGGTCTGTTTCATTTTACCATGAATAATTTAAGAACTAGCTGTGGAGAAGGTGTTTCTCCCCACTCCCTGGCAGGACAGCAGAAACTGGCTATAAGTTCTCTGAGCCTGTCTAGTAGGTACTAGCACACAGTTGAACTTTAGTGGTTTTCAAATCAATGGACATTTGTGCTGTACCTAAGTGGTGACATTGTTTCAAATTCCTCTGAGCCTGATGACTTGTGGCTCATGCCTGCAATCCTAGCGACTCAGAAGGCTGAGATCTGAGGGTAACACTTTGGAAGTTTGAAGCCATTTTGAAAAGGAAAGTCTGTGAGACTCTTATCTCCAATTAAGCATCAAAACAATCAGAAGTGGAGGTGTGGCTCAAATGGTAGATAGAGTGCTAGTTTTGAGCACAAAAGCTCAAGGATAGCATCCAGGCCCAGAGTTTAAGCCCTGCACAACAGCAGCCACAACAAAACCTCCTAGCAGAGCCCTACTAATTCACCACTTCTAGTTTAGTGGGGATGGTTCAGATTTTTATGTATTGTTCTAAATCCAAGTTAGTGTACATGGGACTCAGTAGAAGGACCATAGTTGGAATGTATATTTGAATTTTAAGGCACAAATATATATGTGAGAATTGATATTTGGATCACATAAAAGTTACTTCTTTTCTTTTCTAGTTTAGTTTAGTCTTAGCCTTTGCTGCTATGAGCCATCTTTTTTTTTTTTTTTTGGCCAGGCCTGGTGCTTGAATTCTGGGCCTGGGCACTCCCCTGAATTCCTTTAGTTCAAGGCTGCACTCTATCATTGGTACCTTAGCTCGACTTCCTGCTTTTTCAATGACTAATTGGAGCTAAGAGTCTCACAAACTTTCCTGCCCAGGCTGGCTTTGAACCTTGATCTTCACATCTCACTCTCTTGAATAGCTAGGATTACAGGTATGAGCCACAGAGCCTCACTGAGCCATCTATCTTTAGAGAGCAATTCAAATCCTTTTTGGATCAGGTTAGAAATTGTTTACAGACAACTTCTAAGTATATTTTTTAAGATTCTTCATTTTCTCTTTTAAGAATTTATTTTAAACCCAAAGATTATGTGTCTCAATTCTCCTCAATTGAATACAGCAATTTAAAAAGAGTACAAGTTTAGGCAAAACTTCTTATTCTATTTATTATCACATCACACTTATTTTCTCCCCAAATAAATTGTGATTGAGGTGTTTTTCATTCTTTTGTGTATTACTTAACAATCATTTTCTTTTTTTTTTTTCCAATGTGATTTAGGTTTGTATGTCCATGAGACTACTGAAGTTAGTAATGGAATACTTAGGAAAGGAACCATTTCAAAGTATAGGATTGTCATTAGTCATGTGAATGGACAAGTCAATTTATTGCCTGATCAAGAGTTCTGGTGCACATGAGTAGTGGGACAAATATGACTTAAAATGTTTGGAAGTTTACATTTCATATGAATTATAAAGATATCCCTAGTCTAGTTTTGGAGTCTAGTGAAAAGAAATCTTCTCCTAGTTTTGGAGTCTAGTGAAAAAAACAAATGAAACTACTCAAAGAACTCTCAGATTTAATGGCAACTGTCCAAGATATAAATTTGTGGATGTATGTAACTTAGTGTTTTAACTATTATCATTGGGTATATATATTGTAAAATGCTTTCTGAAAATTAGGCACTGTGGGGTGTTGAAGATTTATCTGAATGTCTATGCCATTTAGTGAATACTTGATTCTTCAGAGGGTTCATAAAGTCTCAACAATTATTTTCATTATTTTACTATCAATAAAGCAAAAGCAGACAGCACGATGAGAGAAAAAGGTTAAAAACAGCTCTGTAGTTCTACAGCAAAAAAAGATGATTATCTTATATCATAGTTAGTTAACCAAATATAGTATTATATTCAAAAAATACAGGAGACAATTTTGCACCACTTCTGAGTGAGGTTTTAAAACATAGTCTGTTCTTCTAGACAGCTCTAGACCCTTCCTTTAGGATTTTCACAGCAGGTTCCCCGAGGAGAGCTGATCATGACAAACATGGGTATAATAAGAGTTAGGGACAGAGAGTTATGAGTCAGAGTTTTCTGGGAACAGAGTTGAGATAGGATGAAAGCTATCTCAGCTGTTGGGAGATTTTTGTGTGTGTGTGTGCCACTTAGAATTCTGGGACAGTCCTTAGCAGGAAGAACAGTGCTGGAAGAGTATCAATACCAGACTTCAAACTCTACTACAAAGCCCTAGTAATAAAAACAGCATGGTACTGGCACAAGAAAAGGTCTGAGGATCACTGGACTAGAACTGAAGACCCAGAAGTTGAACCCACAGACTTATGGCCACCTAATCTGTGGTAAAGGAGCTAAAATAAAACAGGATGAAAGACAAACTCTTCAACACATGTTGAAGAATTGGCTAAACATATGTAGAAAACGGAAGTTAAATCCTTATATATCACCCTGTACCAGAATCAATTCCAGACGGATGAAAGACTTCAAGGTAAAAGCAGAAACCCTGAAAATATTACAGGAAGAAATAGGGGAAACGCTAGGCCTCCTTGGCACAGGTCAAAACTTTCTTATAAGTACTGCGCGCCAACCGATTGTGCCACTGGACTCCATGGTCAAAACTTTCTTAATAAAGACCCAGAAACACAACAAATCAAAGAATGGTTGGATAAATGGGATTGCATGAAACTACAGAGCTTTTACATGGCAAAGGACATAGCTGGCAAGATAAATAGAAAGCCCACAGACTGGGAGAAGATCTTAACTAGCCATACAACAGACAAAGGCCTTGTATTTAAAATATACTTAGAGCTCAAAATATGAAATCTCCCCAAACAAATCCCCAAAGGAAAAAAACCATCCCATTAATAAGTGGGCTAAAGATTTAAAGGGAGACTTGTCTGAAGAGAAAATAAGATAGCTAATAGATACATGAAGAAATGCTCAACATCTCTGGCCATAAAAGAAATGCAAATCAAAACAACATTGAGATTCCACCTTATCTCAGTTAGAATGGCCATTATCAAGAACTCTAATAACAACAGATGCTGGCAGGGATGTAACCAAAAGGGAACACTACTACACTGTTGATGGGAGTGTAAACTTGTTCCACCACTCTGGAAAACAGTATGGAGGTTCCTCAAAAGACTAAACATAAAGCTCCCCTATGACCCGGCAATCCCACTCCTGGGCATTTACCCAAATGATCACAGACAAGGCCACACTAAAGTTACCAACACAACCATGTTCATTGCAGCATTATTTACCATAGCTAAGATATGGAACCAACCCAGATGTCTCTCAGTAGATGCATGGATGAAGAAAATGTAGAATATATACACAATGGAGTTCTATACTTCTGTCAGAAAGAATGGCATTGCTCTATTTGTAAGGAAATGGAAAGACCTGGAAATATTTATATTAAGCAAAGTAAGCCAGGCCCCCAAAAGTAGGTTTCATAGTTTCCCTTATTTGTAATAACTAGAATATGTCTATGATATTCCTAACAGGAGATCACAATAGCCCAATAGCTAAGTGCATAGGACCATATATAATGAAGTGTATCAACATGAACTCCAAAAATTAGAAACTAGAGGTTCTTACTACATCTTGTATGCAGCTATTTCTTTTTTTGTTTTCTGTTTTAGTTTTCTTTAGCCTTTGTCTTGTATATGATTACCTGGTTTTTGGAAGGGAAAGGAAATCACAGAAACAACAGGATAAAAGATGGTCTAATGTAACAGTGATACTCATTTAATACTATGTTGGAAATGAACTATACAAATGGGGAAGAGAGGAGAAGGGAGGGGTAAACGGAGAAAATGAGGAATGGGGTATCAATGTTTAAAAAGAAATGTATTCATTACTTATGTAAATATAACCCCCCTGTTCATCACTTTTACAATAATGATTAAAAAATAAATAAAAGAATTCTCGAACAGTGAGGATGTTTAGAACTAAATGAAAAAGGACAATATGGAAGAAAGGATAACAAAGAAGGAAATCAGAAGAAGTAGTAGAGCATAGAAATAATTGTTGTCTTAACACCATCTAAAAGGTGCATCATTTTGAAAAACTCAGAATGGAAAAACATAGCTTCTATTAGAAGAGTAAAAGTTCAGATACTTCAGATTCATTTTCAGTTTGAATGTTCTGCTAGCTATGAGAAGCACTAAAGATCTAATCTTGCAGTTTTGTGTGGTTGTCTATTACCTTGTCTTTGCCTTTGTATAAAGAAAACATTTTTAAATGGGAATAGAATGGGGAAATGTAGGGTGACCCTCGTATGGATTGTCATTTGAATTGATTGTATCTTTTATAAATGAATTCCAGGTTATATAGTTGGCTCTTGGAGGAATGAAGCTGTTGTTTGTTTGTTTCATTTTGGATAACTAAGTCTTTTAACATGGGTTGTGTTCTGCATACAGAAACTTTAAAAGCTTCTGTAGCCAGGCATACGTGGTTCATGCCTGTAATTCTCGCTATTTAGGAGGGTGAAACTTGAGGATTGCATTTCAGGGCTAACCTAGACAAGAAATTCTATGAGCCTCCTTCCTCCAATTAACCAGCAAAATGGTGAAAGTGAAGTCATGGCTCAAGAGGTAGACTTGAGCAAAGAAAGGCTCAGGGACAGTGCCCAGACCTCGAGTTCAAACTCCTGAACTGGTACCATTAAAAAGCTTCTATGAACCAGTCACCGGTGGCTCACTCCTGTAATCCTAGCTACTCAGGAGGCTGAGATCTGAGGATTGCTGTTCAAAGCTAGCCTGGGCTCCAATTAACCACCAGAAAACCAGAAGTAGCACTGTGGCTCAAGTGGTAGAGCTCACTTTGAACTGAAGAGCTCAGATGACAGTGGTCAGGCCTAGAGGGCAAGCCCCATGACCCTTCCCCCCCACACACACACAAAGCTTCTATGTACTTTAGACCTTTTTTATGTCCATTAGGACACAAGCAGGTCAGACTATATATTGATCTGTTCCTGACTGTCCAAACTTCTTATTGGTGATCTGCAAATAGGTGTAAAAAATGTGTTTAAAATTTAGGCTTAATGATACTTTTTTTGTACTGTTCCTATTTTTTAAAATTTTATGTTATTATAAAGGTGATGTACAGAGGGGTTACAGTTACATAAGTAAGGTAATGAATACATTTCTTGACAAACTGTTACTCCTTCCTCATTTCATCCCACTTTCCCTCCTTCCCCCAAGTTGCAAAGTTCATTGCAACACAATGTCTTGTGGGTATGCTGTTGCATTGGCTCACCCTTTGTCCTTTGTCTCACCATTTTGTGATTCCTCATCCTATCTCCAAATCAGATAAATGTATAAACAACACTTAGGGTACCAAAATTAAAAGCAGTGACAATAGAGGATACATGTCTGTTGGCCTTCTTTTGTAATAGCTTGAAGATTGTAGATTGAGGGAATCAGAGTACTTTGGAAAGGTCTGTGCCAGTTTGAAGTCTTTGGTTTTTTATTTGCTCTTTGCCATGCTCCTGCTTGCCTTAATGTTCTTTGAAGCATCTATGTATGAAGCAATGTAGCACTCATGTTTGGCCCCATGACAGACTTGGGGGCTCTTGTATGAGTGTAAGAGCGGTCTTGAAACATCTGTAAGGGGTGTTTATATTGATTTGATGTTCTTCAGAAAAAAATTGTATAGTATGACTTGCTTAATAGCCTATAACCAAAAGAGAAAGAGATGTCTAAAATATCACATAAATGTTATCTTCCACATGTAGTAGAGAAGGTACAAAGGAGATGTTAAGGATAGTCTTACCACTGAACGATTCATTTGGCTGATATGCATTGTAACTTTAACCTTACCTAAATGTAGCATTTGAAGTGTTAATTTTATTTGGCTGCTATGTATGTGAGACATCTTGTCTGAGAGATTTTAATTGTGCCATTGAGTAAAACTAAAACTATGAATAGTGATCCACTGAAATTACAGCATAAGAACATGATTTAGTTTTATATGATTTCTTGTTTAGAGTTATTAACTATATGGAGAAATAAATGTCTTTTAAATATTTTAAAACATTACAAAGCTCACAATGTAAAGTTGCCATGAGGCAGCCAAAAATAATACATATGGCATTCAGGAGAGCAGTTGCTAATTGGCTGCTGCCTGAGAAAATGGTACACTTGGCGTCTACTTAACACTGTGGGTTTGGCAGAAAGCCAGATTTGGGGTCAGGTTGTTGTGAATGAAGCTGCATGTGGTTAGGGAGGAGTTAAAGTGATTCATGTCTCAGAAGCTGGAGCACATCGAGTACACACATGCATGGGCCTGAGCACGTCAGTCTTTATCCACAGGCCTCCTGCAGCTCACAGCCTAACCATCTTTTTTTCCACAGAGGCCCTGTGCTGCTCTTCTTGGGATGTTTCTTTTTCCTATGGGAGCAGACAATTGCTTTAGAAATATTGAAGTACATGGTTTTAAGTGTGTACCTGAATTTTTCTTTTGTTGCAGAAGGAATCTGGAGAGGAGGTAGAAGTTGAGGAATTTTATGTGAAATACAAAAACTTGTAAGTAAAATTTTTTACAGGGGTGGGGAGCTGTATTTTTATAGTACTAAGAACTTTTTAAAATGTACATTAGAAAACTTTGGTAGAGTTTAGTATTTTAAGCTGTTTCCTATTAACTTTTGTTAACTTTTATGCATTTTGCGGGGAGAGGGAATGTGTAATTGGTATAAATATTGACTTATGTTATCAAGAAGTTCTCCTTAGGCAGAATAAGAATTTCTGTAATAATACAGAAGTAAATAAAAAATTTCCTATCCTCCGAGAATGAATTTTACTCTCCAGAGCTGTTTCTTCTCCCTTCATCTGTTTGCGGAATGCCAGGCACTTGAGATGAGAACTCTTCCATCAGACGAAGGCTCTAGAGAATCATGACATCACTCAGGCTTTAAGATGCAGTGAGCTGTGGCTTTCTATGGATTTGTTTCTGATATTTGTTTAGTGGATTTATATTGTGTAACTTTAAAAATCTTACTGGAGGGTCTGGTGTATCGGTTGTACTTGTAATCCCAGTTATGTGGGAACTAGAGATTGAAAAGTCACAGTTCCTGGTCAGGCTGGGCAAAAATTTACAAGACCCTTCCTTCAACAAGCCAGGTATATGGTGGTTCACATCTGTAGCCCGAGCTACATAGGAGTCCTAAAGACTAGCCCCAGGCAAAACAAGAGACTCTATGGGAAAAATAAATGCAATCATCATCATCAGGCCTGTGAGTGTGGCTCAAATGGTAGAGTGCCTGCCTAGCAATTATAGTGCCCTGAGTTCAAATTCAAGTAATGCCCCACTTGTACCATCCTTCATCTTTCCTCACCACCACCCCCCAAAAAAAACATCTGAATGATAAAGCACTGTGGGTTATTGTCATCGATACGAGCTGCAGATGTAGGCAGTGCATCTGATCTAAACACATTCTGATGAACCAGTAGATTAGAATTAGTAGTTACCCTGCTGAAGAAGACTGAACAAGGACAAGATACTCACTGAGATCATAAACATTTCATTTGCTTTACTGTTTTTAAACAAAAGAATCAGAGCACCATATCAACAAATGCTTTATTTATTTATTTTCTAGTTGTGGGCTTGAACTCAGGGCTTGGGTACTATCCCCAAGCCTCTGTGCTCAAGGCTAGCACTCTACTACTTGAGCCACAGTGCCACTTCTGGTTTTTGAATGGATTACTCTCCAGTACTCTCAGAGTCTCACAGGGACTTTTCTTCCCTGGGCTGGCTTCAATCCACAATCCTCAGATCTCAGCCTCCTGGGTAACTGGGATTACAGGTGTGCACCATCAGCACCCAGCAGTACTTTAGTTTTTCAAGAGATCATTTTGTGGACTACCTTAAAAGAAAATTTACTTTGTCCTAGGAAATGTGGGCATGAGATGCCATAATTTTCTGTCATTCTCTGTTAGTCAACAGATGAACTTCTGTAGAAGTTAAAAGCAAAACTCTTCACCAAGTCAAAAGATAAAGATGTCTTTGTCAGTTTTATCATGAGAATTCTGTGAAACCTAGAGTCTGGCAATAAAAATCACTCAGTAAATATTAGCCATGTCATCATTTTGTCCTCTGAGCTTGATGAGTTTACACATATGGAAATTATATGTGTCATAACTTTCTGTGGCTGAATCCATAAAAAGAGAGGTGAGGGTACATAAGAAGGTATTCTAGGTAAACCAGATAGGGATAGTTCACTTGTAGATGTACCAAATCAAAGTATGAATGAGGAAGCTCAACTATCAATGGTCAAGTGCAAGTCTCCCAAATCAGTGTATGGCACTGGGTCTTGAAGTGTCTCAGTCCATGGGAGCCTGTTAACAACTGAAGAAATGGGCTCGTTTCCTGACCATGCACCACTGCTAGGTTGGGAAGCCCCCATTCTCCTGTCAGTCACATGAGATGCAGCAAATAGAGTTTTAAAAACTGGCTTTTCCGTCCAATATTATGGAGAGCCAAGAGAAATTAAAATTTCTGTGAAACAGTTTTGTTAGCTTATTTTAATACAGTTTATAGAAAATCTGCAAAAACAGTAGAAAAAAATCTAGTTTTAAAAAATTAATATGTGTCTTCTGGAATGAGACTTTGGCACTATAAAATATGATCATGATTTCTAAATAATTTCATCATTCCTCCAGGATCGATAAATTGAGTTTCTACTCTAAGAAAGACCTTTTTTCCCTGCTTCTACTTCAAGTCTACTACTTCAAGTCTTTTTTGGTCTGTGCGTGTGTGTGTGTGTGCGCGGGCGTGCGGGCGTGTGTGTGTGTGTGTGTGTGTGTGTGTGTGTAGGTTCTGGGCCTTGAACTCCGGGCCTGCATGTTGTCCCTGAGCTCTTTCTTGCTGAAGGTTAGCTAGCACTCAACTACTTGAGCCATAACTCCACTTCTGACTTTTTAGTAGTTAATTGGAAATAAGAGTCTCAATGGAGGGCTGGGAAGGTGGCTCAGTGGTAGAGTGCTTGCCTTGCATGCCTGAGGCCCTGGGTTCAGTTCCTCAGCACCACATAAGCAAAAAGAAAAAAGCCAGAAGTGGAGCTGTGGCTCAAGTGGTAGAGCGCTAGCCTTGAGTTGAAGAGCTGAGGGACAGTGCCCAGGCCCAGAATTCAGGCCCCACGACCAGACCCCCCCCGCACCCCCCCCCCAAAAAAAAGGAGTCTCAATGGACTTTCTTGCCATGGAAGGTTTCAATCATGATTCCCATGTCTCTGCCTCCTGAGTAGCTAGGATTACAGGTGTGACTTACTGCTGCCCTGCTTGAAGATTCTTATTTTATTGAACAGATTGTAATTCTTTTCTGTTGGAGTATTGTTTACTTTCTCACATCTTTCCAGTTTTGGCCAGAGGGAACTCTTTCAAGCTGGCTTTCCTGTCTTGACCCCCTCTTCCTTTGAGTACTGGCAACAGAGTATGTTCCTGATTCATCCTGTAACTTCCCCATTGCAGCTATAGAATGATTTAGTTTTCTAAGGAGTGCTGGTGTTTTATTGGAGAGGACATTTTAGAAACCAAGATTTAGGCTTTGAGTGTGGTCGTTGCTACTGCGGAGTTATTGTTTCTCTAGGCATTATTAGGATAGTATGCAACCTGTATATACATTCACAGATAACCTGAACACTTGTGCTTACCTGCTCACCATATGTTTACATGTATATGTATAGATATATCTACCTACCTATAACAAAAATGGTGCCTTAAATTGATAAAGTCCAGCACTATCCAGAACCACCACAGGGTACATACATTCTGTCTTTTCTCTTAAACTATATTAAAAAATTTCCTCCTTTAACAAGAAAAAACTAACCCTTACTATTTATATTTGTTTTCTTTCCAGTCCTTAAAAAATGCAGCATATGATTTCAGAATTATTTAATAGTTCATACTTCTGTTAAAAAGTAGCCTGTATGGGTTGGGAAGGTGGCTCAGTGGTAGAGTGCTTGCCTTGCATGCCTGAGGCCCTGGGTTCGATTCCTCAGCACCACATAAGAAAAAAAGCCGGAAGTGGCGCTGTGGCTCAAGTGGTAGAGTGCTAGCCTTGAGCTGAAGAGCTGAGGGACAGCGCCCAGGCCCAGAGTTCAGGCCCACGACTGAACACCACCCCCCACCCCTCCCACCCCCGCAAAAAAAAAAAAAAAAGAGTAGCCCTTATTTGGAGTTTTTGTAGTGTGCAGTTTGAGGACATATAGATTAAATACTCTCTTCAGAATTTGTTTTGGTTCTTAGGCTGTACCTCTGCCCAATTCCATTATATTTTGGACATAAAGTTTGGTTATTAGTTTCTTTTTTCTATTGGCATGCTATGTTAGCTGTCTACTTGTTGATCTTTCTTTTTTTTAAAGTTTGTTAGAACATTTAACATAATTCAGAAGTCAGAACGATATGCAAAAACTTCCTCAGAGAAGTGTTTATCCTATTCCTATTTATCTCATTAATACTAGGTTTACCTTTTCTATGTGTATGTGTACATGTGTATGTACATGTGTTGTATGTGTGTGTATATTATTAAAAGATTATAAGCTATCAATACATTTAGACTTTTCAAACTTTAAAAAAAATGACCCCATCAGTTCATAGGGGTTCTCCTTTGTTACACCGTGGCTCTCTCAATGCGTAGTACTCTTATTATTGCATGGCTGCACAACAAATTGATATGTATGTAAATGGTATCTGGTATTCTATAAAGATAAATAATGCTGTGATAAGAATTCCCATGTAAGACTATACAATTTTAAATTGCTGGAGAAATAACTTCAAGGATTTCTAGCAGAGTGATTGTTAGCTCAAAAGGCAAACATACATGTAATTTTGAAAGATGCTACCAGACCTGTTTCTATGAGGATTGTGTTAGCATGTATTCCTATCAGCAATGTAGAACACTCAGTGAACCTGTTTAGTTTATCACTTGTCTGAGTATGTCTTGCCTATTTTTCTGTTTTGCTTCCTTTGGTCTTTGCTAATTCTTTACATATAGGGGATGTTAACTCCTTATGCCAGTTACATACTGGAATTATTTTTCCATGGTTAACTGTCTTTTAATTTCATAGTGGTTAAAATTCTTATGTGTTTAAGCCCGGCGCCAGTGGCTCACGCCTATAATCCTAGCTATTCAGGAGGCTGAGACCTGAGGATCGTGGTTCAAAGCCAGTCTGGGCAGGAAAGTCCCTGAAACTCTTATCTCCAATAAACCACCAGAAAACCAGAAGTGGTGCTGTAGTTCAAGTGGTAGAGCACTAGCCTTGAGCTGAAGAGCTGAGGGACAGTGCTCAGGCCCAGAGTTGTGGAACCGACAAAAAAAAAAATTCTTATGTGTTTAGATTTATTAGTGTTTTATTGGATCTTGTTCCTCTTCCTTCTGTATCTCCCTTTCCCAAGCAGTGGAGATTGATCCTAGGAACTTTGCTTCCTAAGCAAGCGGTGTACTACTTGAACCACACCCCTGTCCTTTTGTTTTTATCTGGTAGAATCTGTGCTTTTCCTAGGCCAGGCTTGAGCTGTAATCTTCTTTTACCTCCCAGGTTGCTGGAACCACATGAGTATGCCTCCACAGCCCACTTGTTTTTGAGATAAGAGCTTGCTAACATTTTGTCTGAGCTGTCTTGGCATCTTGATCCTCCTATGTCCACTTCCCAAGGAGCTATGATTTCAGGCATGCACTACTATATACCTGACCCTGGGTCTGGCTTTTGAGCCATAACTAGAAAGTCCTTTCCTATATCAAAGTTAAGGAAACAGTTGGCCTGTAGGTTTTTGTTTTTTGTAGTGCTTGCATGATTTCATTTTCTCTGTTTAGGTACGTGATCTGTTTAGTGTTTTTTCTTGTGTATGCTATAAAGCATGGCCCTGATTTTGTTCTTCTCCAAATATAGTCATGCATCACTTAACAAGGATTACATTCTGAGAAACACATTATTACTTAATTTCCTCATTGTGTGATTATCTAGCATGTGCTTATATAAACTGAGATGGTCAAGGCCAATCACTGAACATGGTTCCATTGGTGTAATCAAGAAAACAATGAAGATGAGATATCTGAGCCTATCTCCATGGCTTAATATAAACATATGACAAGTTCATAATATAAACTTACATAACAAGCTTAATACAAACTTTTCATAAGTAGACATATACTTTAAATAATGACAAGAGGGATAGCATCCTAAATGCATAACCAGTAACATGGTTGTTATTTTCATTACCAAGAAGTATGTACTCTACAAAATGTATGTGGTACACTTTTGTGTCACTGCCAGTGCAATAAATATGTTTCCAGCAATGTTACAACAAACACATAAGTAATGTATTGCAGTTGGCTTACAACAGCTATCTCACTAGTCAGAGATTATTCAGCTCCATTGTAGTATTGTAGTACTGCAGTCTTTATATATGATGTTTCATTGACTAAAAATGTAGTTATGAAGACATTGTTCTAACACCATAATTTAAAAGTATCTTTTCCACAGTGATTTGAGATCTAGTTGTCATGTACTAAAATCATATATATTTAGATGAATACCTGTACTTTTTGTTCATTTGACCTTTTTATAAGCTAGGACCATATTTAGTCTGTTTACTGTATTTTAATGTTTAACAGATCTATTTTCCTTTAGTAATTTTCTCCTTCATGTTTTCTTTCTCTTCCTTCCTTCCTTCCTTCCTTCCTTCCTTCCTTCCTTCCTTCCTTCCTTCCTTCCTTCCTTCCTTCCTCCCTCCCTCCCTCCCTCCCTCCCTCTCCTCTTTTTTTATCTCTTTCTTTCTTGTGTGTGTGTGCATGTGTATGTGTGTGTGTTGGTTCTGGGCCTGGGCACTGTCCCTCAGCTCTTCAGCTCAAGGCTAGTATTTTACCACTTGAGCCACAACACCACTTCTGGCTTTTTCTGTTTATATGGTGCTGAAGAATCGATCCAACACAGGGCCTCATGCATGCAAGGCAAACACGCTACCACTGAGCCACCTTCCCAGCCCTCCTTCATATTTTCACATGTAGTATTTCACACATTTGTGTTTATATGATATGTCTTATGTGATTCCACAAAAATGCTTCTTTGTATTTTTTATTAACATTGTATTAAATTTACAAATTTATTTAGGATATCGAGTTACACTCTACAAAAATAAGGCTATATTTCCAGTTAGCTCAACTTCTGTGTAATCTTTTGAGAGAGCTTAACATTTTTTATATATAAATTTTATACATTATGGATTTTTTGTTAAGTATCTCTTACTATTCTGGCTTATTTAATGTATTGGTTAATCATACCTCAGATACATTGTTGAATAATTAATGGAGATAGTGAATGTCCATGTCTTGTCTGTTACTTCTGTATTTTAAAAGACTTAGTATTAAGACTAAAGCATTTATAAATTCAATTGTATTAATGAAATAACAATCAATTCATTATATATTGCAGATTTCCTAATGTTGAACCAACTTTGAATTCCTAGAGTTCCTCTCTCCCTCCCTCTTCCCTCACCCCTCTCCCCTTTTTACTCCCTTCCCCTTCCCTCCTTTCCTCTCTTTTCCTCTCCTCTTCTTTCAAATGGTAATAGAGATTGAATTCTGGGCCTTACACATACCACACAAATGTTCTAACACTTGAGTCACAGGCCCCTGGCCCCATGTATTAATCTCTTAATATTTTAAAATATTTAGAATTTTCACTAATATGCTGGAGTATGATTTTGTTTTTTTCTTTTCTTGGTTTGTACTATATATAGCAACATTACATTTATATAATAAATGGGTTTTTTTTGTTTTGTTTTGTTTTTGTCAGTCGTAGGGTTTGAACTCTGGGCCCTGGGCATTGTCCCTCAGCTCTTCAGCTCAAGGGTAGCGCTCTATCACTTGAGCTACAGCACCACTTCTGGTTTTCTGGTGGTTTATTGGAGATAAGAGTTTCACAGACTTTCCTGCCCAGGCTGGCTTTGAATTGTGATCCTCAATCTCAGCCTCCTGAGTAGCTAGGATTATAGGCGTGAGCCACCGGCGCCCGGCTTAATAAATTTTATTATATACTTGTTTCTAAGGAAAAACTGTATTTAAAAATGAACTTTCATTTTCCAAAGTGACCATAAGCTATATAATTTATAGGGCCTAATTTAGATTATTTAATAGTTCATATAATTTACTTCTTTATAACTTCCTTGTAGTTTTAGTGCTGTCTGTCAGGAAGAATTCTTCTTTCGGGGCCTTAATTGTTTACTAAGACATAGCAACCAGTCTTTGAATCTCTTCCTTTTCCTTCTTCTTTTTATTAAGCATTCAGAATGGGATATCATTGGGATGTAGAAAGTAGAGAAAGTATAAAGCTAGAATTTTCTGAAGTGGAAGAATGCTTGTCTAGCATGCATGAGGTCTTTGGTTCAAACCCCAATACCACAAATGAGGAAGAAGAAAAGCAGGGGAAAAAAAAAACTACTTTTCTAACTGAAAATTTCAACCCAGTTTGCAGAAGATAGATAGAGCAGAGGCCGACTCACTTGGACAAGTGCTTGTGCTCAGGGCAGGTGATGGCATTTTGCATGTACACATTTGTCTCTTCCAAGGCAAGAATATTAACTAAACACATGCTTTCAGTGCTCAAATAATCAGGAGACTTGACCATGTTAACTCTGTTAATTTTGTTTCTAATTTGCTTATTTAATGGAAACTGAGACAAGTAGAAAATAGAAAATAAAGTACTTAAAATCTTACTACTTAGAAATGATCATTAACATTTTGATGCATATTCATCTAGTCTGCTTTGTAAATATATGTGCATGTGTATAGGATTATGTCAATGCATATTTATATAAGTACTTATACTTAAAATCTTTTTCTTCTTAATTATAGAGGGATTAAATCAACCCTGCCTTTGAAAATGTGTATGAGGCATATCATAAAATCAATTACATGGTACTTAGCATTATAACCATATTAATCATTTAAAAAAGATTTTGTAGTAGATGTATATTTTCTAAGTAGTAGTACCTTGATTGTGAAAGAAGTGTATATTTAAGTGTTTATCCAGTCTCTCTTCCCCTCCCCTCCTCCTCCCTCCCTTTCTCTTCCCTATTTCTCTTCTCTTACCTCAGTTTTTCTTACGTTGGTTGAGGAGCTACTTCTAGAGGTTGAATACAGAGTTCTGTACATATTTGGCAGAGTTCTATCACTGAACAACATATCTAGTTCATAGTTTTCTGAGACAGAATCTTGCTGTGTAGCCAAGCCTGGCCTTGAACTTGCCATCCTCCTGTCTAGCCTCTCACGTGCTGGGACTTGCTGGCATGTGCACCATGCATGGCATCTTCTCATTTCTTTTTAATATCATCATCAGAAAGAGAAAGTAAACACTTGAGGTTTAGGGGGCAGGGAGAGAGTTATAGCATAAACAGATATTAAAATATCAGGTGGTACAATCCAGTGTAATGGTAGCAGTGGTCACTTGAATGTGATAAGATGGTAAATGAGCCGGGGAGCCTGGCAGTCATGTGGAGACTTTGAGTCATTCCCCATCCCCCTTATACTACTGGGGAAGAAAGGATCTGCTACCCTGACACTGCCCAGATGCTGGGCACTACCCCAGGAGGGATAATGATGAAGTATTTCCTGGGCCAGGGCATGCCCTGAAGTTCCTGGGACCAAGTGTTCACTGACTTCTTGCAAGGGCACCTGAATTCTTGTCATAAACATGTCTGGACAAAAGATGTAATACACTGGGAAGTCACACCTGACTAGAAGCTTCTGTCCCAGAGACTCTCAATAGATTCCTCAATGGGCAGAGCGACAGTTTCTTGTCAACGTTGCTCACTTGATGTACATCCTGGAGGACTTTATTATGGACCCACAGAACCAAATCGTGACCACCATCATCTGGAACATCAACCATACCCCGCTGGTGGTGGTAGAGGAATGATATGTTTACTTTGTGAACTCTTGCAACAGCTGGACCAAAATCCTCCAAAAAACCTGCATCTTCTTGAGCTTATTTGGTGTTTCCAGAGCTGTCCAGGAATTTCGTCTTTCATGGTTCAAAAACAATGTGATTGAGAGTATTTAGGGTTTTAAATACATCTTAGCCAAGCTGCAAGGTGAGACTTCTTCCAAAACACTTGTTGAGATATCCAAGGAAGAAGGCACTGGCAGCTACCAAAAAGGCTGCACCACCAAGCAGCAGCAGTGCAACAGTTGTTTGTATAGCAGGCTTTGCACACCCCAGCCAGTGTGACAGAGCTCCCTAGTCCCTCTCCCCATGCAATTCATTATTAAAAATCCACTTTGTTTTCTCTGTTGTCTGCATGATGGGTTGGGGGCATATGAAGTGCACCAGTTAGTGTTCATGTCCAGGCCCTGCCTGTTCATTCCCCCATGAGTGGATGATAGGTGCAGAGAAGTATGGTGACTTACCCAAGTGGAAATGTAATAAAGGACAGACTTTAAGCTCCATGAGGGCAGGGCTTCTTTTTTTCTCTTATGTATCTCAAGTACCTGAAACAATATGTAGCATATAGCAGGCACACTTAATAAAGACTTGTTTTATTCGTTTGCCTGCCCCACCCTCCACAAAAGAGTATTAAAATATCAAAGAGAACAATGCCAGGGATGCTATAAAACATCATGTTTAGTGTCAGGAAAAGACAGGGTTGAGTCCTGTTCAAGTGTAGGCAAGGATATATTCAGAGCAGAGGATGATGAACATGAAGGAGCTAAGTATGTCTCAGTGAAAGATGTATGTTCGGAAGGGAATTCTAGTAAAAATTCACAGGGAACATTGTTGCAAACTCCTGGAAGAACACAAGCCAGAAATACAGAAACTGGATTTATGGGCCAGCTCAGATTGCATTGTGGTCCTTTCTTGTTGGTAGGGAAGGATTAGGCTAATATTACTTTTGGGTGATGGTGTGCTAGGCCTTATGTGAATCAAGGACTTAATCCACCTCTCATTTCCAAAGAAACTGCTTTAAAGAAATAAATTCTTTTAACTTGACAAAAACATTTTATTTCTCAGTAATTAAAGGCTAAGAACATAAATTTATAATTAAGACCATCCTGTAGTGCCAATTATTGTATACAGAAGTACTCATTCACTTATGAAAACTGCTTGTTAGGCCTTATTAGGTCATTTCCAGTTTGCTTTTTCCCCCAAAATCTTTTAAGTAGTTGTACAAGGGAGGTGCCATATTACAAAGCATTTTATGAATACAGTGAGTCTTGTCTTGATTAGTGTCACCTCCTTCAACATCTTACACCCTTTCAACTCGCCTCTTCCCTTCTCTTAATTTCCTAGTATATGCAATGAATTCTTTTTTTTTTTGGTCAGTCATGGGAGCCTGAACTCTGGGCCTGGGTGCCGTCCCTCAGCTCTTCAGCTCAAGACTAACACTCTAGCACTTGAGCCACATTGCCACTTCTGGCTTTTTCTGCTTATGTGGTGCTGAGGAATTGAACCCAGGGCCTCATGCATACAAGGCAAGCGCTCTATCACTGAGCTACCTTCCCAGCCCCTGCAATGAATTCTTGACTGCATCCTTCAACCCCTTCGATAATTCATTTGTCTTACCACTCTCCCCTGGACTCCCCTCCCCTTCTTGGATGTGCCCATTTTCTGGTGTTGATTTTTTTGGGCTTTGACCTAGTCTTTCCAAAAAGATTATACTACTTGGGCTCTTCTTAGAATCTGTTATATTTCTTAACTCATTTGTAACCATTTGTGTATGGACCATCCCAATAAGTTTACTTCTAGATTTATCTATATTCTACCACAAATGAAAGAAACCATGCAACTTTCATTTCTCTGGGTCTGACTTATTTCACTTAATATATTTTTTCCAAGTCTTTCCATTTCCTTACAAATAGAACAATATCATTCTTTCTAATAGATAAGTAAAATTCCATGTGTACATATACCACATTTTCTTGATCCATTCGTCCATTGAGGAGCATCTGGGCTGATTCCATATCTTGGCTATGGTGATTAGTACTGCAGTGAACATGGTTTTACTAGTGGCTTTACTGCAAACACATTTGTGTTCTATTGGATAAATGCCCAGGAGTGGGATATTGCTGGGTCATAGGATAATTCTATGTTCAGTTTTTTGAGGATCCTCCATACTGCCTTCCAGAGTGGTTGAACAAGTTTATGTTCTCACCAACAGTGTAGTAAGAGTTCCCTTTTGGCCACATCCCTGCCAGCATTTGTTGTTGTTTGTTTTCTTGGTGATGGCCAGTCTGACTGGGGTGAAGTGAAATTCTGTGTGTGTGTGTGTCTGTGTGTGTCTGTGTGTGTGTGTCTGTGTCTTTTATTTACATTCTCTTTATGGCCAGAGATGTTGAGTGTTTCTTTAGGTGTCTTGGTCATTTTCACTTCTTATTGTGAGAAGTCTGTCTTAAAGTCACTAGCTCATTTATTAATGGGTCATTGTTTCATTGAGGATTTAATTTTTTGAGTTCCAAGTATATTCTGGATATTAGGCCCTTATTTGATGTATAGCTGGTAAAAATCTTCTCCCATTCGGTGTGCTTGTTAGCTGTGTCCTGTACCATGCAGAAATGTTTTAAGTTTGTTGTAATCCCATTTAACAAGTCTTTGATTTGTTGTGTTTCTAGAGTTTTTACTTAGAAAGGTTTAACCTGTGCCCAGGAGCCGAAATGTTTCTCCTGCTCCTTTTTGTAATTAGTCTCATGGTTTCTATTCTTATCTATTCTTATATTGAGGTCTTTGATCCATTTTGAAGTGATGCTGGTACAAGGCAATATATGAGGATCTAGTTGCAGTTTTCTGCAAATTGGATATCCAGTTTTGCCCAGCACCATTTGTTAAAGAGGCTTTCTTTCTTCCAGCCTATGTTTTGGCTCCCTTATCAAATATTAGATGGCTATAGGACTATTAGTTCATTTCTGGGTCTTCTGTTCCATTGGTCTCAGGCCTATTCTTATGTCAGTACCAAGCTGTTTTCATTAGTATGGCTTTGTAATAGAGTTTGAAGTTTGGTATTGTTATTGCTCTAACACCATTTTGCCTGCTAAGGATTGCTCTTGCTCTTCAGGGTTTTTTGTTATTCCATATGAATTTTTGAATTACTTTCTCTGTCTTATTAGAGAATGTTGTTGGGATTTTGATGGGTATTGCATTGAATTTGTAAATTGCTTTTGGGCAGTATTGTCATTTTCACTATGTTAATCTTTCAATACAGGTGCATGTTAGGCTATTTTCTGTTTTTTTATTTATTTTTCTTAATGTATGGTAGGTGAGAGCAAAAGACTGAAGCAAACTTTAGGCACTACTGAAGATTTTTTTTTTCCCATTCAAGACCGGGACTTGGAACTTGCTAACTCTTTACACTCATTGGCAGGTGCCCTACCATCTGAGGCCCACTATTGATACCTCTAAGCCTCACTATTGATTTTTCACCTACTTTCAAACAATAGTTCTTATATTGAATGCTGCTCAGTAGTGACAATGATATTTTTAGTTGTTTCTTTTTTAAAAAATAGTAAGACTTGCTAAAATAATTATTTTCTACATATTTCAAGGATGTGATTTTATTCTTTCAGCTCTTATCTTCATTGTCAATGGGCATCTGTAGAAGATCTGGAAAAAGATAAGAGAATTCAGCAAAAGATTAAACGATTTAAGTCAAAACAGGGCCAAAACAAGTTCCTTTCAGAGGTATGAAATACCTGATTAATTTTTGAAAATGTTTATTAAATTTTACTCTGGAGTTTGAATTTTAGTTTGGTAAGTTGCTACAAAAAATTACAACAATTTATTTGATGCTGTTACTTGCATATTGGTAACTAAGTATTGCTAAAAATTTTGTAAACAGGAAATTTCTCATTCTTCCTGTTTCCTTGTCTCAAAAATACTGGTCCTTAGGATACTATGTGGAAATAGTGATGGTATGATTAAACACTTGCACTGAAAGTGCAGATAATAAATGAAAAAAGTAAGTAGACAAATGCTCCATGGAGATTTAGCAGCCTACAAGGTTGAAAAATTCTACAGTAAGTGTAAGATACAAGTTCTAGGATATAGAAGTTTTTTTGGCGGGATGCAGGGGGAGGGGGATCTAGGTGGCAAATTTTTTTTAGTCAAGTGACTCTGAAAGAGTCCACTGATCTTGTGCCACAGAAACTGAACAGGGATGGAAGCTGGCATACAGTGTGTTTGCCTAGGTTTGCGGGAGTCATAGGAACATCAGCTCTGCTACCCTGAACACCCAGCCTTCTCAGTGGAACTGAGTGGAATGAGTTAACTTACTTACGATTCAGATCTTAGATCTAGGAGAATAGGAAGATGATTTTTTTCTTTGAAAGGATGATCTTTTGGAAAATAATAAACTAAGAGATTCTATTTCTCATAACTTTATAATGAAAATAAAGTTAAGTTTTTCCATATCAGGTAAGTTGAAATCATTAGGTTCCTTTTAGAAAGGGATACCCTATGTTCTGTTGACCTTTTCTGTGGTCTCGGATGGGGATCGGGAGAGGACGAAAAGCACAGTGTAGCTTTCCCCCATCCTTAAATCCTGGTGCTGTTTATTAATTTGGGCTCTGTTTCCTGTAGTCTAATGCTCTTTAGAGAATTTTATCTGGCCCTTACTATACAGCCTGTCGGTCTGAACCTGTTATCTGTGCCAACTGTTTTTTAACCAAGGTTGAAAAACATTATCTTCCAAGAAAATTGGCATTTAGAAATCTTAGGTTCTATTCTGAATGAATTATGAGAAGATAAACATATACCATCCCCCCCCCAACCTTAATGCATGTACTGTTTATTTATTGTGGCTTCAATATTCATGGCTTTGCTACTGTAGAGATTTCACTCAGGGTTACTTTCATTTCTCTGTTATACCTTATATGTCTCCTGCCCCTAAAGTGTTATTTGAAAAGATCACTTAGTCTGGAAATTTTATCACAAGCATGGTGGCATAGATTACTCAGTGGGAAAAATGTAGGGGGAATAAAGTAAATTTAATTCTTTTTAACAATAAACATGACAGTTCTAAGAATAAGTTATCTTAAAAAAAAAGTCTTGCCATCCAAGTCTGATTTGTGGAAAATTTTAGTGTTAATGTTGTATGTGAATAATAAATGCATACTGTTTATATAGAAGCTTTTGCAAAGCCAGCGCGTTCCTATATTGACATTTTAAATTAACGAAACATTTGGTGTTTTCCACATCTGTAGAAAAGCCAGAAGTAGTTGAGTTGTATTTGAGTTTTTCTGTTTGTTGGTTTTTAATACTATCTGGGGGCTTGAACTCAGGGCTTGGGAGCTGTCCGTCTTTGCTCAAGGTTATCACTTCCTGATTCATAGCTCCACTTCTGGCTTTTCGGGTGGTTAATTGAAGGTGGGAATCACAGATTTTCCTGCACTGGTCGGCTTCAGACTGCAATGATCAGATCACAGCCTCCAGAATAGCTAGGATTACATGCGTGAACCACCGGCATCTGGCTGAATCATTTTTGTATTTCTGCTTTTTGTTTGCTGATTCATAATTCACATTACCCAAACTGGGCGTTTAAGTGGTCACAGTAACACAGAATGGGTTCTTCAACACCCTGTAACTGATAGCTTGTCTTTTTAACCTGAGGTTCGTGGGATAAAAATGGTGTCTTAAGTGATTTCTAATATGCCTTTTAAAACATTTTTAACACAGTGGTATGATTAAGTTAATCTATAAAAACATACATTGATTTTTTTTGGCTGTTTGCTTTTTTAATTTCTGACTCAGACTGACTGAAACTTTTCAAAATATGGCTTAGTCTGCAACTTCTTGTAGAGACATATTCTATTCTTTTATATGAGACAATATTATAAACAAGTAGTTTTACTTTATTTTTGTAGATATTTACAAATCTTAGTTAAGTAACTCAGTTATTTAGGTCTCATTTTTTAAATTCTACGCTTTTATCCAAACACTTAGTATTCAGTGCAAGTAAGTCATCCTAACATTTAAGATTAGTGACAAGACTTATTCTGAATGAGATACTAATATTGATTGGTGAAGATATGAAATGGTTTCAGTGTTTGTAGCTCTTGAGTAGCATTCTGCAAATGATCTATATAGCATAACAACCCAAATAGTTATGAGACTTCAGTAGTACTTATGATGCATTGCTCTTATTCTTTATTGGAAACTGTACTTTCAAGAATGCTAAATGCATTGCATGCCATAAGCCTTTCGGATTGCTCATTAGTGAATTGTAATTTCACACTTCATTTAAAATATTCTTAAACATTCTCTCACAGTAAAAGGTTTCACACAGTAATTAAAAGACCCAGTTAACAAAGTCTGAGAAGTCTGCTTTCCTCATGGGGAATGGTTTTGCTAAATTGTAGCATTTCAGTTAATATAATAAAATTTTCCAAATAAAAATTTTGTATTGCTGTGACCCAAGATATTACTGTGTGATGAAAAATGAATTATTGCTTGGCATTTTCATTCAGGAAATAAATAAATGTTTTAACCTTTTCTTTCCCTGCCCCCTTTGGTACAGATTGAAGATGAGCTTTTTAATCCAGATTATGTGGAGATTGACCGGATAATGGACTTCGCACGTAGCACAGATGACCGGGGAGAGGTAACAGGAGATCATTTATATTCCAAAGCCGTGGTTCAGGCAGCTCATATGTGTTTGCAGAGATGAGAGAAGCGTATACCTGGTCCTGGTCAGAATCCTGGATCATGATAATACTTGTCTAAGTTTAACTGAAACCTAGTGATTGATTGCTTTATTTAATAAGAGTGTTAAATATTTTTATGATTAGTCTGAGTTCTAAAATAACAATCAAGTTACATTGACATTTTCACAGTTCTAGATTATGATTAATAAAGACCTCAGTACATTTCAGTTTGTATTTATCCTGTAGCAAACTGTTCCCATGTGTAATTGAGAGTACTTTTGTGGCAGAATAGAGCTTAATGTAATTTGTTTGGGGTCCTCTTAATTAAGCTGATAAACTTTATTTAATGCAGTACCAGTGAATAAAAGAAAATTTATCTCTTTATGATAAGAACTTATGAGATTGTAAGAAATAAAAATAAAGTCTATGACCCCCCCCCAACACGTGTCTTGGTAACAATATGTCTACATACTATTAGCTCTATCACTCATTATTGATTCATGCAAATTGAATTTTATATTGAAGTGTTTAGGGTTTGATTAACTAGGGAGACGCTGCAAAGAACTCTCATTTTATTTAAAAATTTTATGGTGAAATTGTATGATATTTCAAACATGGAATTTTAATTCCATGGTATCTGTAACATCTTTACTTTGCTAGTTCTTAGTTTTACTTTTAAAAATTGTTTCGTGGAATATTTATAATGTATAGTAGGTAGTTTTAATACAATAACCAAGTCGTTGTACTTTGGTCTTAAAATGAAGGCCAAAAAGCCTAATCCTTTTCTCAAGTACTTTCCCCTCCAATCTTCTAGAGCTCAAGTGCATTATTTTAATGATTGGATGCAAGTATCTCTTTAAGGAAAGGGCAGATATTCTAATAAATTTGTGTAGTTTTAATTCTTTAAGAAATTAGCCAATTATGCAAACATAAATATGCTAAGATGATTACATTAGCAAATTATGTAAACATGTAAATATGCTAAGATGATTTGCTTTATAAATCTAAGTCATATACATGATGAATGATTTGCACAGATAAAAATGAGGCCCACATTTAGCTTGTTATTCATCAGCTATTCCTTATGCTTCCTGGCTTGAAAATTACCAATGAATGATATAGGTAAAATTTTTAATTTGTTCTACTAATGACAAATAATACTGTTTTAAAATGTTTACCAACACAGTCTTACTGATGCTTTCATTTATCTACTAGTAAATATAGCATATGGTTTTCCTTAATATGTAGTGTTTATTAAATAAATTGAATCCTGGTTTATTTTCACCTGGCCAGCCTGTGACTCACTATCTGGTGAAGTGGTGCTCACTTCCTTATGAAGACAGCACATGGGAGCTGAGTCAGGACATAGATCAAGCAAAAATCGAAGAGTTTGAGAAACTCATGTCCAGGGAACCAGAAACAGAGCATGTGGTAAGAATTGGCTCACTGTAGACAATTTAATTTGAAAATAACATAGTAGTATGATCTTTGAAAAATCACTAATGGGATTTACCATACTCGAAACAGGAGCGACCTCCTGCTGATGATTGGAAGAAATCGGAGAGTTCCAGGGAGTATAAAAACAATAACAAACTCAGGGAATACCAGTTGGAGGGAGTAAACTGGCTACTTTTCAATTGGTACAACATGTATGTAAAATATTTTTCTTTACTTTTAAAGAAGAACTGTAGCTCTTTTCCTTTATTTTTATTTAAAATATTAATCTGAAGCATAATAAAAGTGTTTGAAATATGCTTAATGTTTACTTATTCAACAGATTAATAGAGATGGTCTAAAGTATGTAGAAATAGTTTTTCTTTCTTAGAAAGTTCTCTTTGAAAATGTATTTTTGGGAAGTGGTGCTGTAGCTCAAACGGTAGAGTGCTTGCCTTGAGCTGAAGAGTGCAGGGACAGCGCCAAAGCCCAGAGTTTAAGCCCCATGACCAACCAAAAAAACAAAACTTTGGGCTGGGAAGGTGGCTCAATGGTAGAGCACTTGCCTTGCATGCATGAGGCCCTGGGTTTGATTCCTCAGCACCACATAAGCAAAAAGAAAAAAGCCGGAAGTGGCGCTGTGGCTCAAGTGGTAGAGTGCTAGCCTTGAGCTGAAGAGCTGAGGGACAGTGCCTAGACCCAGAGTGCAGGCCCCACGACTGGACCCCCCCCCCAAAAAATGTATTTTTGTTAGCTGGGTACCCACGGCGCGTGCCTGTGGTCCTAGTTACTCAAGAGACAAGTCTGGTGATTGCAGTTCAAAGCCAGCTTATGCAGAAAAGTCTGCAGGTTTAAGTGATATAGTGTTAGATTTGAGCACAGAATCTCAGGAACAGCGCCTAGGCCCTGAGTCCAAGCCCCAGGATGATCACCAAAAAAAAAAAAGGTATTTTTTTTTTTAATATAAGAAAGCATATGGAACTGAGGATTAAGAGTATAATTTTGTGAGAAGACAGTGATATCTAATGTCTATACTTATTAAACTTTCCTCTTTATTTTTCCTCACAGGCGAAACTGCATTTTAGCAGATGAAATGGGTTTGGGAAAAACTATCCAGTCCATTACATTTCTCTATGAGATATATTTGAAAGGAATCCATGGCCCTTTTTTAGTGATTGCCCCATTGTCCACAATCCCCAACTGGGAAAGGGAATTCCGTACCTGGACAGAGTTGAATGTGGTTGTGTATCATGGGAGTCAAGCTAGTCGTCGGACCATTCAGTTGTATGAAATGTACTTCAAAGATCCCCAGGTAAAACTTCCTGCGTCCTACCCCTTGTATTCAGTAAATGTATTTTAAGGTGTTAAAAATGTAAATGTTTCAGTTCCAGACTTTGCATATTGGGAAAATTGCTTGAAATTTCTTGGCTAATTAATATTGTCTTTCTGCATCTATGGATACTGCTCTTTTTAAAAAAAATACCATTTGTTATTCTGTTTCATTGAAAGAATAAAATTTGTTTTTACCTTGGATAATCACAATATAATTTAATGTAATGCAGTTTTTGTATACATTTACAGTAATAACCAAATAAACAGGTTGTACTAAGTATGAGTAGAGAGAGTTTGTTGTTTTTTTTTTTTTTTTGTACTTTTACTAGAGGTGAAAAATACTAGGCTTTGGAAAAAACAGATCTCCAAGGTAAAGGCCTTATACTTTGGCTTGTACTGCCAATTGTTACTATTTTTTCTTGATTTTAGTTACTTGTATTCAATTATGATATTGACAGTGAAACATGGTAAATAACACAATAAAAAGGGTAATATGTTAAAGATTTTAAGCTATAACTAGTAAATGGGTAACAGTTAATTGGAAATGTTTGTTTTATGTGTATGTTTGGTTTTTATAAACTTAGATTCTGACCTATGGTTATATAAAGGGAAAACTATTAAAACCAATATTTTTAGTTTATCTTTAGATTTGATAAAATTCTAAGTTATATCCTAAGTTAATTTTTTATTTCAAATGTTTTAATGTTTTATAGGAAGTTTTTAAAGAATAAAATAAGAAAGAAAAATAATTTCTAAATACTGTATATAATTTATAAGGAATTTGAATCCAAGATTTTACTAGCAATTTTGTAATTTCTTTTTAAAACGAAGTATTTATTGTACAGCTGTTTTGCCATAATGGCCTAAAGCCTCCAAATTAACTGGAATACCGAATATGTTATTGAAAAAAAGAAAGGGATTCCCTAAGAAGGATAAATTGATATATTTTATACTATATCTTCATCATCAACATTATTAATATAATCTCTAGTGCTTAATAATTCTGAGTTGTTCTTCTAGGGTCGAGTGATAAAGGGGTCCTATAAGTTTCATGCCATCATCACGACATTTGAGATGATTTTGACTGATTGTCCTGAGCTGCGGAATATTCCCTGGCGCTGTGTGGTTATTGATGAAGCCCACAGATTGAAGAATAGAAACTGCAAGCTGTTGGAAGGTCTCAAGATGATGGACTTGGTCAGTGATCATACTAGTGATTCCACTGAATCTGCATAAGGATCCTTACTGACTTGATAGTTGTACTGCTCTGAAGGTGATTGGTGTCCATGAAGGGCATACACAAAGCCTGCCCAAAATAGTGATTCAGTTTTCTGAACTTTCAGTTACTCAAAAGTTGCTGATGCCTTCTTAATTTATGCGGTATGCTCTTACTTTTAAACAGTCATTTTGCAGCAAAGTATAGTCACCATATTTTTCCCTGAAGGGAATTTCAGGTATTTGCTTCACTCTTTTGTTTATAGATTTAATTGTGGGGCTGAGCTTTACCTCAGTGATGACTGTCCAGTTATGGACCAAGGCATGTAGTTTTCATCCCACAGGTGTGACTCAGACCTGTAGGTGCAAGTTCTCAAAAGTACAAGATATTACAAGACCTCAAATTACCTGGAGTTTTACACCGTACCTAACACAAACATCCCCAACTTTGTTTTCACCTTACACAGAGACAGTTTGATTTCCTTGATTTCATTTGTATATGTTTTTCAAATAGTATCATAGGATAATATATTGTAGAAATGGTAGAATTTGGTTGCTTTGTTGTGTTCTACTGCAGCATGCATGATACTGTACTGGAAACTGCTATATGGTCTGTCATTCTTAAGCTTCTTTTCACTCAATAAGTGTTGTAACCATTTGTTTTTCCTTTTCTTTCCATCTGAAAATACCTTTATTTTTCCTTAGCCACTAAAATGATGTTTATATATATATATATATATATATATATATACTTATAGGTTCAAAGTATCCTTTTTTCCCCTTTTTGCATTTTTCTTTGTTATTATAAAGTTGATGTACAGAGAGGTTACAGTTACATAAGTCAGATAAAGAGTACATTTCATTTTTAACAACATCAATCCTTCCCTCACTCTTTCCCAGTTTTTCCCTTCCGTCCCCACCCACAAAAGTTTTTTTGTTGTTTTTTTTTTTCTTTCCTTTTGTCTTATATATTCATTTATCTATCTTTGCGGGGAGGGAACAGAAGTGGTGGGACAAGGGTGAACAAATGCAGCAGTGGCACTCACTAGACATGCTGAAAAAGAACTATACAACTTGTTTTTCATTTTTAACGTACCATTGAAAAGAAAAGTTATTTTCATGTAGGATATCTTGGGTGATTTAATTCATGTCAAATAGTTTTTAGAAAAGGTTTTTTAAATCTCTAATGTTCAACATCTGTAGATTAGTAGGATTATTTGTTAGAGTTGGAGATAGGAAGACATATTTTGTATGTTTAAGGACAGGCAACAGGCACTATTGAAAAGAACACCTAAAGCTTTCTTCCCCAGCTTCTTTGAGTAGTTGCTTCTATTCCTAAGAGGACTAGACTAACAAACTCATTTCTTAATTAACAAATAGGCACAGTCTATTTTTTGCTTAAAGGAAGAAGTCTTAGTTACCCTGTTTAGGATAGAATTTCCCATCTCTATAATGACTTATAATTCATATTGTCCCACATCTTTTATGAAAGTTTACTATTTTAGGTGACCAATCCACAAAACAATGTGAGCTTCTTTGATCTCTCCAGGTGATGTGTTAGCATTACATTGAAGTAAATCTGTATTTGCAGGTAAAGACTCAAAGCCATAAAATATCTAGTTACTGTTTTAAAGTTGGAATCCACCTTTCTGGTGATCCTACTAAGGGACAATAGTATGACTGTTTTCCTAAAATGTAAACAGCAACGTGACTAACTTATCATTTCTTTTATCAATAACATATGGATCCTTACTATAAAACAATTTAGAACAAATTGGTTTAACTATCATAACCCATCTGTCATTTCGATATTTATGGAATTACTTTAACATTTTATCAATGAGTTAAGAATTCATTTTATGAATAATTTTTCTGTTGCATATCAACATTCCTTAAACTAACTTGCAGATAACATATATGGAAACTATTTGTGTGCCTCAGCGGAGTAAACAGAGAAGGCTGCCTCTCAGGTTGCCCTATTGGCTAGTCCAAGTACCCAGAATTCCTATAACTTTTTTGTTGTTGTTAAGACTAGGACTCAAACTCAGCACCTGAAGCTTGCTCATTGGCTCTACCATTGAGCTACGCTCCCAACCCCCTTGTAACTCATTTTTAACGAACTGTGAAGCTTCCGTTAACAAATGAATAAATACTTTGTTTTTTCTAATGATTGAGTGTCTTTAGCCAGGCACCCCCCTGTAATCCTAGCTACTCAAGAGTCTGAGATCTGAGGACCACAGTTTGAAGCCAGCCAGGGCAGGAAAAATCCATGAGACTCTTTTCTCTAATTAACCACAGAAAGCCAGAAGTGGAGCTGTGGACCAAGTGACAGAGCACTAACCTTGAACAAAAAAGCAGCTCAGGGAAGTGCCCCATCCCTAAGTTCAAGCCCAGTACTGGCACAATATGTCTTTAGCCAGGTGTCAGTGACTCATACTTCAAATATTAGCTACTTGGAAGGTGGAGATTTGGTAGTTCAAATTCATTCTGGGCAGAGAAGTCTACAACAGTCCATCCAAAAATGCAAAAGCTGGCTGAGGCATAGCTCAAGTGGTAGAATGGCAGTCAAACAAGCAAATCAAAAAAGTATGAGGCCTGAATTCAGACTATCATGCCAACATGGGAAAAAATAATAACAATCTTTGTCTCTTGTTTCTTGCTTGTAATTCCAACTACTCAAGAAGCAGAGATTGGGATGACTGAGGCCATCCTTGGTAACAAGTTAGCAAGACCTTATCTCAACAAAAAGATGGGCATGGTGGCACATAGATAAGATCTACCCTGTGACTCAAATGGTAGAGCACTTGGCATAGCACATGTGAGGCCCTGAGATCATATCCCAGTATCACCCAAAAAAATCTTTATCTCAGCAAAAAGCTTTATTTATGAAGTAGAAGACATTATTGTTCAGAGCCAGAATATATTTATATTCATGCAGTTCTGAGTAACTTTTTACCTAGTGGTTAAATTCATATGTAAGCATCATTAGAACATAAGTACTTGTCAATTCTGTGCTTAGATCCTAAAGTAAGTCACAGTTAAAATACTAAGTAGCTATACTCAACTAGAGTACAGCTTCTAGGGATCTTCTGTTACTTGTGTTAGACTGAGTTAGGATGAAAATGTATTTGATGAATATGATCGCCAAGTTGATTCTCAAAATAGGAAGACAGCTAAGTTTTTTCCCATCTCCTGAGACAGGAAATGTTTGTGAAGATAATACAGAGGCAGGACAGGAGGTGACATCTCCATAGAAGTGTGTGAAAACAAAGCCACCTCACCCTTTTGTCTCTTATTGACGAAGAGTGGGTGTCATATAGGTTGTAGTAATTCTTTGTTAATTATGTTGTCCCTGCTGTCAATGTAAGAAAGTCCCTCATAAACTAAAGAATCTGCTGACATAAACCTGAGTGCTTACCACTCCATCAAAGCTAAAGGCAGTGAAGACATTGTAGGGAAAATGTATAGTTGCTGGAATTAATGCTTCGATATAATAATGCTCAGAAGCCTGTGTTGGGAGTTCCTTTCCTTTTTCAGAAAATAACTTTATCTTGAAAATTAATCAGTTAAAAAATCTTAAACATAACCGGAGGCCAGTGGCTCAGGAAGCTAAGATCTGAGGATTGATGTTTGAAGCCAACCTTGGCAAGAAAGTCCATGAGACTCTTATCTCCAATTAAACACCAAAAACGCCAGAGGTAAAACTGTAGCTCAAGTGGTAAAGCGCTAGCCTTGAACCAAAGAAGCTCAGAGACAGTGCCCAGGCCATGAGTTCAAGCTCCAGGACTGACACCAAAAATAGTTTCAACTTTTGAAGTATTAAGTGTTAAAGGCTGAAGTCAGGGTATGAGAAAATTGGGAAGCATTATCAGTACTGCTTTTCTACTGCCCTTTTTCTGAATCTGATGGTGCTTTTTAAAAATTTGTGGGGGACTAGGCACCAGTGGCTCACGCCTGTAATCCTAGCTACTCCAGAGGCTGAGATCTGAGGATCTCGGTTCAAAGCCAGCCTGGGCAGGAAAGTCCGTGAAACTCTTATCTCCAATACACCATCAGAAAACTGGAAGTGGCGCTGTAGCACAAGTAGTAGAGTGCTAGCCTTGAGCTGAAGAGCTGAGGGATAGCGCTCAGGCCCAGAGTTCAAGGCCCACGACTGACCAAAAAAAAAAAAATTGTGGGGGCTGGGAAAGTAGCTTAGTGGTAGAGTGCTTCCTTAGCATGCACCAACCCTGGGTTCAATTCCTCAGTACCACATAAGCAGAAAAAGCCTTAAGTGATAAGAGTACTAGCCTTGAGTAAAAGCTTGGGGGCAGTATCCAGGCTCTGAATTCAAGCCCCAGGACTGGCAAAAAAAAAAAAAAAAAAGGAAAAAAATCCTTGGATAGCCATTGAGACTTGGGCCTTCCAATGATCATGTGCAACCTACTACAGTCCACGTAATTCATTAGTGTTTATATAGTAGAAGAACTTAGTTGATTTGCAAACTTCTTAACATTCATTAATTTAATCAGTGAAGACTAGATCATCCCTCCAACTTCTATCTATCAAGAGAAAAAAGGAAAGAAAAATATTGAACTGTTTTATCTCACTGTCCTGAGAGTTTCATCCACAGATAAGACATGGTAGTCATTTAGAAAATTAGTGAGTCTTTGCTTTTTATTGGGCTGGGTCAGTACCTCATTGTTTAGTTCAAGCTAACCTTGAACTCACTTTGTAGTTTAGTCTAACCTTGAATACACAATCATTCTGCCTCATCCTCCTCAGTGTTCTTACTTACATCATTTCACTAGTATTTGCTGAGCATATAGCCTGTTTGGCAACTAAATTTTGTCAGCTTTCAAGTTAAGTCAAAACATTTCTCATCAAATACTGTAAACCATAGTCACTTTCTAAAATAGTTGTATTCATTGTGTTGTATACCAAATAGCCAAATAAAGTAATAATAATGATCATAATAAAGCTCCTGGTCATTTTTATATTTTTTTATTATCTTTAAGTATTTGTATAAAAGAGTTGCTATATAACAAGCAGTTTATGAATCTAGTGCATCTAGTTCAGTGTCACTCTCTTCACCATTCTCACCACCCCCCTTGACACACCACTTCCTTTTTATTAATTTTGTGGTCTATCCAATGAATTCTTGACTTTCCCCTCTTTTCCCCCCTCTATTTATCCTTCACTCCTTGGTTCCCCCCATACTTCGTCTTGCATGTACCTATTTCCTCATACTGATTTTGTTGGGCTGTTACCTAGTATTTCTAAAGAATTACAGTAGTTGAGCTCTCCATAGAGTCTATATCTATAACTAAACATGTTGGGTGATATGCAAATGATTACAAATGAATTGACTGAAGTATAAAAGTCTGGTCATTTTAAAACAGTTCCTCTTTGTTGTGTGTATATATAAATAAAAGGACGAGGTACAACTGGAGAAAACGCTCATAAATAGGGAGACTTAATAGAAGAAATATTGGAACATAGTTCAAAGAGAAAAAGATAGAACCATGTGATTTTGTTTTTTGTACTTTGTTTTTGTTTCTGTTTGGTTTTATTTATTTTTGGTGCCTGTGCTGGGGCTTGAACACAAGGCCTTTCACTCTTGCCTGGCTTTTGTGCTCAAGGCTGGTGGTTTACCACTTGAACTAGACCTCTATTTCCTTTGTTGTTGTTATTGTGAGACAAGTTCTCAAGCAGGCTGGCCTTGAGTTTGAAATCTTCCTGAGTCAGGCTTTCCAAGTACTGGGATTATAAGTTTGACACCGGTAAGCCCAGCATACTATCTGATTTTTTAAAAAATAGATTTGTGACATTTAAAATCAAATTCTGATCACTTTGCCTTTGGAAATTTGTACAGAACAAAATGGGTGTTTCATATGCTATTACATTTAAAAGCCATTCTTTTGTCTGAAATGAGTCATGCAGGAAACAGCAAGATGAGAGACATGTTGATGTAGAGAGCAGAAAGACAGTGGTGAGCTTTTTATGTCCAGGAATTGGGAGTGGGGAGGCGTGAGGAAGACAGCCCCCAAAGAATAAATAAATAATTAAAAAAGCTTTAGTGGAAAAGAAGCATTGAAACTTAAGTGACTTAGAGAACCATCATACTAAAATAATGGTTTAATAACCTCTGGAAGAAACAAGATGCAGGATGCATTTAAGTTGTCTACAGAGTTTAAGATAGGACCCTCCACATGTCTGTCTGAAGTGTGGACCTTATTTTTCTTATATCTGTCTAAATGTTTAATTTCTATATCATGTAAGATGTGAATGCTGAGCTGCCACCACAAGTAGAAAAAAGTAAATGGTCATACAGAGAAACTAGTCTTAAACTGGTTTTGCTCTACAGTGTGGTCACACACTTTCCTTATTGCTGTAGGAACACAAAGTGCTGCTGACGGGAACCCCGCTACAGAACACTGTGGAGGAGCTCTTTAGTTTGCTTCATTTCTTGGAACCAAGTCGCTTCCCTTCAGAAACCACCTTTATGCAAGAATTTGGTGATCTAAAAACAGAAGAGCAGGTACTTCTCACGTCTACTTTTTTTTCAGTCACAAAATGAATAATTAACTCATGAAGTTGCAAAGCATTAATAATTGCATTATTTTAAAATGTAGATTGTATCTTAAAATTTTTTCCTACCTAGCTAACAGAGCTCCATGTATTCTTCTGTTGAACTAATTAATCATTTCAGTGATTTTCTTAGCTGTTTGCCCTCACAAAGGGCTATTGAGTTTTGTTGACGCATTACATAGCTAGTGACATAATTTTCAGAGCTGGTGTGTGTGTGTATGTGTGTATGTTGGTCATTGTGCTTGAACTCGGGGGCCTGAGTGCTGCCTCTGAGCTCTTTTGCTAAAGACTAGCTACCACTTTAAGCCACAGTATCACTTCAGGTGTTCTGGTGGTTAATTGGAGATAAGAGTCACACAGAGTTTCCTGCCCAAGCTGGCTTTTGAACCATTATACTCAGATCTCAGCCTCCTGAGATGCTAGGATTATAGGCATGAGCTACCTGCATCAGGCTAATTTTCAGAGATTTCTATGCTATCAGAGTTGGTGGCTCTGCTGTGAAAACTTGCATGAACAATATAAGAAGTCACTGAAGTTTTAGAGCTGTTTGCCTACAGGAGTTCTGAGCTGAACCATGTATCCCCAAACACATTGTTTTACTTTCCTTGTAAGTCTTCGGCAAGTGTTCCACCAGTTTGAGCTGCATTCCCAAATCCCCTTGTTCTTTTAGTTTGTTTTTTAGATGGGGATGGGAGATCTTTTTGTTGTTGTTGGTTGTAGGGCTTGAACTTTGAGCCTGGGTGCTGTCCCTCAGCTCTTCAGCTCAAAAAGAATGCTCTGCCACTTGAGTCACAGAGCCACTTCTGGTTTTCTGGTGCCTAATTGGAGATAAGAATCTCATGGACTTTCCTGCCCGGGCTGGCTTTGAACCTCGATCCTCAGGTCTCAACTTCTTGAGAGCTAGGATTACAGGTGTGAGCCACCAGCGCCTGGCAAGGGATAGGGGATCTTATACTCAATTTTGCCAGAGCTGGCCTCAGACCACAATCCTTCTGCCTCCATCTCCTGGGTAGCTAGGATTATAAGTGTGCATCACCATGCCTAGTTGCTTACTTTTACAAGCCTTCTTATTTCATTTTAGAAGCAGGGTTTCTCTGAGACATATATGAGATTCTCCGTGTGAAAACAACTTGTTTATACACTATAAGAGTTAAGAGGATATTCCTATGTTTCATGTGCCATATTTGAAATAAATATGGAGATAAAGCTTGTAATTTTGGTTTTTGTGTGCCTTCTATCCAATTTACTGTCTAAAACCTCTGGGTTTAGTTCAGAGTAAAGTATGTTTTGTTTTTCTAAAATAAAAGTATATGTTGTGGTTATTAGTGGAATTTATTAGTGAAATATATCAATATATATCAATTGATATATATCCTATATAGATTCTATATATAGAATGTATATAGTATATATAATATACATAGGTATTATGTGTATACCTACTAACTTCTAGATGACTCCCACTCATCTTTTTAGCTTTTTGTAAAGGAAGAGAATATAACCTAGCACTCTGTCACATTGTTCTTTTTTCCCCTCTTCCTCATCATCCCTGTGGCCTAAGACAAATAGAAGGGAAAACTAATAAATGAGCTGTTTTTTTCTTGCTATGTACTCTTCAACCCTTCTGTTTATTCAGGACTCCTAGGTAAGTGATATTGTCCATTTGTCATAGAATCAGCCAGACTTCCTGTATTTTCTTCCCTTATGACAGTTGAAAGATTAGCTCCTTTATATCCTTACTGGGTTTTGAAAAATGGAAAAAAAATGTTTAAAAATAAGGTAATCCTAATTTTCACGTTAGGTTACATTTTAATGCAAACAAACGATGATACCAGTATTTACCTAAGGTCCTTTTTTAGGTGCAAAAACTTCAGGCTATTCTAAAGCCGATGATGTTGAGACGTCTCAAAGAGGATGTAGAAAAGAACTTGGCCCCCAAAGAAGAAACTATTATTGAAGTTGAGCTAACAAACATTCAGAAGAAATATTACCGAGCCATCCTTGAGAAGAATTTTACATTTCTTTCCAAAGGTGGTGGACAAGCTAACGTACCCAACCTTTTAAACACTATGATGGAGCTACGAAAATGCTGCAATCATCCATACCTAATCAATGGTAAGCCTGCCCACTTGCGGATTTATTAAATGATGAAACAAGCTCCAAAAATTCCTTTCTGCCCTGAGACTGAGAGATTTTATGGTGTGTGGTCATGACTTCCCTGTCCACTCACGTGGACACCTCCTTCTGTGGTTGCCGTGGTGACTAACTAGTGCCCTTGCAATCCTGAAAGCGCAGTCTCTCCTTGCCTGTTTCCTTTCAAGTAATAGCGTTTGTACTCAGTAGCTAGACACCATCAGTAAGGCAATCAACAAAGGACAGATTAGCTCCAGCTAAGGCTTTCTTGGAGTGTGTGTGCGAATATGTAAATGGGAGGCACTGCAGAGGATAGCTGGCATGGGGCAGCAGCTGCTGGTTGCCTTGAGCCTCTAATTCCTATGAGATTCCTTACTGTCTAGAGGCCTTCAGCACATTCTCAGGAGAATGAGAGATGATCTTAAAGCTTTGGGCATAGTTTGTTGTTTGTTTCTGATTGAGACTTCATGGGCCTTCCTGTTTTGTTTTTTTAATTGAATCCATAGCGTCCTATATCTCACTTGTTATGAGGAATAGTGCACACCTGTGGGATGAAACCCCTCAGAGGTTACAGGATGTCAAGGATGTGAGATGAAAAAGGTCTTTTAGAGGAGATGGTTTGTGAGGCAAGCCTTCAGGGATAGGAAGGATTTTGCCAAGCAGAATTTGAGGAAGAATATATTATATATAATATAATATATAATTTAAGCAGAGGGAAACCTGAAAACAAAGGGAGAATTCACCCAAAGTATCACCATGTGTGGGTACTTGTGGGACCATGTACTCTAGACTCTACCTCTAGGCCTCAGATGCTAGCCTGGGGCACTTTGGCTCTGGTCTGGAGGTAGAAAGACATGGCCAATGCTTAAGTTAAGCAGCTATTAGAAGAGGGGCTCTAGATGATTAGGCAACATCCTATTAAAAAGGATGGAAGGACTGGAAGCTAGTGGCTCATGTTGTAATACTAGCTACTCAGGAGGTGAAAGCCAGCCTGGGCAGGAAAGTTCATGTGACTCCCATCTCCAAGATAATGAGCAAAAAGCCAAGCTGGAGGTGTAGCCTATGTAATAGCAAGCAGAGCAAGAGCAGGGACAGACTAGTAAACAGAAAGTCAAGCTCCGGACCTATGGCTGTGGTCTGGGCAGCAGATAATATGGATTAAAGAAAAATAGTGGCAAGCTAATTGTGTGCTTGTGTACAATTACAAGAACTCCTTACCTTTCTTCCCCTCACAGTGTATGCCAATCAACCACTGTGGTTCTACAAGTCTATAAGACAAAAATGCTATGTGTCTGGAAAATAAGATCAGAGCTGAGTCATTCTGTAACATCAATGAATTTTGTTTTTATTAAAGAGTATATTCAGCTTTGTCTTCTAGAGACAGTATCATGTATGATAATTATATGTTTAATATACCAACCTGTATAAGAGCTGTAAGACCAGTCTGCTGTCAACCAGCCTGATGATAAGTTTGGGCTAGGACAGATACTGCAATAAGTAGAAGACACACTGAGTACCCACACCCATTTTTGCATTTAATAGCTGATAAAGAGAAAATAATAATAGCCTCCAATGAGAAAGAAGAGAAAAGGAGATAGCCCCCAAAGGGCTTGGGACCTGGCAGCAGGAAGTGCATTTAAGGAGAGGCTCAGCCATGGTGAGAGCCAACCCAGGGTTGAACATTGTCTATTGTTTTCCCCAAAACACAGCTGATAAGTCTATTTGGTGTCATTCTGTATAGCTTTTTTGTTTCTCTGGATCCTGAGGCTTGCCATCTATGGCATTTGTTGTAATTGGTCACACCATGAGGTCAGCTCTCCTGTCCTTACAGTTAGGAGGTATAAGTAGATGCCCCTGTGCTTTTGTTTTGTGGGAAATTGTAGTTTAAAAATAGTTGAGTTGGCTGGGTGCTGGTGGCTCATGCCTGTAATCCTAGCTACTCAGGAGGCTGAGATATGAGGATCATGGTTCAAAGCGAGCCCGTGAGACTCTTTATCTCTAATAAACCACCAGAAAACTGGAAGTAGCGCTGTGGCTCAAGTGGGAGAATGCTAGCCTTGAGCTGAAGAGCTGAGGGACAGCACCCAGGCCCAGAGTTCAAGCCCATGACTGACACCCCCCCCCCAAAAAAAAAATTCTTGAGTTGGGCACAGTGGTTCATGTCTATAATCCTAACTATTTGGAAAGCTGAAATCAGGAGGTTCAAGGTCAGCTTGACCCCTTCTCAACCAATAGTTGAGACTCCAGTGACTGGGCATGGTGGTGTGCCCTAATCATCGCAGTCACATGGGAGATGGAAATTGGGAAAATTTTAATTCCAAACCAGCCTGGACAGAAACGTCTGTAAAACTTCATCTTAATGGAAAAAGCGGTGTATAGAGCTGTATATTTCTATAAGGGAAGAAGCTGCAATTAGAGGTATATGCCTCTATAAAGGTTTAAAGTATAAAATAGGCAGATTGTGGTCCAGGTTCATGCCCACATATGACTCTATGTCAAAATAACCCATGATAAAAGGGATGGAAGCTCTGCCAGAAAGTATCTGATTACAAACCCCTAGTACTTCTTAAAAAAAAAAATCAATATACACACATCTGCCCAGATAACTTAGGGTAGGCCTTGTGCTTCACAAAGATTGTTACAGAGCTAGTGCTGTTCAGTCTCATCCATAATCTGGATGTTGTTTCCTGTCCCAGAGCTTTCTCTGCACATGATGATTATCAAACATTTATAAGGAAGTATTTAATTTTAGAAATTAAATTGAAATGTGCTGGTTGTAACTTCAATTCTTATAGAGCACAACCTATCTGCAATTGTAAAAAAAATAAAAGCAACTCCATGCAGTAGTTGAAATCCATAATTTAATCACAACAGTATAAAAATATTTAGGTGTTATGATAGAATGCAAAGTGTATAAAGCAAAGAAAGACTTTAATGCAGGTTGGTTTTGTTTTGGGGTTTTTTTGGTCCTGGGGCTTGAACTCTGGGTTTGGGTGCTATCCCTCAGCTCTTCAGCTCAAGGCGAGCGGGCTACTGCTTGAGCCACAGTGCCACTTCCAGTTTTCTAGTGATTTATTGGAGATAAAAGTCTCATGGACCTTCCTGCCCGGGATGGCTTTGAACTGTGATCCTCAGATCTCAGCCTCCTGAGTAGCTAGGATTACAGGCATGAGCCACCAGCCCCCAGTGCAGCTTAGTATTTTTATTTAAATGTTTAGAACAATGTTTAGCATCCCATGATCTCAGTGAGTATTGATTGTTTTTGTTTTTGCTTTGTTTTCTTGCTAAAGTCACTGGTTGTTATTGGGAATAGATAAAATGTAGAAAAATAGTGAGCAAAAGAGTAGAAACAAGGCTTGCCTGATGGAACGTTTTCAAGAAAAAAATAGTAGCTTTATTTTTCAAGGAATCTTTAAAAACAAAACATTTTATCATTTGTTCATGGCTAATACAGTTAGATGACATTGCAGGCACTGCTGTGATGTTTGTTGATGTGCACAGACTTCAGACTGGAAGTGAGCACACCCTATTTCAAGTTAACACACACTGTCAAATGTGTTAACTGTATTTTAGCTAAGCATTTGGGTTATCATACCCATTTCAATTAATTTTCTTACATCTACAAATCTTACATCAGTGTAAATCATTAGTTAGAAAGTTTGAAAAATTAGCTTTTAACTCCAGAAATTAGAAATTGCCTTCCTCCTCAACAGTTCCCCTACCTCTTTTCCTTTGTCATCATAACAAATATAAGGTTAAGAGGATCATAAAGGACATACATTTGCTGATATTTTAAATAAGCATTAAGATAAGCTGGCTATTAGAGAATTTTAACAAAGAGCTGAATTGATTAGTTTAGCATATTTCAAGAGGTCAGAAAGAATGCCTTTTTTCTTTCTTACTATTCCTTTTTTTTCTGCTTTATTTTTTCTGTTTTTAACATGCATGTAGAGTGTTTAGGTCATATTCATCCTCAACATTCATCCTCCCATTCTTATTGGTACTCACTCTCCAAAAAAAAAAACAAACCTGTTTTATGTTCCTGTAATTCATTTTTTGTGTATATTAATTATACAAAAGGGTTTCACAAGTGTATTTCACATATATATTTTATTGTCCTTTAATCAGATTAACGCCCTCTATTGCTCTTTTTTCTTGTTGCCCTGCCCTTCCATTCAATGGCTTTCAGAGAATTTTCTTAAGCCGTCTTGATATAGACACACTGTATTTAATATTCCTGTACTCCATCATTGTTTTTCTCTCTCCCCTCCCCATCCCTCAAAACGCTCCACTGCCCACTGCTATTGTCATGTTCTGTGTGTGTATATATATATGAATGTATATGCATGTATGTATATGAAGATATATTTGTGTGTGTATATATATATGAAAGTATACACATATATATATAAATATATAGACTTTCCTGCCCAGGTTGGCTTTAAACTATTATCCTTAGATCTCAGCCTCCTGAGTAGCTAGAATTACAGGCACGAGTCACTGGTGCCCAGTTACATAATATATTACATGTTCTGCATATTATTTATAATAACAGTTTTACATATTATATAGCTTATCCACAATACATTTTATATATGTATATATATATATGAATTGATCAATTCAGCTATGTCATCAGGTAAGAAAGAATATATTTTTCTTTTTTACTATTTATGAGAAACTATTGATAGCATTGAAAATAGATTTTTCTACTAATTTGACTGAACTATTTATATTTTTGCAAGAATTTTTGCTGAAGTGATCCAACCATGTTTTATATCAAATATAAACATCTCATGTTTGTCAAAAATGAATATCTCATTTTTTGAGAAATGAAATATTCTTTGTTTTAAGCTACTAAAATACACTTTATTTTGATTATGAATTATAATCCTCACGTGGTCAAAAAATGAGTGCCTTAATCTCATATGGGTAAAATCTGTTACTAAGTTGGAAGGATCTGCACTCAAATGTTGTATAAGACCTTCAATATAGTCTCTTGAGGGCCACCTCCTGCATCTTGAACCTGAGTTTCTAAATTTCATGTTTTGATAAACATTCTGCTTTATTCAACAATATTCTTGCTAGTGCTCTAAACAAATACTCGTATACTTTACCTTTTCTTTTTAAAATCCTTGCTGTTTTCCAATACTTGGAAGTATTCTGAATATTAGGTTTTGATTCATGTAGAGGAGGACGATTAAACAGTTCTTCCAGTATTCTTCGAAAGGTGGTGTAGTGTGCTTTATTGCTGGTACTCGGTAACAACCTTAAGTGACTTTAAATCTCTGTCCTCAGTGAATTCTTTGATTCGGAACTAACAAACCTCATTTCTATATATGTCTGTGTCATAAGGCACATCTTATAATCTCTCTTACAATGGAACTTACCTTGACCTTTATTATATCTTGTGTTCCTTGCAGAAGTACCATCTGAATGGCTATGTGGTTAAATATCCTGTGAAGTTTCTGTATCCCCATTTTGTATATTATTATTTCACCTATTTAAAGCCAATAGTAGGATACAAAGTTTTTTGATAGAATTCTAGGCTGACTCCATCAGAAAGAATGACATTGCTCCATTTGTTAGGAAATGGAAAAACTTGGAAAAAATTATATTAAGTGAAGTAAGCCAGGCCCAAAGAAACATAGGTCCCATGGTTTCCCTTATTTGTAATATCTAGTATATGTATGAGTCAAGCAGAAAAGGTCAGATAATGTGATGTCAGGAAAATGAACCGTTAGATGTGTATTTTAATGTTTTTTCTTTCATGCATGTGTTTCTAACGCATTTATAAGATTATCTCTTTGTTGCTTTGTATGTCCCTCCCCCACAGTATAACCCCTGCTTTCACTATATTTGATGTCAGATAACTTGTGGAGGAGATGGGGAAAAACCAGTTGTTTAAGGATACAGGTGGACCTGTTGCAACAATGAGAAGTACAAGTTGTCATGTCCAAAACGAGCTTTACAATGTTGGTGGGGGGGGGAAGGGGGGGAAGGAGAAGGATTGGGATTGGGGGGAGGGGGGAAGCTGGGAAGGGATGTGAAGGGTAAACAAAAGGAGGAGGCTGCAATGCTTGGTAAGAAATGTACGCATTATCCTGCCCATGTAATTGTAACTCCTCTGTACAGCATGTTCACAAATAAAATAAAATTTTAAAAAAATGTACTCATTATCTTGCCCATGTAATTGTAACCCCTCTGTACAGTATTTTCACAATAAAAAAAACAGATAATTAAAAAAAAAAGAATTCTAGGCTGAGAAATGATCCATTAGGTATAGGAGTTTGTTGTGTTTTCTAAAGGACAGGTAAGCACGTCCTCCAGAGTGGAAGGTGGAAGGCTGAGCACTACTCTGCCCTGAGCCCAGGAGACAGAGGTGCTGAGACCAGTGTCCGAGCATTCCGGTTAACTCGCCTGGGCAGTAGGGAGGAAGAGTAGGGGCCTTGTTTCTTAGGAATGCTCCATTTTAGAATATCCCTCTAGTGTAAGAGGCTTCTCTCTCAAATCTTGAACAAGTACAAATCTGCATCAAACTGTGAGGAAAGGAGGGATAGACTGTTTTCATTTTTAGCTTTTAACGGTTGAATAATTCAAGATGGAAGTTTAGAAAATTATTAGGTGAGGGTACATATGGAAGATTTAAAGATTGTAAGAAAAGATATATATTTGAGTTCCACCCCCACCACCCAAAAAAAGAAACTGTAAAGAAAATGAACCTCCCTTCTATAGTCCTTCTGCTATTGATACCAAACTACCTCCCTTAAACTTTAATTGTTAGGACTTGACTCCTTTTGTTTCTGAGTTTGAGGACAGATTTTGTTGTTTGTATTTATATTCAGTAAGTAAACAGTTCATTTCTTTAGCAAGCTGGGTTCCAATTTTTCCGTAGGTATCTGGCCCTTGGCTTGTTTCTGCTACTTCTGGCTTGACAGTCTGTTGTTGAAATTTAGTTTTAGAGGCGACAAACATTTGTTTGTTGAAAAACGTAGTTTTCTCCCTAACAGGCTCAATGTGTGGTGCTTAAAACTTTGATCCATTTTATACAGCCATGATTTTGTGTAGACCCAACTTTGAGTTAGTGGATAGATTCTTGTCCATAAACAAGAGTGCAGCATTTGGTTCCTACAATTTGCAGTGGGTTTTGAAAGCAGATTCATTGTTTTTAGTAATAAAAAACCTTTTACAGTATTCACATTATGCTGTCCAATCTCTGCAGGTGCTGAAGAGAAAATTTTGGAAGAGTTTAAAGAAACACACAATGCAGAGTCTCCAGATTTTCAGCTCCAGGCAATGATCCAGGCTGCTGGCAAGCTAGTGCTGATTGACAAGCTGTTGCCAAAACTGAAGGCTGGTGGCCACAGGGTGCTTATCTTTTCCCAGATGGTGCGCTGCTTGGACATTCTGGAAGACTACCTCATTCAGAGACGGTGAGGCCACCATAGCACAGTAGCAAAACAAGAAGCAGGGAAGGGGGGAGGGTGGGGGCGGGCAAAAGGCCCTGCTCAGGCTCTGAGTGGTTCACCTACAAGTTACATTTATAATAACAGGCATGGAATAGAAAAAAAAATGTCACATCTCCTTTTTTAGTTGTATGTCGTTATTTTATGTGAGGACCACATATGTGAGGCCAGCACATGCCTTCGTGGGCAGTTTTCCACATTGCAATCATTTCATGGAGGAAAAGACTTCTTACTTTAAATTAAATTGTTTGTTATCTTATTGTTGGAAGGGTCAGCTATTTTTTACAGTTTCACTATTTTACTGAAGAGGAAGTAAAATAAAATTTAATCTTTGAGCACTCAGCCAAATGTGTGAAGTACTTAGGAAAAAACTGATCTGAAATTATTTCTGTTAATCATATTGTTCTATTAATACCTTCCTAGGGAAGTGCTTACTTTAAAATAAAAAGGGAACAAACATCTTATAGCTGTTTGTCAGGCCTCCTTGCTTAGTGTCTCTTTTTGTAGGTACCCATATGAAAGGATTGATGGCCGAGTAAGAGGCAACCTCCGCCAGGCAGCTATTGACAGATTCTCCAAACCTGATTCTGATAGGTTTGTCTTCCTCCTATGTACAAGGGCAGGAGGTTTAGGCATTAATCTTACTGCTGCTGATACCTGCATCATCTTTGATTCAGACTGGAACCCCCAAAATGATCTCCAGGTAAAACATACAAGGAAATCTTCCTCGTGCCTTTTTTATTCTATGACAGAGAATACCAATCAAACCAGTAAATTGGAGGAAATAACCTAGCAATCAGTTTATTAATAACATGGGTAAATAATACAAGATGAAATCTCTTAGTTTGCGTGTTCCTTTATAAACAATGCCTGTAATTATTTGAGCCTAAGGTTTTATAAATGACAGGTAAGCCTTGTCTTTCTTTGGGAGCAGTTGTCAGATTGAGCTCTGTAACAGACTGCCAGAGTCCCCAATTCTACACCCATCACACTGGGATCAGCCTTTGAACATAGGAATTTAAAAGGGACACAATCATTAATTCCATGCAGTAGCCATTAATTTTCTTTCTTTCTTTCTTTTTTAGGCTCAGGCTAGATGTCATAGGATAGGACAAAGTAAATCTGTGAAAATCTACAGGCTGATTACAAGAAATTCCTATGAAAGGGAAATGTTTGACAAGGCTAGTTTGAAGCTTGGTCTGGATAAAGCTGTGCTACAATCTATGAGTGGAAGAGAAAATGCTACTAATGGGGTAAAATGATGCTTGTCCAAACCATTCATTTATTATGGCTCTTCCTTTATATAGCTAATAGGAAATGAAGCAGCATCTGATATTGTAGCTGTTTGTCAATATTTGTCGTATTTTCCTTTGCTTTATGTCAGTCCTCTAAAAAAAAAAATGAAAAATGTAGTCTCTCAATTCTAAATTATGTTGAATGTTTAAAAGGTTTCTCTAAAACAGGTACAACAGCTTTCCAAGAAAGAAATAGAGGATCTTCTACGAAAGGGGGCTTATGGTGCACTCATGGATGAGGAGGATGAAGGATCTAAGTTCTGTGAAGAAGATATTGACCAGATTCTCCTACGGAGGACTCATACTATTACCATTGAGTCTGAAGGAAAAGGATCCACATTTGCTAAGGTGAGAGTCCATCTGAAGACACGAGGGTTTTCTTTTTTTTATATATATGTTTTTATTGTAAAGATACTGTACAGAGGGGTTATAGTTACTTGAGCAAAGTAATGAGCATTGTTACACCCTCCTTTATTTTTCCCCTACCATCCCTTTCATCTCCAGCTTCTCCCTCCTGTCTCCCACCTGACACTAGGGTTTTCTACACAGTGTGGTAGAGTTCTTGAAGAGCCATTGTAGAGTTCATGAAGATCACCTTGGAAAGCTGCTCACAAAATGCATGCCTAGCATTTGCTTTGAATTATTAACTTCTAGGAGAGCCCCTGGCCATACATTGTTTGTACACTGGGTTCTCTTAGGTGTGTCAGGCACCTCTGGTTCACCTGTGATCCATCCACCCTTCACCTGTGATCACCCCATCTATTCTACTTCTGAAATAGTTTTCTGTCATCATCCTCTTCTGTCCTCAGATCCTGATTCCTAAAACAGCCTATTTGAATCATCAAGTCATTCCTATCCTTTCTTCAAGTCTTTGATCTTTCAAGTCTTTCCCTCTACTACAACCCCATAACCCTTATTTTCATGACCAATCCACACTAGCATATTCTACTCCAGATGTATCCACTGCCTGTTTCAGCTCCCACTTCCCCCACCCCAATCTGAACCACTCTCTGAATCCCTGACCTTCCATCTCAGAGCCTCTTCTCAGAGGCTCTACATTTTGTTCCAGCTGTCTACACTGAGGCCCATTCTATATGTTTATGTTAAATGCTTTATTAAAATTTACTTACCAGGGGCTAGAAAGGTGGCTCAGTGGTAGAGTGCTTGCCTTACATGCATGAGGCCCTGGGTTCGATTCCTCAGCACCACATAAGGGGAAAAAGTTGGAAGTGGTAGAGCGCTTCCCTTGAGCTTAAGAGCTGAGGAACAGCGCCCAGGCCCATGTTCAGGCCCCAGGACCAACAACTTACTCACTTGTTTATGTAATTTAATACCTTTTCATATTACATATAGGCTTCTTCAACCATCAGCACAATTTTAAGTTTAGAATGTTCTTAGATAGACCTCGATGTACCCAGATAGATCTTCATGTTTCATTAGCCATTAGGCTTTATATTTCTTCCAGTACTTCCCTCACTTCAGTCCCTGGAAACCAGTGATGTACTTTCTATAGAGAAATATAGATTCATAAGTCATTTGTTCTTTACAGATTGTATCATTAATTTGTTTCCTTTCATTGCTGAACAATGTTCCATTGTAAGGCTATACTATAAGACCCTTACCAGTTGATAATGAGCATTATTTATCTATTCATTGCTTGGTAATGAAATCTGGGCTCCTGTTGGGTTATTATGACTAAGATTATTATAAACTCATATATACTGGGTTTTGTGTGGACATGTTTTTTCTTTTCTTAGGTGAAGGCTAAGTTTCCAACTTTTTTCATGTTTAACTTTTTAAGAAGCTATCAGACTTTTCTAAAGTGATTCTACTATATTCCCTTTCTGCTGGCCATGTAATTTAGAGCTTGGTTTTGTCCATATCTTCACCATACTTTTTATTATCTGACTTTTGAGTCAAGCCATCCAGTGAGTGTGTAGTAGTACCACTTGGCTTTATTTGCATTTCACTGATAGTATTTGAGCATCTTTTCATGTACTTGTTGGCCAGATGTATATCATCTCTGGAGAAATATCTATTCAAATCCCTGTTTAGTTATTAGTCTTTTTTTAATTGAGTTTAAGGATTCTTTATGAAACCTGGGGATTTTTTTCCTCTATTAGATAATATGATTACAGGGTCAGGAATGGTGCCTAATACTTATAGTTTCTGCTGCTGTGGAGATAGAAATGGGAAGGATCACAGTTTGAGGCCAACCCAGGCAAAAGTTTCCAAGATCTCCATTTCAACAGATAAGCTGGGCATGGTGCTGCACATCTTTAATTCTAGCCATGAGGAAAGTAGAAGTGGAGGTACCAGGATTTCAGTGTGTGATCACAAAAGAACTGGGGAATGGCTCAAGTAGCAGAACACTTGCCTGGCAAGCACGAGGTCATAGTTAAGCCTCAGTGCCATCAGACAGAAAAAGTATATACCTTAAATGCTATTTGCCCTACCATTTTTCTTTTATCCCTTGGGCCTTCAGTGTTTCTTTTTTTCCTCTAGCCCAAGAACACAAGGACTTACCCCTTTATATTCTTTTATGAGTTTTGTAGTTTTTGCTTTTTTTTTTTCAATGTTTATGCGCTTGTAAGTTTTGTGCATGGTATGTGCTGTGAATATCTTGTTGTCCTGGCTGCTCCAGTCTGCAAGAGCTCTTTCCTGGGTTCTGGGACACAAAGCTGCCTTCCTCCTATCTTTCAGCCTCTCTTCAGGTTTTTTGCTTGCTCTATAAGTACTATAAATTCATTATTCACAAGGCTAAGCTCCTCATCACATTCTCCACTGCATACACACACACACACACACACACAGGGACACAAAGCTGCACACACACACACACACACACACACACAGGGACACAAAGCTGCCTTCCTCCTATCTTTCAGCCTCTCTTCAGGTTTTTTTGCTTGCTCTATAAGTACTATAAATTCATTATTCACAAGGCTAAGCTCCTCATCACATTCTCCACTGCGCGCGCGTGCGCGCACACACACACACGCACACGCACACACCCCCTCAGTTGGACCTGTCAGTTGACCTATCAACATTAAGTGCCAGAGTTGGAACCTGTGGCTTTTCTGGCTTCCTCCCCTTTCACACCTTATCCAAGTTTCATCTCCATGAATTTTTCCTTTTAAATAACATCATTCTAGGCTGTTTCCTTTTCTTCATGTTTACATTCTCTTATTTTCAATTTAAAGTACTTCAAAAAAAAAAAAGTACTTCAGTGGCCTGTCTCTTTGCTCCAAGACATTTCATATGACCTCTCTTAAGGTGACTGTGGACCCGATCATGTCCACCTTGAGATGACTTCTATTTTGAAATAGCTCATGACTCCCTCAGGATGAGTTCAGACTCTACTAACCACACATGCAAGACCCGGCTTGCCCTGTCTTTTGCCTTTACCAGCTTGCCCTTTGGCTGCTCTTCCTGAATATGCAATCCCCTTTCTTCTCTTGTGCCTTTGCACATACTCTGCAGTGAGTGTTTCCATGTGCTTTTCTATTTTATGAGTGTTATGAAATATGTTGCAAGCATTATATTCAGGAGGAGCCTTCTCGGCTTCCAGCAGCGGCCTACCTGACAGTTAGGGGCCCCTTCTCTGTATATTGTTTGCATCTATATGTACCTGTTACCTATCATCATATTGCCGTGTTCACCGCTGCCGTGTTCACCAAGACACAGAGATGAGTCTTGGTCTGTTTTAATCTCTGAACAGTTACCTTTCTGAGAAACAATCTTTTATCTCACTCTTGTCTACCCTTCCATATGGCCCAGTGGAGAAGTACACAGATCTGAGTGGATATATAAACAGAGGTCACTTTGCATTCTTACTCTGAGAAAAACATGTTAAAATAATGCATAATTTTTCTCCTCTAGGCCAGTTTTGTTGCATCTGGAAATAGGACAGATATTTCTTTGGATGATCCAAATTTCTGGCAAAAGTGGGCAAAGAAGGCTGAATTGGACATTGATGCCTTAAATGGGAGGGTAAGTGACAAATTCTGTTAGACAATTACCTGTCTCACACACTCAGGTCATCCTCCCGAAGTTTCACTGCATGTGTTCTTTTGTTAGAACAATCTGGTTATTGACACTCCACGAGTAAGAAAGCAGACCAGGCTATACAGTGCAGTGAAAGAGGACGAGCTAATGGAGTTTTCAGACTTGGAAAGTGATTCTGAGGAAAAGCCTTGCGTCAAGCCACGGCGTCCCCAGGATAAGTCACAGGGCTATGCCCGGAGCGAGTGTTTCCGAGTAGAGAAGAATCTGCTGGTCTATGGGTAAGGTGGAATTAACCATGTGAAGTGGAATGTTATCGTGTGTTTGTTTGGATCTGTGTGACTACCACGCAAATAATTTTCTGGTAGCTCTGCACCATGGGGGTCCTTTGGTTAGAGGAAGGCAAATTCAAATTCTTCGATGGGAGAAGTCACCATGTGGACATACTGGGTATGCTAAGGAGCTGTGGTGGATCTAAGTTTACTTGTAGATTATCACTAACTGGGAACAAATTCCAAACAAAAAATTTCCCCCACTTTACCTTGACATAAACTTTGCAGCTATTTTTATATAGCTGATCTTTTTCTGCAATAAAAATATTACCAAAGATAATCTCTTAGTAAATTCTTTCAACTCATCTGAAACACAAGTGTCCTTTGAACTTTGTGATATTATTTCTCCTGCTGGTCTACAGGCTTCCAAGAGGATGACTCTGTGTCTAATTCATCTCTAAACTGCTGTGGCTTTCCACACAGTACTTTGAACGGCAGAGTGTTTAGAAAATATCTGAATCAGTAGATGAGAGTTCTCTCACAGATTGTGGGACCATAGGCAAATTCCATTAAAATAATAGCAACTGCCACCAAAGCAGTCTTTCTGCTGATGTGATGGTGTCCTGCCTGTGACACTTTCTTCCAGAGGATCCCCATCAATGCCGAACAGAGACAAATGTGTTTGTGTGACATGCAGACTTCTCTAGCTGGCCCTTCCTTGTCTGTCTTTTTTGTTCTTTCTCATGGGCAGTTCTTTCTCATGCTTTGTCTCTATTGACTTCCAAGCCTATGTCATCTCCTCCCTAACACACATACAGTTCCCAACACGCAGAACCAATCGGCTTCACATCTGTTCTCTGGGCACACCCTACACAGGCTTCACCTTCACCCCCTGGCCTGTGCTTCCTGTGGCATACACAGTGTTGTTTCATGATTTTTAAATCATCTGCTTCTCTTGCTGAACTCCCACTTAGCAGTTTCTTGAGGATGGGGCTCTTTCTTGTATCATCTGTGCATGGAGCTGTGCCAGTGGACACAAGTGAATGCTGAGTAACACTTGTGGAATACACGAAAATCAGCCGAAGTCCATCCTATGTCTCAGAACCTCTGACAACACTGCTTATTGTTTGTGCAAGCTGGACATTCTCTCCTACCTGCTCTGTGTGGGCAGAATCCCTTTTGCTCTTTGCACCTGTTTCATTTCTTCAGCCAGTGACTGGTAACCTTAGGTTGAAAACCTTAAGATGGGAACGCATTGTAATTTGTAATCTAAGAAGGATGCTCAAAACATACCATCTTGCAGGCAAGTCCTCCCTTTTTCCCACAATCATCATTGTGAATTGAACAAGTACTATGTGCTGAGCACTGGGCTAAGATACCCTTAACACCAGAAAGGCAGGCAGGTGTGCAAGCAGAAATAGCCAGATGTGAGGATAGTAAGGACAGAGAAGTACTCGGCTAGTGGGACATAGAATCTTTCATGTCACCTACAAGACACAGCTTTTATGTCAGCCTCTGACTTCTGGGACTAGGAGAAGTAAAAGAATAAATTCTACAGGAAGTAATATGTGTAGTGTATGGCTGGATAGGCAAAGAATCTGCCAGTGTATAAGGGAGCTTTTGTGGAGAGGAGAGAGGAGGATATCCATAGACTCAGAGGTAAGGGCCAGCCTTGGTTGAGGAAATGAAAGAAACTCTCAGGAGATAAGAGCACCTGGGATTAGGAAGAGACCAGGCTAAGGTGTTAAAGGCACGGTTGGCTTCTTGCTTCAGGAGAGGCCAAGACCTGCCAAGCTAAGCTCTCAATTGTCACCAGTGAGGGACTATGTGCACCATGAGCACTGCCCTTTTGAGGCCTTGTGGCTCCATTCCTGCTCCTCTGTCCCCCTCCCCTTATCTTCATTGTGTGGTTGTAGTCCACATGCTCAAGCTGAAATGGCACAGTATTACAGCCTGAGCTTGTGACATGAAATGGCTGGTCAGGGTCAGCTGCATTTATGTCTTTGCCTTTATTCATAGTCCTTTCTCCCACCCTTTCTATGTGAGGACCCAAGAACTGACTGAACATCTTTCCTGTGAGTTCTTGTTCATGTCTGTCACTCCCAGTGCAAAAGAAAACTCTTCAAAGCTTTACAGTTCTCCACCAAGTTTGAGCAATCCCTTCAAGGAGGATGACAAAGCCAGAACTCTTGGTATTGCATCTTTGATTTGGAGTAATCACAAATATTTTGCATCATCTTCTATGTCAGGTGGCTGGTCAGCACTAAAACATGTAAACCTCAGCAGAAGGAAGCAGAATATAGTTTCCAGACTTCATCTGCCAAGGAAAGCCATCCTAGTCATGTGGGCAATATCCATCCAACTCTTACACTTAGAAGGAAACTTATGGCCCACTCTGTGAGATATATGTAACTCTTGCACTCTGGATTGCTTTTTTGTCACCTGATATAAAACCTTGCTAGTTTTGAGTCAAATGTTTCATCATTGATACCTGATTGTTAAGGTAAACTCTGTATCTACAATTAGAGGCTCCATACTGGCTGTTTACTTTCCAGCTGGGGTCGGTGGACAGACATCCTATCACATGGACGCTACAAACGTCAACTCACTGAGCAAGATGTAGAGACTATCTGCAGAACCATTCTTGTGTACTGTCTGAATCATTACAAAGGAGATGAGAACATCAAAAGCTTCATCTGGGATCTGATCACACCCACGGCTGATGGACAAACTCGAGCCTTGGTCAATCATTCTGGTAGGTCTACTTCTGGCTCTTTGTTACTTGAGTCTCAGACAGTTGCTGGAAAGTCTGACAGTATGCTCTGATGAAGAGACGCTGCAATGAACCCTATAAGTCCCTATCCTGTCCCTTACCATCCCTCTTGTTATCTGCCCCTGGACTCTGTGATGTGAAGTATAAAAGGCTCCAGTGATAATGACAGTGGTTCTTCTAGGTCTGTCAGCCCCAGTGCCAAGGGGAAGGAAGGGGAAAAAGGTGAAAGCCCAGAGTACACAGCCAGTGGTGCAAGATGCTGACTGGCTGACCAGCTGCAATCCAGATACCCTGTTCCAAGAGGACAGCTACAAGAAGCACCTGAAGCACCATTGCAACAAGTATGTCTATAGGGGTCAATATAAGTGTAACCTTGGCCAGGACTAGTATTAGGCTGTACATGATGGCTCACACCTGTAATCCAAGCTGCTCAAGATGATTGTGGTTCCACGCCAGTCCAGGGGAGACAATACAGGAGTGGTGGTATGTGCCTGTCATCCCAGCCACTCAAGAGGCCCAGGTCCAAGGCTGGCCCTGGGAAAAACCTAAGACTTACCTGAAAAATCACTAAACAACAAAGGGCTGGAGTCATGGTTCAAGTGGTTAAAATGCCTACCTAGCAAGTTGGAAGCCCTGAATGTAACTAGATAGATATTGCCAAGTCACAGGAGTGCATATACCTCTGTGATTATCTTTTAAGTGGTCAGACTGTGTAATATGCACACTGTTTTAACCATTTGTAAGTGAGCAATTTGATGGCATTAATCACATTTGATATTAATCACATATACTGTATATTCATCACCAATATCTATTCCCAAACCTTTATCATTCATTCCCCATAGTGTTATCATTAATTTGTCCTTCCCTGTCTGTGCCCTGGCCCTGACCCTGGCAACCACCAGCCTACTTAACTTGTCCATTGTAAGGAACTTGTAAGTGGGACCACCCAGTATTTAGCTTCCTGTGTCCAGCTTATTTCATTAAGCATAGTGTTTTTAAAGTACATACATATTGTCGAATTTGATTCCTTTTGACAGTTAAGTACTATTCCATTGTGTCAAACTTTTTAATCCTTCTTCATCTATCCTGAATAATGCTGCTGTGGAAATTGCACATGACTGATGTTTAGCCAGTATATGACAGGGAATTATGGTTAGTTTTATAAGATTCTGCCTTTAACCACCTGCTTCCAGTGGAAGAGGGTAGGGGTTGGGGAAATAGTATTTTTACTCTAATCATAGCACATTTCTGGGTCCCATGAGCCTGGATCATGTTTTTACCTTTATTTCCAGAAATCATAAAGAGTTGAGGATTGAAGCTAAATTTATTAACTATGTACATATTAAGCTACATGCATCGATTTGTTTTCTTAGTTTCAAAATGCATTTTCGTTATTAGTAGTACAAACAGCCATGTTACTGAACAGCTCAACCGTGCCTCCGCTTGATGTGACCTTGCAAAAGTTACTAAACTTCTCCCAGATTTACTCTCCTTGTGAGTGAAATAGAGGTTGGCAGTAAGATCTCACTGGATTAAGCAGGATAAAAATAAATATGTGTTTAGCTTTTAAAACATTATGACAACAACCTAAGCACACAATATGGGCAGCATGCCGAGTGCTTTATATAGATTATCAATTTGAGCTGTTTGAGATAAAAAGCACTATTTATTTCATTTTAAATTTTATCTATTTGTCAATGCTAGAGATGAAACTCAGGGTTGTATGTTGGTAGGTAAGTATTCTACCAGTGAGCTAGACCCTTCCTTCTTCCCTCCCTTCCTTCCCTTCTTCTTTCCAACAATGTTTTGTTCTGTTGCCCAGGATGGCCTTAAATTCTTGGGCTCAAATGATCATCCTACCTCAGCCTCCCAAGTAGTTGAGGTTACAGGTGTGTGACTGTGTCCACAGAAGTACTCTTTTTTATCCCCTCATAACGGACAAGGAAAGCTCAAGTCTCAAGCTGAGTAACTTACCTAAGGTCTTTCATCCAGTAAAGGATAGAACAGATGTGGGCAGCTCTCTTGTTGGTCACCATGGTTTTCTGTTCATCACACCTCCTCCTAGGAGCTCTTGTAAAGCTCTCAAGGGTTTTTATAACTATGCCTTCAAACACTGTGTTGTTTTAGAAACTCATTATTGTTGTGGCATAATTCTTCCTAAAATGCCACCCCACTTGTAGCTGTTAGGAAACTTCTGTGTCATTGTGGTTTATGTCAACTTTGGTCCGTAGCTTTCTAAATTCCAGATTCAAACAAAAGTCAACTGGCTTAGTGTAGGAACAACAGGTCCTTTTCTTGGATATCAGTGTAGTGGTGGTGGTAGTTTTCCATTCAAGTTGCACTATGAGTTACAGACTTCCATTCGCTGTCTTTCCTAGTTAGGTAGTGTATGAGAAGCCACTAGAGTTCTGCTACCTTTCTATTCAGTTTTAGGAGACAGTTTTTGCCTTCCAGCTTATTTCTTAGATGGAATGGTTGGTCCCATTGTCCTTTCTCAGATGACCATGCCTTGAGATTACATCAGATCTAAAGCTAGAAGGTGTTGATCTTAAGGTAGAACATGAGATAATTGAGGAACATCCTAGAAAATGAACAGCCACTTCTCTGAAACTCTTAAGGTGGTGAGAAACAAAGCAATTGAGTGCCATGCATGGTACTAGGCTGGGAGGTGATCCAGAAAACAGTCACTAATGGGATAGTGGAAGGAATATGGATAAGGCCTCAGGGTTCCTTAGCAGTCACATCTGCCTGCCGCACAGAGTGAGAGCACCTTGTGATCAGCGGCTGCCTCCTAGCCATCCTTTCTCCTCTCCGTGGCTAGCTGACATAGTATATTCCCCAAGGGACACTCTATTTGCCAGTGGCATTGATTTGAATTTTTCCCTAGAGAAGAAATGCAACATTCACAGTTAGTTCATGAAAGTCTCCATATAACTGAAACTGCTCCCAAAGCCGAAATCTGTTGTCTTCTGCCAAAAGGAAAAGGAATTATTTGGCTGCCTGCCTGTGTATCTAGTTCTCTGAGAATAGGAAGGAATCCATCGTAGGTGGAGGGTAGTTGAACTACCCTCACTGGGCTTCTTCTAGACGTTAGAGTTGGCTTACAAATTCTTCTCTAGCCAGAGGAAAAACAAAGTGTTGCTTTTCCATTGTTGGTTCAGTTTGGCACAGTCACATTTAAATCCCATGAGTTAACAAAAGGAAAAAAAAAACTTTAAAAATAAAAAGGTATTCTCTGAAATGATTGCTTACTTTGTATATATTTGAATATTTTCATTTTCACATCGAACCCATCTAGAGATTGTGTTGGCCATGAGTAGACTTGGATAGGGAGGAAAGAAAGCATGTGGAAGAATATCTGTTCTATTTATGTCTGGTCAGGACAGCCTCTAAGGACATTCTGTTATAGTTGTGTCCTAAAGACATTATGAGACGGAATTAAAAGACCAGACTAACACTCCAAGGTGAGACCCTGTGACCTCAGATTTATAACTTCCATTATGGATAGTGTCCACTTTTATAAAAGGGGAATCATAACTTGTCCTACTTTATAATACAGTTGTGTGAAGATGGGATGAGTGCGTGTATGCAAACATAATAACGTTGGTTATGAAGTGTCAAGAAAGTGATGGGATTATTTGGCTAGGAAAATAGTGCTGGTATAATTGACCCACGCCAAAATGGTAGTCATCAGCTATAACCCTGAGTGCACATCAGTGGCTGTTTAGCAGGGGCTGCTGGATTCAAAGTAGATAGAGACCTTGGGGATAGATTGGGTGGATTCCATTGAAAGAATGATAGTTTAGTCATTGAGGAAATCCAAGCAGGATTGAAAATCTGATTCCTAGCTAATCTGGTTCCTAGATAGGTTTAAAAGCTGGATTTCTTGGAAATGACTGTTAATGAGGTGGACACATTTTAACCTTGTAATGTTTTATTACTATTTTCCAAGTGACAACATAGATTCCTAGGTAATAGAAACGAAAGGGGGTAGAAATGCTTACTATTCCCTGAGATGAGTGAGGGGCCCACCTCCCACTCCACCCACCCCACCACCATCTTCCTTTATCGGAAGCAAAGTTGTATAATCTGAAAAACCTGACATTCCATATTGAGGGTTTATTGTAAGGTAGTAAAACCAGATTTTATATCTCGTTTATTCCTACAACTTCTGATGTGCTTCCAAAAATGGTATTAAGGCAGCAGCTGAGGAAATTTTATGAGATAATGAAGCAGAACAGTTACTGAAAGCCATCTGCTCAGTTGTTTACAAACTTGCTTCAATACTTCAGAGGCAGTGGTAGGGTACGTGTCTAAACTTCACAAGCTGCACTAGGTAGAACTAAATGAAGTGCGCCTGGGCTGGGCTGAGCTCAGGCCCTCTCTCTGCAGCGTGAGCCGTTGCCAGGCAGGCCTGTTGGAAGCCAGCAGAAAGCACCACACAGAGGTGATTATGTGCCACCATCTGTCACGCTTCAAGCCTACCATACAGCATGGCTAATCAGCCTTGGCAGGATGATGGATGAACAGCAGCAGCTGCCAAAAGCCACTGTTGGCAAACAGTCCTGAAGTTAAGAACTTTTCCCCCCTCTGTCTTCCTCTCCAGGGTCCTGCTGCGTGTCCGCATGCTGTACTACCTAAGACAAGAAGTGATAGGAGACCAAGCAGATAAGATCCTAGAGGGTGCTGACTCAAGGTTGGTGCAAATGCACATTTGTTCTGTACCTCCCTGAGGTAATCTAGGTAGTCGGAAAACATCATGGCTATGTTTCAGAAACCTCATAACCTATTAGTAGCCCACCTCCTCCTTTGCATCTTGAATGCATATGTTTGTCCTCTAAGCTTGGGGATGTGATGAGAATCAGTGAAAGGCTATTTGTGTTCGTGTATATAAAAAAGCGTTACCTAGATTGTTGGTGTGTTGAGATGACCTTCAAATGGGATGCTACATGATAAAGCTCATTTCTAGCCATGGTGGAAGGTGGCCCAACCGTGCCCTCTCTCACCTTTCTGGCTCCTCCCCACCCACCGTGCTTAGATATTTATTGTGGGGAAGAGGGAATGGGAATTCATTTACAGTGTTCGCTACTGGGAATTAGAATACCTTTTTAATACTAGTATTTCTTTTACATATTGTTTAAACAACTGTCTTTCTAGTGAAGCAGATGTTTGGATCCCTGAACCTTTCCATGCTGAAGTTCCTACAGATTGGTGGGATAAGGAAGCAGATAAATCCCTCTTAATTGGAGTGTTCAAACATGGTAAGTGATGTTTCTGTTTGAATGCATCTCAACTGTATGGCTTTGTCTTTATTTAGAACTCCTTGCATACTCTTTTCCAAAGTCATAATATTAATGAGAATAGTTCCAAAGGACTCTTGGCATCTACCGTTTTTCTGTACTAAAAATCTAATATGAACTGTAAATATCAGATGCTGTTTTTGAATGTTTGTTGAGTATTTGAGAAGAAAACATTTCTTTCTTGGCTGTAAATAGAACCCAAAACATATTTGTTTCGGTAATAGTCAAGTTGTGCTATAGCTCTCCCTAAACTTTGCTTCCAGCCGGCTTTCCTCACTAACTCTGCCAGCCGGTGTCAGAGTGGACGGTGGGCTTAACCTCTGCTATTAATCTGTACAAGTGCCTCCTGGGCTTTGTTCCAAGCAATATTTCACAAATGTCAGTGCTGAGGACTTGCCGCTCCCCCAAGTGGGATGCAGCCTTGTTAACTTTGAAAGGCTGGGGATGCAGAACTGGCATGATATATACAGTGAGCGATTCCTGATTATAATCCCAATCCTCTGGAGGTCGTGGAGGTATTCTCAGCAGCCCAGCCTGACTAAGGGGGAGAATGATGGCTTATAAAACCTTTCATGATTACAGTTTGGCTTGCGGCTCTACAGCAGTTAGGAGCAGTGTGTTGTAGTACACATCCTAATTGAATTGTGCTGTTCTGCCTATGTACTTGCAGCCGTGTTTTGTGAGCTGCCTCAGAATCATTTTCCCGCAGTGCACTGTTGGGATCTGCCATTTTCCATCTAGTCAACTTGGGCAGTCAAAAAGCAAATTGCAGTTTGAAAACCATAGAGAGAACAGTGTCATCTTACTGACATGCATCATCCTAAACCTAATAAGACAGGTTCGCTGGCCTTACGTATACGGGGATTTTTCAGCCAGCCATGCGAGTTCCAGTAGGACTGAAGCTGTTCGGGAAGGATGAGGGTGGACTTGGAGTGCCACTGCAGAGGTCATAAAGGAACATTATGAAGCCTTTTAAATGTCAAGCAAAATTAGATCTTGGGAAAAATAGGGTCAGAAAATTCTCCCAGGCATCCTACAGTTGTTCTATTTGTATTTTTGGTAACTCTGGTATTGTCCCTGAAGTGTACCTTGGCCCCCAAAAAACTTTCCTAGAATTCTAGACAACATCCTACTAAAATAAGGTGTGTTTAGCTCTAAAAAGGCAATCATCTTTTCTGAAAAATAAACTTGTGTGTTTGTGGCAGTGCTGTGACTTTTACAGTGATGGACCTTTCTTTGTTTCTTTGTGTGTGCTCCGTGGGCGGCTGGGCATGGCACAGGCTATGAGAAGTACAATTCCATGAGAGCTGACCCTGCACTGTGCTTTCTGGAACGAGTTGGTATGCCCGATGCCAAGGCCATAGCTGCCGAGCAAAGAGGAACAGACATGCTAGCAGATGGCGGTGATGGGTAAGAAGGACATTTTAAAATTTTAATAAACTTCATGTCAGTATCACATCTATTGGCAGGGTTCAGTTCTTACAGTGCACTACTCTCTATATTGTGCCTCATTTGAACTTAATCAGTGTTTACCAGGATGTTCTATTTGTATAGCATAATGATTGTTTGAACAAAGTCACTATCTAAAAAAGTCTGAAACTTGTTTGTCTTTTCCAAGTGTCATCCCATCCCCAAACCACCAGGGCTGTATGTAGTAAATACTGATAAGCATTGCTTTTGATGTCAAACCCTGAATTAAAAGTAGTATTAGGAAAATTTTTACTCTTTCCCACCCACTCCACTTACCAGTGTGATATAAACTCTGTTTTGTTTTGTTTTTAACACAGTGGAGAATTTGATAGAGAAGATGAAGACCCAGAATATAAACCAACCAGAACACCGTTCAAGGATGAAATAGATGTAAGAACTTGTGTATGTTGGCTTTTATAGCAACACTAAAATATAGTGCGTCTTTATAAGATTTGTTAAACTTTATAGATAATGACTTTTTTCTTTAAAAGAAAAAAGATACAGAAAATTGAAATTCAAATTAATATATGTTTATGGTTTTGCTCAAGGAATTTGCCAATTCTCCTCCAGAGGATAAGGAAGAGCCCATGGAAATTCATGCCCCAGGTGAGGTGCCAGAGAAGCTCTTAGAGCAGAGCAGATTGTGTGCCCACAGACCTGGACCCTGTGGGTGGGGCCTTGTACCTCCATATGTGATGGTGTTGTCTTAAAAGGTTCCTGTCTCACTCATCCATAACCTTAATTTTTAGCGTTGAGTTTTTATTGCATTGAATTTCTTCGATAGAACTCTTTCGAGGTCTTTTTATACTTACACTAATGAAAATTTTAAACATCTTTAAGATGTTCTGTTATACCCACCTCCCTTACAGGCATTTGTTGTTTGAAATATTGCCAATTTGTTTAGCATATTGACGCTCTACCTAATGTAACATCATTTGATTATGTGATTACTTGTTATGTTGAAGATTATTCTTATTATAAGTACCTTATAGGAGAGACCCTTAGAGTTCATGCATAAAATATGTTTATGTACAACTGATAAATGAACTTTCTTTCCCCTAAAGAATTTTTTTAAAAAGTCTTTGAGTTTCATACAAATATTTTTATTCCTTATGTATATTTTTAAAACTAAGGCACTGCTATGCCCTTTCCCACACTGTCATTTGGATGCTAATGAGTCATCTTGTTTTGTTGGAAAATCCTGTGTATTGCAAAATTGCAGCGACACATTTCAAAAATATTTCTCCCACTTCCCCAGGCAAGCACAGTGAGAGTAGTGCTGAGTTAGGCCAACTTTACTGGCCTACCACTTCAACCCTGACTACGCGTCTGCGCCGGCTCATTACTGCCTATCAGCGCAGCTATAAAAGGCAACAAATGAGGCAAGAGGCCCTAATGAAGACTGACCGGCGGAGACGGCGGCCCCGGGAGGAAGTGAGAGCGCTGGAGGCGGAAAGGGAAGCTATTATATCTGAGAAGCGGCAAAAGTGAGTTTCCTCAAGAGTCACTCAGCACCCCTTGCAGTTCACTCCTGTCTGCGTTTCTCTGCCCACAGAGACAGCAGTCATGACAAAGATAGTGGCCAGCAGAGAAAGGCTCGCTGGATCACAGTAGCCTTGTCTTCCCAACTCAAATAAGTGTTTTTCTGAGGGGAAGAGGAAAAGAAAGAATGAACCATATATGCCTTTATCCTCGAGTGTGATGTAAGCCCAGCTCCTCTTTCTCATAGGTGGACGAGAAGAGAAGAGGCTGATTTTTACCGAGTGGTATCCACCTTTGGGGTTATTTTTGACCCTGTGAAACAGCAATTTGACTGGAACCAGTTCCGAGCCTTTGCCAGGCTTGACAAAAAGTCTGATGAGAGTTTGGAGAAGTACTTCAGCTGCTTTGTGGCCATGTGCAGGCGAGTCTGTCGAATGCCTGCCAAGCCAGATGATGGTAGGTACATTAACAACATTTTGTATTAGTTGGCCAAGTTGGTGAGAAGTGAGAAAGCATAGGAAAGTTTCTCAAGTTAATGCAAGTGCTTCCATGTTACAGATCCACCTGACCTCGCCTCCCTGATTGAGCCTATCACAGAGGAACGGGCCTCTAGAACTCTGTACCGAATTGAGCTGCTGCGGAAGATCCGCGAGCAGGTTCTGCATCACCCACAGCTAGGAGAGAGACTGAAGCTCTGCCAGCCCAGCCTGGATCTTCCTGAGTGGTGGGAGTGTGGACGGCATGACCGGGACCTGCTGGTGGGTGCTGCGAAGCATGGGGTCAGCCGGACAGACTACCACATCCTCAATGACCCCGAGCTGTCCTTCTTGGATGCACATAAGAACTTTGCTCAAAACCGAGGGGCAAGTAGTCTCTCCTCCTTGAACCCATTGGCTGTAGGCTTTGGGCAGATTCCTCCAGTCATCTCATCCGCTCACAGTCATGATGAGAAGGTACCAGAACAAGGTGAAGGCAAAGCAGAGGAGTCTGAAAACTCAATGGCCAAAGAGAGGTCCGAGGGGAAAGAAGAGGAAGAAGAAGCCGATGCGGGGGGCAAGGACAGCAAGCAGGAATGTGAGGCTGAGGCCAGCTCTGTGAAGAGTGAGCTGAAAGGGACAGATGGCAGTGCAGAGCCGGGGTCTAAATCCGTCTCAGAGAAAGGCTCAGAAGAAGATGAGGAAGAGAAGTTAGAGGATGATGATAAGTCCGAGGAGTCATCCCAGCCTGAAGGTAAGACCTGGCCACCCGGACTCGACTCTCCTGATTCCCAGTGACTCACTGAGGGATGTACTGTTGTGCTGAGCCATAAGCTCCTGCTACTCTTCTGGCCTTTTCTTTGCAGTTCTTGGGATTGAACCCAGGACTTCATACTTACTAGGCAACCGGTCTCCCACCTGAGCTTCACACACCTCCCAACCCTTGTTTGTGAAATAGTTTATCTTTCCTTGGGCTGACCATGAACTCTAGATCTTTTTTCTTTTAATTAGTGTCTATTTTTTTCTGTAAAGGGACATTCTAGTTATGATTACATGTGCTTTTGTCCTTTATCACATGCAAACATGGTATTTTTTTGGGGGGGGGTCATGGGACCTGAACTCTGGGCCTGGACACTGTCCCTCAGCTCTTCAGCTCAAGGCGAACACTCTACCACTTGAGCCACAGCACCACTTCCGGCTTTATCTGCTTATGTGGTGCTGAGGAATCGAACCCAGGGCCTCATGCATGCAAGACAAGCACTCTACCACTGAGCCACCTTCCCAGCCCCCAAACATGGTATTTCTAACAATGAAAACTCTTAAGAAGTACTATACATACACATTAATAACTTCTGGTTTAAGGATAGAGGTTAGCTTCCTAGTCAGGTATATTAAAAATTCTATGTGCCATTGGCACTTGCCTGTAATTCTGGCTACTCAGAGTCTGAAATTTGGAGGATCTCAGTTAAAGGCTAGCCAGCCTGGGCATAAAGTGAGACAAGCAGGCCTGGAGTCCTGTGTTAGGAGTCAAGCATTAGGATGTCAGCCTGGCAAGCGCAAGGGCCCAAGTTCAAACCCTAAATAAAACTGGGGGAGGGAGGAACCCTGTGACAGAAATGTATAAAAATGGATATGAGAGAAGTCATTCCCTGGGTAGATACTATTAATTATTTTAAAGCAAGTGGTGCTTAATTTACTTTATTTTAGAAGTAAAGGGTAAGAGTAGAATCTGAAAATAACCCATTCTCTTTCCAAGTCACAGATGGCTGTAATTGGCACATAGTAGAAATAAGGCTCCACATTGTACTGCCCTGCTATAGTAGAAGCTTCGATATCAGCTGAAACCTTAGCCTTTGTCCTGTGTCAGAGAACAGAGGCTCTTGTGTCAGAGACATGATTGGTCCTCAGCCTCCTCTAAGATTTACTTGCACGATGCCAGATGGAACCTCTGTCAGCCTCTATTTCTTCATGTGTAAGGTAGACACCATGCCCTCTACACTAAAGGGCCACTCCAAGCTTTAGACAACAAACATTTGTTTAAAAAAAGGGGGAAAAAAGCACCATTCTAGCTACATAGTAGGTGCTTGATACAATGGAGCTGATTGGTATTCATCTTGTTAGTGGTGTCCTTTCTGAACTTCAATTTCAGTGATATTCGGGTTGTGAATAATGCACATTAACTTACTTCTCAGCAGGAGCTGTCTCTAGAGGAAAGAATTTTGATGAAGAAAGCAATGCTTCTATGAGCACTGCTAGGGATGAAACTCGAGATGGATTCTACATGGAGGATGGAGACCCCTCAGTAGCACAGCTCCTTCAAGAAAGAACATTTGCCTTCTCATTTTGGCCTAAGGTTAGTGGGGTTTGTACTTTTTGTTTTGAACAAGTATGTATGTGGGAGAGAATCTTTCTAGCTTGATTTTTTTCACGTTGAGGGAGATAGTGTTTTGTGGTACTGAGAGTAGAACTTAGGGTTCTGCACTTGCTGGTAAAGTGTCAGCACACCTGAACCATGCCTCCTTCCCCTTTTTCCTCAGTGATTTTCAAGGTAGTTTCCCTTTATGCTTGGGCCAACCTGAGCTCCCATCTCCTATTTGTACTTCTCTTAGTTGCTGGGAATAACTAGATAACCATTGAGCCCAGACATGGGTTGAGTCTGGTGAGCTCTTAAACCTGGGCTGGCCTCCAGCCTTGGTTCCCCAGTTTCTACATATCAAGTAGCAAGGATTATGTGCTTGAGCCACCATGTATGACTGATATTTCAAATAATCTTAAAGTATATACTGGCACAATATATGAAGACTGTAGAGTTGTTTTTATGTTCTAAAAGCGTGGCCAGGAAAAAAAAAAAAGAAAAAAAAGCAGGAATATTTTTGTAATAGGATAAGAAATCAGAAAAACTAATAAATAATACTATTTATATTGGACTCCTTGGGCTTTCTAGGTCAGTTACAAGTTGTCCAGTAGAATCTGTGGATTATTTCAGTAGACTCATCCTTTACAAAACAAAATGTGGGGACTTTTATAGTGTGTGTTTAAATTTTATTCTTTTTTTAAATTTAAAGCAAGATTTTCGGATTTAAGAAAAGTTCACATATTTGAAAATCTGCTACCTTTTAAACATGACAGAGGGTGGGCTCTTGACCTGTTTACTTCAGTGCATTGTGGTCTCATTCCAAATGTAGTTATCTAGAACCAAAGCAAATGAAAATCTCTTTTTAATAAGACCCTGTGTCATTTGAATCTATTTTTCAGGATGGGGAAGTAATCATCATCACAATCACCATAACAAGGCTGACTGGTTTAAAACAAGCAACACAAAATCAGTCTTTAGTCTACTCATTCTAGGCCAGTCTTAACTGTGTTAGTGTTGCTTAAGAAAGAAAGTTACATTTTTTTACTAAAGAGAGGACCCCCCCCCACCCTTCAATTTCCCTGTTATGCTAATCTTTATTGAGAATAGAAGGGAGTTTCTCAAATCAGCCAAAGGTTTATAGTAGCAGACACTTTTAATCTATGGAAACTTGGTCTAAGAGCTGTAATTAGAAATTTTTAATGTGCACGCTTCAATGAAATTTGGAGCGATAATAGGTAGGGAATGCAAATTGACATTCATTAGGTGTTCCTAGGCCGGTGCCCACTTCATAATGCTGAACTTTATTAATAGTGACGCTAATGATGTCCCCCTTCCTGGGACATGTTGCACTGCAGCCTGTGGATCTGAGGGCCCAAGCGTTGAGATGCTAAGTGCAGGCTCTCTCTCCATTGTTGTCTGCTGACATTCGCCAATGCTTCTGAACCAGTTGAGCCTGAATGAGAGTTACTTTTCACATGTTCAGTGTTCATAGTTGGAACGTAATTTCGATGTTTTATTTATTCATTGTTTACTTTGTTTTCCTTTCCCGCCCACTCTTTTTCTCCACACTACCCACCAACTGACTTTTTAAGCCTTTTTGTGCTCTTTAGCATCTTGATGGGTATATTTGTGTAATAATTTTAACCAGGTCTTTGTTACAATTTCATGTGACTTTTCTTCTCCCCTCAGGATAGAGTAATGATAAACCGATTAGACAACATCTGTGAAGCAGTGCTGAAAGGCAAATGGCCAGTAAATAGGCGCCAGATGTTTGATTTTCAGGGCCTCATCCCTGGCCACACACCCACTGCTGTGGACAGTTCTCTGCAGAGGAGGAGCTTCGCTGAGCTCTCTGTGGTTGGCCAGCCCAGCATTAGTGGGGGTGAGGACATTACCACTTCTCCTCAGCTGTCAAAGGTGAGTCAGAGCAGTTTGTTTTCCAACTTAAAGGAGAGCCTTCTATGTCTTATCTCAGTTTGGAAGTTTGTGTTTCACTAGTCCAACTTGCTTTGTTTGTTTTGAGATGAGGTCTCACTGTGTTGCCAAGTAGATCTCAAACTCTTAGACTCAAGCCATCCTCCTGCCTCACGGTGCTGTTCTATGTATAAGTAAGATGGTCGCTATTTCCCCAACTGTAGTCACCATTTGTAAATGTGTATTTCCTTAAGCTTCTTATTCCTTGTTTCTAATTCCAGCCCCTGTAGCAGATACACTTTGTCTCATTGCAACTATTTTGTTGGACTTTTTTAATAGGAAGATGCCCTCAATCTCTCCATCCCTCGCCAGCGGCGGCGAAGGAGGAGAAAAATTGAAATCGAGGCCGAAAGAGCTGCCAAGAGGCGAAATCTCATGGAGATGGTTGCCCAGCTGCGAGAGTCTCAGGTGGTCTCAGAAAATGGACAAGAAAAAGTTGTAGATTTATCAAAGGCCTCACGAGAGGCAACAAGTTCTACCTCAAATTTTTCATCTCTTACTTCAAAGTTTATCTTGCCTAATGTCTCGACACCAGTATCAGATGCCTTTAAGACTCAAATGGAACTGCTCCAAGCAGGCCTTTCTCGCACACCCACAAGGCATCTGCTTAATGGCTCCCTGGTAGATGGAGAGCCTCCCATGAAGAGGCGGCGGGGCAGGAGGAAAAACGTGGAGGGCCTTGATCTGCTTTTCATGAGCCACAAACGGACATCGTTGAGTGCAGTAAGTTAGAAAACTCACTTTTCCTGCATATGCCCTTGCCAGAAGTCAAGGTCCCCTTACCGATGAGGACATGGGGGCTGTGTTCCTCTCAGCAACGTAATACAAAAACTAGCTTCTTTCACCAGAGAAACAGAATTAAATGAATACTGTGTCATGGTTCTGAGCTGGAAAATTGTCTTGATCCTAATACAGATTACTCAGCCTGAACCAAGTATAGCTTGAGGATTTATTCTTCCCAAGTTCTGATGTATTGATTGTTTTGGGAATGATAGCCTGAAACAAAAAACAAGTCTTTCTGAGCCTGGAATTGTTATCTCTGAATTCTTGAAGTGGAAAAGCTGCTCCTCTTAAAAATATTGATGTTTTGGGCTTGACATTGATTAGTTTAGTACAGATGTTTATTTTCAGACCGAAGGTTTGTGCTCACATGTGAAAAACCTTAATAATTGGTTGTCTTAAAAACTGAACCTGCATCATTACTAGTTTAGGCTTGAATGAAATGTAGGCCAATGGGTTTTTCCCTATGATTGTTCAATATTATTAGATAATTCTTTTTCCCAATTTGCCACAACCTTGGCTGTCCAGAAAATGTGACTTCTCGGGCACTGATGACAGTGTTTTACCCCCAAAGAATTCTAGGACACGTAGTGTGTCCTTACGGTTATTCTAGAGCTCACATCTCTCCTTTGACACCTGCGTGGATGGAGCTGCATGAGCTGAAACATTGTGAAACTTTCTGTGGTCAGAGAGACAGATAGGAACACACTACAATTTGGAATTAAGGGGAGACAGTTCAACACATTTCTCCTTATTCTATCCCTATTGTTGTGTGTTCCTTATTTCTTAGCCCAGAGGAAGCGTGGCACTTAAAGAAGGCAGGAAAGGGCATGAATAAGAAATGACAGCATAGCATTCAGTGCAGTATCTTCCCCGCTTGGTAGAGTGTAAGACATAAGCATCCAAGTGATTAAAAGTTAACCTTTCAAAGCTGATTAGTAATGCACAAGTCATAAAAATAGTTATAGTTGTTGGTTGTAGGGTTATTTTTAGAATCTGATACCCTTTGTAACGTGTCAGCTGTGACCTAAACATGTTTTCCATAACTTAGAATGTACTTCCAAAGGCCTGGCCACCAAGCAGAGCTGTATAATGAGTGTTGAGCTTTGCTGTCTGCAGCACTGAGATTATCAATCTCATAGGTTTTTGTTAGCTAATTTTTTTTCTCTGTAAACATCAGCAAATTGTTTAGTATTTGTGTCATGAAACACATTTGTAGGTGGATCAGGTGTTAGCAATAAATAACACCACCTAGGTGCTATTTTCCTGTTGCAAGAATGCACCCTCAATTCAATTTGAGGCTGATTCTTTCATTTCACTTATCTATGCCATCACCAAGAGTTTCCTGGTATCTTTCTAAAGTTACATTTAACACGCCCAGGCCAAGACTCAAGCTTTAGGAAACCCACATTAAAGATTTTTTTTTTGGTGGTGCTGGTACTGGAATAAAACCCAGAGCTTCATGCTTAGTATACAAACACTCTCTTGAGCCAGTTCCTCAACCCAGAAGGTGTGTGTTTCAGGCTTTATAAAAGATAACTCTGAAAACATTGGAATTTTAAGGATTTCTGGTTTGTGTTGTAGAAGTTGATGTGTATCTAAGTAAATAAAAAGGAAAATTCTGATGTCCAGATAAAGTGAGTTGTGAGATGGTGTAAATACCATCGGTGTGGAGCAGGGCGCATCCTGAAGTCTTAAGTCCTCTCTCTTAACTTATGGAAAGAGTGCTTAACAAAGAGTTAAGGTGGCCTCCAGCACCATCATGGAAGCTGGCCTTGTTTTGAGTGCCAGCCACTGGAATTCAAAGACAAGGCCTGGAACAACAGCACTCTCACTAGAGAGCTCAGTATTCAGGATGAGATGACCGAAAAGCACAGGTTGAATGTCCTTAACCCAAAAGTCCAAAGTAGTCTAGAATCTGAAACTTTCTTTTATTCATTTATTCATTTTCTTTCCTCTTCTCTCCTTCTTTTTCCTTTTCTTTCATTTTTCTTTTTCTTTCCGTCCTTCTTCTTTCCTTCTTTCTTTCTTTCCCTCTGTCCTTCTTTCTTCTTTTCAGTGCCAATTCTGGGGCTTGAACTCAGGGCCTGGGTACTGTCCCTGAGCTTTTGCATTCAAAGCTAGTACTCTACAACTTGAGCAACAGCTCCACTTCTAGTTTTTTGGTGGTTAGTTGATGATAAGAGTCTCACTGACTTTCCTGCCTGGGCTGGCTTCAAACCTCAATTCTCAAATCTTAGTCTTCTGGGTAGCTAGAATTATAGATGTGAGCCACTGAAATTTTTAAGTGCCAACATGACACTGCAATTAGAAAAACCACATCTGACCAAATATATGCATCAAAAAATTGTAGAGGTATAAAACCAAATGAATTTCACGTTTAGAATTGAATCCAATTCCCATCCTATCTTACTATGTAAGATACTCAAATAATTCAAAATTCAGAAAAATGTAAAATCTGAGAGACTTCCGGTTCCAAGTATTTTTGTGTAAGGAAGAATAATTTTAATGACATGTCATTATTGTATATGTGTACTATGAATAAGGCCTGGCTACAGTACAATGGGAGCCCAAAGAAAGGGAAAAATGGAGGATATGGGGGCACTGGGAGGCAGAGGTAAGAGAATTGATAAAACTTACCTGGAAATAGTCACACCTTTGGTTGTTTTTGAAGATGATGTTGGAACAGAGAGACAAAAGAGAAGCTATCACGTCTGGGGATAGTTTCCTGCAGCCTCATCTGATAAGTATTCAGTAATAAGGCACGATGCAAATTGTAGAGATGCTGCATAACTCATTCTGCTTACAATAGAAATCTAGTTATGAATTAAGTAGAGGTCTGACATGTTGAACTAGGCAAAAAGAACTGCATTTTAGAAAATTCAGCCCCCTATAAACAGTTTGGAGACTGTGTTGAGGACTGGGACTAAATCTGGAAAGCTGCAAGGACATAGTGGAAGTGTCTGGAAACTTAAAGAATAGATTTTAAAGACTGGAGTTTAAAGAGTTTAATGACTGAATCGTGGTGGAATATTGGCTTTAGTTAGGATGTCTGTGTCTGTGTCTGTGCGTGCACTGGTGGTATCAGGGCTTGAACTCAGGGCCTTGTACTCTTTGCATGGCTTTTTCCTCAACACTGCCCCCTCTCCTTGAGACCTTGAACCACACCTGCTCACTGGAAATAAAGAGTCTCAGAGACTTTTCTGCTATTGCCACATAGACATTAATATAAGCATTGTTATGCCCTCAAAATTGTACCAATAAGTTACTTATAAACTAGCTTTTGAAACATTATAAATGATCCCCCAAGAGGGATTGAGTTGCCTTGTATGTACATCAAGCTTAGACCACATAACCCCTTTGGTGTAGGCCTAGTAACCTTGACTTTGAATTTTTTATCTAATTACTAATTCTGCGTTGTAAAAAAAAAATGGTGTAAAAGAACAATCTAATTTAATAGCCACTCCAAAACCAGCTATTTTTGAGGGTTTTTCCCCCTCTTTTGTATAAAAGATTTATTAGGATGTGACAGAATTTTCTTGAGATAGGACATTGATTGTCCAGATATTCTTGGACTGAGAATTCAAACCATTGTCAACTTCCTGCAGGAGGATGCTGAGGTGACCAAAGCATTTGAAGAAGAAATAGAAACCCCACCAATAAGAAACATTCCTTCTCCTGGACAACTGGACCCAGACACTCGGATTCCTGTTGTAAATCTTGAAGATGGAACAAGGCTGGTGGGAGAAGATGCACCTAAAAACAAGGACTTGGTTGAATGGCTGAAGCTGCATCCTACTTACACTGTTGATATGCCAAGTTATGTACCAGTAAGTATTACTGAGTTTAGAATTGGTAGGACCCTCTCTGGGCTCATGTATTTTATTCCTGTCTAACCAGGAAACTCCCTGACAGCTGTTCTTTCAATGTTTCCTGATCCCTAACATTTTCCTGGTTTCTGTTGTATCTTCTACATAAAAGTAGCTAGCTGTCAGTCTACTCTCCTGAAGGTCAGCCTTACAGTTACTTGAAGATTTCTACTTTAAAAGAATTTGGTTTTCTAGGTGATCTCAGTATTCTGGACTAGCCAGACAAAGCCCTACCAGTACAGAATCCTAGAAAGCTATTTCCGCTAGAGATTTAATCAGTTAATTTGGCTGAATGTTTTTTTGTTTTGTTTTTTAGTGGGGTTTTTTGTGTTTTTGTTTTCTTTTTTTGTTTTGGCATTTCTTGGCTTTGAACTCAACCAATTTCCTTTAGTAATACTTCAATACAGCCATAATTCTGTGTCCAGGCCAGCGTCAGACTGCTGTCCTATTATTTACACCTCTTATGTGGGTAGGATAACAGGTGTGAACTGCTGTGCAGAGTTCTGATTAGCTACTTTTTTTTTTGAAGCTACTAACCCTTAATCCTTATATTAAATATTAGACAGTGTCTCCAGATAATTGTTCACATATCACTTGCTAACTAGCAAAACAAATCAGTTTTCTATATTTATGTGACTGATATTTTTAAATGTTAATGAACATTATTTGGTTAACTCTCCTCATGGGCACAATTTTATTTCATAGATAGTAACTTTAGTGAACATAGAAGTAATATCTAGGAGTAAAATTACTATTAGAAAATGTTCTTTTAAGCTGGGTGCCAGTGGCTCACACCTGTAATCCTAGCTACTCAAGAAGCTGAGATCTGAGGGTTGTGGTTTGAAACCATCCAAGGCAGGAAAGTTCCTGAAACACTTTTACATATGTATATATATATATATTTTTTTTAATTGTAAAGATACTGTACAGAGGAGTTACAGTTACATGAGTAAGGTGATGAGTACATTTCCTATTGAGCATTGTTACCCCCTCCTTTGTTTATCCCCTACTCTCCCTTCCCTCCCCAACCCCCCTCCCACACCTGAAGTTGTAAAGTTCGTTTTCAACATAGTGTCTTGTACATATCATTGTTACAATGGGTCAACCTGTATCCCTATTTAAGCATTTTGTTTTTTCCCTTCCCCTCCCTAAATTAGAAAAATGTATATACAAGATACAGGGCACCAGAACCAAATACAGTGAAAACAGGGGTTACCTTGGGGGAAGAACATACCAAGGGGGGAAAAAATCACATCATACATTATAAATACATTAAAAACAATAGTAACCCCTATCTTGGGGTTCATTTCACTTCACATCATCTTATATGGTCATATGTACATAGCTTTTGAGCTTTTCTGCTTGTCCTAGACATATATTAGTTATTGCAAATAACAGAAACCATAGGACCTATATTTCTTTAGGCCTGGCTTACTTCACTTAATATAATTCTTTCCAAGTCTTTCCATTTCCTAACAAATGGGGTGATATCTTATCTCCAGTTAACCATCAGAAAACCAGAAATAGTGCTGTGGCTCAAAAGTGGTAGAGTGCTAGCCTTGAGCAAAAAGCTTAAGGTACAGTACCCAGGCCCTGAGTTCAAGCCTCATGATAAAGAAGAAAAGAAAAGAAAATGTTCTTAAAACATACCGTGGGACTGGGAAGGTGGCTCAGTGGTAGAATGCTTGCCTTGCATGCATGAGGCACTGGGTTCGATTCCTCAGCATCACATAAGCAAAAAGAAAAAAGCCGGAAGTGGCACTGTGGCTCAAGTGGTAGAGTGCTAGCCTTGAGCTGAAGAGCTGAGGGACAGAGTTCAGGCCCCATAACCAGTGACCCCCAAAAAAACCAAAAAACCATGGCTAAGCTAAACATTTGAAGAAATTGTGTGTGTGTGTGTGTAAATATATATAAATAAAATTTTGTTTTCCAAACTATGTGTTCCAGGCTGGCCTCAAACCTCACTTTTTTCCTGCCTCTGCCTACTGAGTAGAGGTTTTTTTGTTTTTTTGTTTGTTTGTTTTTATGTTGTTTTGGGGTTGTTGTAGTTGTCTTTGTTTTATTTTGTTTTGTGCCAGTACTAGTGTTTGAACTCTAGGCTTTGCACTTGGTAGTTCAGCTGGTGCTCTACCACTTGATCAAAAAAGCCTGGCTTTTTGTTCATTATTTGTGAAATGGACTTTCTCAGACTTTTCTGCCCTGGGCTGGCCTTGAGCTGTTATCCTCATCCTCTTGTGTGTCTAGGTGTGAGCTGCTGGCACCTGGCAGAATGTGGTTCTTGAATATGTGCAAATTATCGGCTACTATATTTGTTGTTTCCTTTGGTGGACTAGAGTTGGGAATCTTTCAAAGAAGAATGGGGTTTCCATTATTTCGAAATGATTCTTGAAGCCTTTTAATAATTGAAAGTAACTTGACCTTTTTGTTTTTTCTTCTGCAGAAGAATGCAGATGTGCTGTTTTCCTCGTTTCAGAAACCGAAACAGAAACGACATAGATGTCGAAATCCTAATAAATTGGATATAAACACTTTGACAGGAGAAGAAAGAGTGCCTGTTGTTAATAAGCGAAATGGGAAGAAGGTAAGTAGTTGTTGGAAAAGGGACTTGATACTGTGGGATTTCTTACCGTAACCAGGAAAAAGTGTTTTATTCTACCATTGCCAAAAGAAAAAAGAATCCTATTTCTTAAGAGAATATATGTATGTGTGTATATAAAGATGGGAAAGGAAAGCAAAATAAGGGAGTAGGAAGCAAAAACTGGAAGACTGGTTTTTATTTTGCATTGAGGTTTTTGTTGTTTTTGATGGTACTGAGAGTTTTAAATCAGAGCCTATAGACTTGCTAGACAGGTGCACTTGAACCATGCCTCAACCTGTTTGTTTTAGTAGGGACTAAAGTTTTTGCCTGGATCAGCCTAGACAGTGATTCTCATATTTATACCTTCTATGTAACTAGGCTAACAAACATGATTGAGATGGGGGTCTTGCTTTTTTTTTTTCCCTCTTCCTTTTTGCCTTGGTGGTCCTTAAACCTCAATTCTCCTGCTTTCTTTCTCTAAGTAGCTGTAATTACAGATTGAACCACTGGTACCTGTCCGAGATTGAGGGGTCGGGGGTGTTTGCTTTATTTTGACTCATTCTGTAATTATGATGTGAACCACTGGTACCTGTCCAAAACGAGGCATTTCTTTGTTTTTGTTTTATTTTTACTCATTCATCTAATGCTTCTTCCCAGATGGGTGGAGCTATGGCACCTCCTATGAAGGATCTACCCAGGTGGCTGGAAGAAAATCCTGAATTTGCAGTTGCCCCAGACTGGACTGATATAGTTAAGCAGTCTGTAAGTACAGTTTTTGTCAAGAGAGGTATCCATGCACAACTGTTTGCCTGAGTTTTTATTTTCTGTTGGCCATGAATTATTCAGTTGTGAATTATTCTTAGCTTAAAAGAATTGACATAATACATCATTTCATACATCATTAATACATCATTTCTTACATCAATACATCATTAATTTGAAGTGAATTAATTTGTCAGCTCTAATTTAAAAGGATTGTACAAAAATACAGTCTTGAAGTGGACTTACTCCAGGTAAGCTTGTTTTACAGCTCATCTGTGGGATGGAATCTCTTCTGCTTGAGATCATTAATGTTATTAACTGTTATTTTAAAATGAAAATAATAGCAATTCTACCCACATTTTTTCCCAATGTTAATTTCTTTTTAAATTGACAAATTTATTAATGCTTATTGTTTTTATTGAAATGCTGATTGTTTTTCTTGCAGTTGTACAATAAAATTGAGGCCTTTCAGTGTATAGTTCTATCAGTCATAACACATAGGGTTTGTTGGTGGTAGTGGTGGTGGTGGTGGTGGTGGTGGTGGTTGCGGGGGCTTGGACACTCTGGGCCTGGGTGCTGTCCCTGCACTCTTCAGCTCAAGGCAAGTGCTCTACCACTTGAGCCACAGCGCCACTTTCAGTTTTCTGGTGGTTTATTGGATATAAGAATCTCAGGGCTTTCCTGCCCAGGCTGGCTTTGAACTGTGATCCTCAGATCACAGCCTCCTGTGTAGCTAGGACTACAGGCATGAGCCACCAATGCACGGCCAACACATAGTTTTATGAACTGACACTGTCATCAGAATAGAGTTCCATAACCCTTCTCCAGCTCAGACTCCCTCCTCCCCCTCCTCCATTTTCTTTGTTGGCCTTTCTTACCATCCCTATCCCAATGAGAGACATCCTAGATTTTTGTCTTTTCAAGAAGGTTATGAAATATGTAACCTTCTAAGACAACTCCTTTTGCTCATCCTGTCAGAATTCTTCCACAGGAAATGCAGCTCCACAGCTAGTTCCTTTCCCTGGCTGCCCAGGGCTCAGTGCTTCCGCATGCCATCACCTGTGGGTCTTTACCTGTGAAGGCCCTCTTGCGTTGTTTACATATGTTTGAGATGATGAGTAGAGCAGCTCTCACCATTTGTGTACTGGTGTTGGCGTAAGCGTAACTTTATATTTCTTTATAGTACATACTGAAATGTAATTTTAATAGAATTTTTTATATTTTCCAGTTACCTTTTCTATTTTGCTTACATTTGAACTATCCAAAAAATACAAACTATGTAAACTATTCCATGTTTATTATATAGCTCTTTCATTATACTGTTTTATCATTTTTCTGCCATATAAATCTTTTTTAAATTGAAAGTTATTTAATTGATAAATGAAAATTAGATGCACTTAATATGTGTAGTGTGGTGGTTTAGTATATGTCTATATTATGTGCTGATTACCAGTCACAGCTGCTTTTTGATATATTACTTCTTAAGTTAGTCATGGATGCAGCTGTTTTGACATTTACCTCAATCATGGAGTAACCTTGAACTTTTTTTTTCTGCCATTCAGCAAGGTAATATAATGATTTACAAAAACAGAACTTTTGGTTTCCTACGTTTCAACATTAAGCTTTTAGAATGGCAGTAATTAGCTGTGTATTTCTATTGAGAATGTTAATTTCCAGGTTATCACAAAGGCTATGTTGAAATGTCTTCTTCTACAGCCTATATATCCATTATCTGCCTCTCCCTGTACTCTAGGGATTTGTTCCTGAGTCAATGTTTGACCGTCTTCTCACTGGACCTGTGGTGCGGGGAGAAGGAGCAAGCAGGAGAGGAAGAAGGCCCAAGAGTGAAATTGCTCGAGCAGCCGCAGCGGCTGCGGCGGTGGCCTCCACTTCAGGGATCAACCCTCTGTTGGTGAACAGCCTATTTGCTGGAATGGACCTGACAAGCCTTCAGAATCTCCAGAACCTCCAATCTCTCCAGCTGGCAGGCCTCATGGGCTTCCCTCCAGGACTGGCAACAGCTGCCACTGCCGGAGGCGACGCTAAGAACCCTGCTGCCGTGCTGCCCCTGATGCTGCCAGGAATGGCAGGCCTGCCCAACGTGTTTGGACTGGGCGGGCTGCTGAACAACCCCCTCTCAGCTGCTACTGGAAACACCACTACTGCTTCTAGTCAAGGAGAACCAGAAGACGGCACTTCAAAAGTGGAAGAGAAAGGAAACGAGAATGAGGACGAGAACAAAGACTCTGAGAAAAGCACAGATGCTGTTTCAGCTACTGACTCTGTGAATGGATCTGTTGGTGCTGCTACTGCCCCGGCTGGATTGCCCTCCAACCCACTAGCCTTCAACCCTTTCCTCCTGTCCACCATGGCCCCAGGCCTCTTCTACCCATCCATGTTTCTACCTCCAGGACTTGGGGGATTGACGCTGCCTGGGTTCCCAGCATTGGCCGGACTCCAGAATGCCGTGGGCTCCACTGAAGAAAAGGCTGCTGACAAGGCCGAGGGAGGCCCCTGTAAAGATGGAGGGAACCTCGACAGCAGTGATGCCGAGGAGAGCCTGGACAAGACTGCAGAGTCCTCCATCTTAGAAGATGAGACCGTGCAGGGCGAAGAGCTAGACTCACTGGATGGGGGGGATGACATAGAAAACAATGAACATGATGAATAACCAGTTCCAGTTCCAGTTAAAGTGTTCAAGACTTTTGACAAGTGGTAGTCCTACTGTTTACACTCACAGTTAATGTTCATACCTAGTTTTATAAGCTGTTCTGTAACATAGTGTAGCAAAAAGAAAAAGGAAAAAAAAAGTCCAAGTCATGTTATACAGGTGTGTCAAAAGGTATCTTGGTCATTAAGTATTGTGCAGTGCATTATTTATTATCCCTAGGAGAGATGAAATTTGAGAGGTGATCATGTCTTTTTAAGGAACTTACATAATGCTCTGCTTTTTTTATTTTCTTTTGGTACCATTGGTATTATAATAAAGAGCAATTTGTAACTGAGTGGCACTAATGGAAGGAAGCGCTACTCAAAGGAAGTATGAAGTTATATATTTAATTTTTTAATTTTAACGTTTAATTTTTTTGCTGTGAAGGTCAAGATGAATTTTACCATACATATCATACTTGCTCATTCGTTCCCCTTTTTCACTGTATGGGGGTTCCCACACTTGTGCATATACACACATCCATACACTCTGACAATCTCCACGTTAGTGTGAACGTCTCTGTCCAGAGACGCAGCAATAAGAAGGCAGCTGTTGAATGTGAAGGGTCCCTTTGGAAAAATTAACCTACTGGGAGGGTTCTTGCCAGACAGAACTGCAGTTCCATTGTCTCGTGGTCTTGTAATGCACTGGTATAAACAAAATAAATAGAAGAAGAAATAAAGAGAAAGAAGTAAGAATCAGGTACCTTTTTTAAATTAAAGGACTTTGTTACTTTAGCCACAAAGCTAAAACAGCATTACCTCAGCTCTAAACTAGCCTTGAAGTTTACAGACATGACTTTGTAAATGTATTGTTTCTCTTTGTTGTGATGTCCTTTTATTTTTTTTCTTTGAAAACTGCTATCATGTAAGATAAAATGTAAATTGCTGCCAACTGTAGTAATGATGCTTTTAATAAAAGTGACCCATGATATGCAGACATGTAATTACAGAATGTAGTGTGTAGGGGAACTGGTGTTCACTCTATTTTTTTGTATTCGCAATAGATGCAGATACAGCATTTTGGCTTTTGAACAGTTTCTTGATATATACTCATACTAGATTAGCTCTTAGTAATACACTAAACTGTCTTCAAGACTAGTCAGGAAAAGAAACCTTGAACTACCTTGGCATATTTCTATGCTGGATGTCGCAACAGAAAAGCACACAAAAATCTATTACTCTCCAAAAGGGCATCTGAGACTAGGAATACTTAAAATGTGTGCGGCATGTGATAATGTGGTACACTGAAGAACAAAAGGGCAAAAGAAAAATGAGACTCTAATAGGCACGATATCTAGGTCATTTATCCTTGAATAATGGGTAGAAAACACAATGCTATAATGTCAAAAAGGGACAGAAAGGTGCTCTAATGTCATGAAGACCAGAGTTTGATGCCCAAAACCAGTGTGTGGAAAAACCATGTGGAACTCAAATGGACCCACGTAAGCACACACCACACACATATGCACACGCACATGCACACATATACACTCCCTCCCCCAATGCATATAGTCTAAAGCTCCTGACTGTAGATCTCTTAATCATCTTTGGCATTTGGAATAAAACATGAATTAGGATCTAGGTAAGTGCTGGTGGCCCATGCCTATAATCCTAGATATTCAAGAGGCTGAGATCTGAGGATTGCAGTTCAAAGCCAGTCAGGGCAGACATGGCTCAAGTTTTAGAGTGCCAGTCTGCAAAAAACACCAAGTGAGAGTGCCAAGCCATCTACTGTTCTCACCTTTCTGTGTCACCTGAACAAAACACAAAGCCACATTTCAGTCCAGCTTAAAAAATAAAAATAAAGGAGATGTAGACAAAGTTTTGTGGCCTTGGCTTCCCTCTCCATTCTCCCCCAGAGCACACACAGGCCATCCCCTCACCCAACATGCTATCAGACATGTTATAATGTAAAACTTTCAGACAATGAGGTTCGACTAATTTATATCCCAGGATGAAATATGCCCATTATGATTGTGAAAGGAACCACTTTGAGCCTCCACCCTCATGTAGATCTTGTTATCTTTTGAAAGTTTGCTGAAGTGTGCATTGGAAGGAAGTGCCTTAGAATGTCCTGAAATGCAATTCTTTGAACATGGAAAATGAAACTAGAACTGCACAAAACTTGGGAAATTTAAATATTTAAATAACTGAAAGACTTTCGTAGGAAGAATCTGTTTAATAAAATGCATTATTAAAGGGTCTTTTCCTAAAATTCTTTATTTATTGGAAATTTTCCTGTCAGCTCTGTGAGTGGAGAATACAAAATGACTCTGCCCCTGTTAGTGTCAAATATGAAGAGCCATGGTGAACTGCACAGCAAAGGCACCATTGCTAGCCAGCAGGAACTGATTTCACACCCACTGCATTCTGTGCTATTCATGTGTTGACATGGCTTTCAAGCCATTCAGATTTCCACATTGAAAAAGGTGATATTCTCTTCTTTCAATGAATGACTTACTGAGACTAGATTATGTTTACCCAAGTATGACATATTTTCAGTTCAGTCTGGTCTTAACCTGTGTTGACTGTGTGTGCAGTGTAAATGAAGCACCAAGGTGCCAGGGCTGCCATTGCTACCAGTGTGGTGATCTAAGTGCTGTTCTGATGTGTGGGGATTACAAGGAACGAGTCAACATCACTGTAGGAGCAAGGTCTGAACCCAAGCAGCCTGACTTCAGAGCCTGCCCGTGTCCTCCTGAAATAGGGCATTCTTGGATCTCTGGAAGAAAATCATTGTGTAGGCATGATCTGAAATGGTTAATGTTTCTGTATTTTTACATTTTCCCCAATACCCTTTCCTAACTAGATCTAAGTTTGAGGCTGGGGATTAAGAGAAAGCCTCTTGCATTAGAGGTAGGAATGATGTGGACTCTTGTTAAGGTAAACTTAACTCTCCGTTCATTCCAGTTTGCATTTATTTTGCTTCACATGTATCTCTCTTGTGTGAACATGAAGTCTTTATAAAGATAAGCTTAATCCACATAAGTCACATAACTAGCAAACCCAAAGCCCAGGCTCTTAACTACTGTGTTAATGAATATTAGGAAAAGCTGTTTGATAGATTGCAAATACATTTTGACAAAATGAAGAAGACAAATGTGATATGGAGATGAAGAAAGGTAGTCTCTGAGGAGGGACAATTGCATTTACACCGGAGTGATGAGCAGTGGGCAGATGGAGATCTGCTGGAGAATGTTTTTCTAGGCAATGTGAATAGAAGTGCATCGAAGTTGGGAAGCAGACACGAGGACATGTGGGGCCTGGATACCCTGGGGGGAGGTTTGCTTTTATCCTGGACACTAGAGAAAGTCATTGGAAGGTTGTATGCTGGATATCATGCTTATGTTTTTAAGACCAGTATGGCAACAGTACAAAATCAGTGCCTATAAAAGGGAAGAATTCCAGCTGGGAGATTGCCTCCTTGGATCTAGGTAGTAGGTGGTATTGAAAATGCAGAGCCAACAGATGGATTGGGGAATATTTTAGAGGGAGGGTCTTCACTTTATTCAGTGAATAAATCAAATTAGTTCTTTAAGATGACTACTACTAAAATATACTCAGCAGTAAAACCAACAGATAAAAATGTCTAGCACGCTTCTATTTACTTTGATGCTTTGATGAATGTTACAAAGATAGTAGAAGTAAGATTTTTCAATTAAATGAAAGTTACTTTGGTATTGCCTTTAGAATGAGATTTTAGAAATTATTTCTGATAGATGTGGTTAAAATAGAAGTCTATTGTACAAAAATGCTTGTAACAAATGTCTTTCTTTAGAGCCATCTTAAGAGGCAAAACTGATTTCTACTGACAAGCATGTAAAAGAATAGATCTTAACATGACTCTAATAAGCCTTTTTATGTATTAGCACAGGTAAAATTTACAGCTTTATATAGATCTTAAACTATCTGGCATATATATACATATATATATTACCTACTAGAATTTCATCTTATGTAAGACTCCTTCGGTGTAAAGTGTTTTGTCCCTGTAATTTCTTTTTTTTTTTTTTTTGGTAGAGGTCACCCAGACTGAGAACTTTCTGCTAAAAGTGAGGATTGTTATTTTTCAGATGTTTTAGACTTAAGTCTTTTTTATCTAGCACCATGAAGACCCAGCTCTTCTGGATCAATTGGATCATTTGGGAATCTTCCAATGTAGAGTTGGATTTAAGTTTTGATATCTGTAATCAAATGTTTACTATATAATTTAAATGAAATGGAAGAACAAGTTAAATATTTTTATACCTAACATATTTGCCTTTAATATGATTTATTTTTGCAGTGAGCCTTGCTACAAAAAAAATTGAGATTTTCATCACTTGAGCAAAAGATAGCAGAATTCGGTATCCATGTACAGAGTGTTTCCATAATAGCATCCCTTCCTCTCTTACCAGGTCTTCTTTTGTCCTGACAAACTTTGACTTATGGCTAAAGGACAACAAAATAGATTTCTAATGTACAACACCTAGAAGTGCCAAGACAGGATTAGAAATCACTCTCAGTGGCTTCCTTTGCTTCCTCTATCGTCTTCCCTGCCTCTACCTTTTGATCTCAAAGTTCAATTGCAAAACAACGAAAGAGAATTTCTATACGGCGACAGGAGCCAGATACTGCCGTGCCTGTTCCTACACTTTGTGACCTGAAACCATCTATAACTGTCAGCCTCGGTTCTAGAAACTTCTTCCATGTGGGCTGGGTGACTGAAACCTAAGCATGCTGTACATTTAATAGTTAGGCGAATGCGCATGGCATTTGAGAATGGAAAACTTCACCTGTGCAATATGTTTCACCATGTTTTCTCTGGAAACATCATTGTAGAATTCATCATTTTTGATGGTTAATAGGCACCTGTGAGCTAATCCAACCACACCCCCAATGAATTAGACATGTGTTGCCACTGCCCCTTTACCTAGGGTCAGGGCTCATTGCCCAAAGCCAAGCAGTAACACACACATGGTGGCCAGAACTGAAATTTAGATTTTCCTAATGGGAACAGTGGGTAGCTATGGGCTATTGGTTACCACTGGTGTTAACTCTTAAAATACCAAAACCACTACACAGATCAAGCTACAATGTCCTTTTAGTTACCACTGATGGTAAGATCTAAAGAATACACCAGAAGTTTCAGAATTTTATGCTACAAGACAGAAGTGACTAATGATGACTGAAAGATGTTCAAGATTACACACATGGTTTTAACTATTACCACAGGTATGCTTAACATCCATTTTGTTTAATAATAAACATCTGCAATCTTTTCAATATTCTTTCACGTTATTGAAACAGATTCCCATGGATCTTGGGGTAGTGAAGAACTCCATGGCTATCTCTTACCTGAATGCCCTTAAAGACAGCCCCCACTTGAAGTTGAGGTGACAAAACCTGGAAGAAGCTGAGATGACAAAATACTGGAGGGCATGAACCTCTGGCTCCAGCAAGGATGGAAACTAGCCCCCCTGGATGGTACTCAGTGTGCCTTCCTTGCTCCCCAATCACAGGACTTTTCTGGCCCATTGCTGCTCTCACAATAGATTTGCATATCTGTAGCTGCTGTGCTAATATTCTCCGCTGGCTCGGGGGCCCTGCAAGGCAGATCCTCGGTTCTTTGCACATTACTGTGAGCTCGTGGAAAATCAGAGCAGCCATTGTGTCTGGCTGTGGACGCATTGTTTCTCCCAGATGAAGCTGCCTGTTTCTTGGTTCCCCGTTTCTGCTCTCTCAGCCATGGCTGGCTTTTGAGGAGCCGCTGGACTGACTCAGCCTGAAGGGTTACATAAAATCATTAAAATATCCTCCCTTCCTTCTCACTCTCCATGTGAAAATGTAAAGATGAAAACAACTGTCTCATACAGAACCTGTGTGTTTGTAACATCCAATAGTAATAGAATCATGCAAGGCTCTTGGCTCACCCCTTTATCCTCAGAACACTTTGGGAGAAGAATTCCATGGGTCATAAGAATACAGGGTATTGACAGGGGGACTAGAGCTAAAGCTCAAGGATATCCCTTTCCATTCCACACAAAAAGTGTCTATCCATCAGGAGCACCCAGATATCAACTGTATGTATGTCTATTGCTGGGGATCATTTCTACAGAACCTGAGTACTTGTTATGATGGTATAAGAAAAGAAGCCTTAAGGGTCACTTGGAGCTCAGATGATTGAAGGACCAAAATACTTATAAGGCCTATCCAAAGTGGTTTACAATTTTACTGAAAAGGCATGAAACTGTGCTAAGATGTGAAGATGGAAAGTACTTATGGAGCAGGGTTAGTTGAAATGCCTGGTGAGGGTAGACACATCCCTACAGATTTAAAATTAGTGTGAGGGGAGGGGCACATTTATCTTCATAGATGATACAGCGCATGATGCCTGGCCCTGCCCTCAAGAAGGCATTGAAATCCACCAGAACTTGAAGATGTAGGCAAATGTACTGTTTTAATAGCTGTTGATCTTAGCCAGTTGATTGTCAGTTGTGGCTAAATGTGTTGAATAATTTAGAAGGTACTGTGTGCCCAGAGACCTGAAGAGAAGGCCTGTAGTTTGATCAGTTGTCCTCGGCTGTTTGTCATTTTAGCTCTGTGCACCTGATCTCATTCAAATTGCTTTAAGGAAAGGTAATCTAGGCTTCTGCATTACTGGGGTGACTCCACAAAATTTAGAAATGACCCACATATCAACATCTCATGTGTTAAGCACATCTCTGAAAGAGATCAAAAACTGATGACCATGCCAGGCACCAGTGGCTCATGCCTATAATCCTAGCAACTCAGGAAGCTGCCATCTGAGGATCACACTTCAAAGCCAGCCCAGGCAGGAAAGTCTGTGAGACTTTTATCTCCAATTAACCACCAAAAATAGCCAGGAGTGGAAGTGTGCCTCAAGTGGTAGAGCACTAGCCTCAAACAAAAAAGCTCCAGGGCCTTGAATTCAAGACTAAAGACCAGAAATAAAAAACAAAACCTGTTGACAGTAATGGCCTGAGAGCAAGTACTCTGCCAAATGATGGTTTCTTTCTAGACTTGGACTCTCTTGCTTGATGGCTTGATGGATTAACTTCTTTTATTCTTTTGTTTTTTTTTTAAGTTATCTTTAGTTGTACAAGGAGTTTATGAGTATATTGCATCTTGATCAATGTTACCCTTTCCATTGTTTTCCTCTATTTCTCCCAACCCCACCCATTTTCTTAATTTTTTTTGGGGGGGGGCGGGCAGAGCTGAGGACTGAACTCTGGACCTTGCACTTGCCAAGTAAGTACTAAAGTACTCTTCCACTGAGCTAAATCTATCTATCAATCCATCAATCTGTTTATCTATATGTAGTGGTATGACTGCATTTGCCCAGCCTTTCTTTCTCCATTAGTCTGACCCCCACCCTTTATCTTCACCACCTCATCCCACTGTGACACATGTTCTAGTCTCCTGGTATGATGGATTAACTTGTTACTTTTAGTTTTTTGCTTTGGCCCTTCCTACAATAAGCCTCTGAAGAATGACTAGCTTGGGCATTTTTGTGTACTAAGAAAACTTTTCTTCAAAGCTGTGCTAGACAAAAATGAAATCACAGACATCATTTTTGTCCTTTTTTGGCAATCAGTTGGCAAACATTTAATGTGTAACTGGAAGAAGAATGTAGTCAGGTCCTTACTCTGCAGGAATTTAGCACATGGCTGAGGTGATTAAGTCAAATCAAACATACTTGCCTACACTATGAATTTAGGTCCAGTAATCAAGGTGAACCATTGACTTAGTGGAATCTTGCAGGCAAGTCTTTGAACTCTAAACCACATATGGTCTTCTTACCAAATTGTGACACCAATCCTGTAACTCCTACCACACACAGAGAGAGCAGGTGCTTTGGTTCATTTCTGAGCCCCATCTTTTTCATGTATACATTAAAAAAATCATGCTGTCTATGCAGTATTGTATTAGGCTTAGAAATAATGAGAATACAAAATTCTTCACCTTTAGCATTCAATAAATGACAATTTCAAAACAATCATCATTTGATGAGTTCCAAAGTCGTTTTAATGCAAAAACGAAAACCATTCAGAAAGCAGGACAGAAATATTCTGGCCAGTAAGAAATGCCCCCAAAGAATGGGGCTGAGGCTGGACCTGAAACAGGCAGCGCTCAGCTGGAAAAGCAGCACCGACTTGAGCCTGAAGCAGAGAAGCAGGGCTGGGCCTGAGGTTTCTACAAGGTAGGTCCTCAAACCCTAGTGGGTGATACAATTTACATCGGACCTTTGAACATGATAAACCCTTGACAGATTATATTCTCATTCCCTCTAAAATAATCTGATATTTTCTCTTCTTTTCTACTACATCAAAATCAGTATTAGACTTGGAGACATAGCTCAAGTGGTAGAGCATCAGCCTTGACTAAAATAAATAAGCTGATGCATAATCACCCTATAGAACTCAGTTGTCTGCACATTGAGAATCCCTCTTTCAAAGCTGGCTCCTTACCCCAAGTTCACAGTGGGCCTCGTAGGAGGGGGGTGAGAGTCACCCAAATTCCTTGGACCTGGACACACATTATGTCTGTATTTTTCTAGCTGGGGAGGGAGGGGGATTGTTTATATTTTATCTGATCCTCAAAGGGTCTGCAAGACCTCTCTGAGAGGGTCGTAAGGAAGTCAGGTATGGAAGTGATTAAGAACTGCCTTCAACACCTAGCTGCAGGAATGGAAAATGGTGGTAGGCCAGTCTCTGAAGAGGAAGACATGCCTGGCTCTGTGGCCCCTAAGGCCCCCAGCACATCCTGTGCAGGGGTCTTTCCCTCCCTTGTGTGATAATGGTCGGTTACCACACCCCCTGCCCAATGTGGGGCCAGCTGCAGCAGCTTGCAGCCCTTGTCTGAAGACTGAGTGAGGTCATGCTTGGAGTTCCTTAGCAGACTGATGCAGCATCCACACAATGTGCACTATTGTGCTTGCCATCCTGCTTGGTGGCGGCGTCGGTACCACTGGGAAGGCTGGCCCATTGTATCTGCACGGGGCTTGTGTGAGTGTGCATTTGTTTTTGGTGGAATGAATTATTTCTCTCATTTGGGCTAATACCCTCCCTTCTCACACAAAGCTGGAAAACAGGAGTTCTTTCCACCCAAGCCGGCTTCTGGAAACCGGCCACGAAACCCACAGTCTCCCTGCAACCTAAGCTAATACCAGTTCCTGATAGCCCAGGGTGTGCCCGTCCCTGCCAGGTGGCGGCCAGCGCCCAGGTCCCACCCCTGGCATGCTCAGGGCTGTGCACTTGTTCTGACTCGCCCTTCAATATGACAACCAAAGCAAACTAAAAATGGGCCAAGAGTGTCATCCTCTATGTTCTCTCTGTAGGAGGAAAACAAGGGGCTGTGCTTTCTGTGAAACTGCCTACCAGTTGGGAAATCGGAATTCCTGCCTTTTTACATCAAAATCCCAACCTCTTATTTGTTGCCAGGCTGTTGGTTCCTAAATGCCAGGACACCAGGTTGCAGCAGCAACTCTAGGAACACAGCACAGGCTGAGGTTGTGCTGAGCATTGGTGGGCTATGGGTGGGGCTCTGGACCACAGAAGACAGGCTGGGCCCAGAGGTTTCCTGTTGGTCACTGCCTCTCCTTCCCAAAGCTTAGTTGAAGGAGCTCAGTGAAAAAGCATGCTAGTTTTAACAGCTCCCACCTGGTAAAGAAGGAAAGTGTAAACACCTATAGAGATAAAGCCTAGTTGTTGCTGATCAGGTGTTTTGGTTTTCCACCAGAAAAAGGCACACTGTGCTTTGTGAGCAAAAAGCTGCCTGGCCTAACCTGGTTCATGTGTTAAGTGCTAACTCCTAGTGATCAGAAAGTGACTATATTTGAAATGGCTCAAGCTTGTAAGCCTAGCTACTTAGGAAGCTGAGAACTGAGGATGGAGGTTCCAAGCCAGCCTGGGAAGGAAAGTCTATGAGACCCTTATGTCCAATTAATCACCAAAAAGGTGGAAGTTAGGATCTCTTATTTACATATGAGGTTAGTCTTTTTTTTATGATATTTGATAATACTTTTCTTTTACATATGAGGTTAGTCTTTTTTTTATGATATTTGATAATACTTTTCTTTTAGAAAAGGTCTGTAATCAGAAGGATTTGGTCATTATTTCTAGCAATTCCATTTACTATCTTATTTCCATTATGAACAGCTATTAAATAATAAGGCTTTTGATAATTTTACCCAAGTATACTCCTTTGTTTCAATCTCTACATTTAAGACCCTTGGTTTTAGAGGAATGTAGAAGGAAGGAAGGGAGGAGGGAGAGAGGAAGGAAGGAAGAAGAGAAAAGAATAGAAAAAGGAAAGTTTTCCCATGGTAAATAGTTATGGATTTTTTAATGAATATTAATTGTACAAAAGGATTTTATTTTGATAATTCTATGCAATGATTTAATAAATTTTGATGAAACTCAAAAAAAATAAATGATAGAAATAGACCAGTGGGTCAAGTGGTAGAATGCCAGCCTTGAGCTAGCTAAGGGACAGCACTCAGGCCCTGACTTCAAGCCCTAGCACCCCCACACACAAAAAGGAGATTAGGTAAAATAAGGTCGTGAAGGTGGACCTTAATCCAATCTCATCAAACTTAAAAGAAGGGATTAGGACTCTGAGGTGAGGGAAGACAGTGTAAGGAAGCAGGGAGAGGACAAAAGCTGACTGCAGTAACCTCAGAAGAAGCTCCATATCATCTCAGCCTGAGAACTGTGAGGGAAGACATTCTTATTGTTTCAGCCACACAATCTGGGGTACTTTGTTATGGCAGACTAATAAACGGTGTCTTTGATGAATTCATATCTCTATTACAGTTTACAAGTCTGGCCAACCACATCGGAAGGGGAAAAAGTAAGAAACCACAAGTGAACTAAAAAGCAACATGATGCTGTGGGGAGCAAGAAGGGCTCCATGGAGTTGGGTTGAATCCTATTCATCCAATTGCAGGCCATGCTTTCCTTTCAGTATGTGCCCTTACACATACACACACACACAGTCAGATGCTGATGGGTTGGGGATAATGATTTTATAAGACTTTCATGAATCATGACTGTCATGTCTATAAGACTATTTTATGAGCCATTGTGGATTTTTACCAGGCCACACCCATTAGGGAGTTCACACTGACCTGTACCTAAGAAGCACACTAAAGTCATTTTCTGGTTACCAACCTGAGACATGGGTCCAAATCTGGGACTATCTCCTTTTCAGATGTGTGACTTTGAGAAAGAAAGCCACCAACTTCCCCTAGCTGCTTCATTTGTCCAGTGGAGATTGTAGTGACATTTATGGATCCTTCTCCTCTATAATTTTATTTTTTTAATAAATAGGACAAACTTTGTTTTGTAGGGAGTGATGACCCAACTTGATGAGTTCTAAGAAGCATATATTTGGGGTATCTCCCTATGTGTTCATAACTGGAAAATATGTCTCTAAGGAGTGTAGCAGTGTCTTTCCAAATGATTCCCTTGCAGAGTGAAAACAAAAACAAAAATAAAAATACCAGGCACTGGTGGCTTATCCTTATTAATCCTAGCTACTCAGGAGGCTGAGATCTGAGGATTGTAGTTCAAAACCAACTTGGATAGGAGAGTCCAAGAGACTCTTGTTCTCCAATAAACTACCAAAAAAAAATCCTTCAAATTTCTACTTCCAAGCAGTTCAAAATGATGCAGTAAATCTGTTCAGGTACCATCATGTTTGACTTTAAGAAAATGGCTGAGCTATAGGCAAGGTAATTTCGGAAGATATAAATGGCTGCATTATAATAAGCAGACACCTATTTTAAGCATGATCTATGTTTTTGAGAAAATTCATTACAATAAGTCTTACAATACCAACCTCTTCAATGAATTTTTCATGTCTGCATACCAAGATATACATAAAACGATCGTAATCATGTACCTTTGGGCCAATGCTGAGCGCCAGCTGTTTCGAGGATGATTTATAGGTTGCCACACTCAAGGTTAATAATCAGGAGAAACAGGTTACAGTATGCAATGTATTTATGTCAGGTTATAAGTTCAGTTAGTGGAGATAGCATGTTATAAGGAAGTGCACACATTTAATTATTTTCTCCCCCTCCCCCAAGCCCACATCTACAATAAAGTAAAAATAAATGATGCCTTATGCTGGGAATCTTCTCTGCTAAGCATACTTTTCTGGTTACTGTTGGCTTTATTTAAAGGGAAATAACAGCAAATAATTATAAGCTGTATATATGAAAATGAAGCTTAAAGAACTCAGTCATCTGTGCAATGGGCCTACAAGGACGAGGTGATGGAGTCTTTCTGAGCACTGAGTTAACCATGTTCATACTGAAGTGCAGAATTTTTGCTGCTAGCCAAATGTCTTAACAAGATTTTCAGAGGTGTGGCACAGATGTAAGCCCCAAGTCAACTTCCAAAAGTGATAAGATGTAACTTGTCACCCTTGAGGACAAAATTATCACCATCAGTGTCATCAAAATCTCTGAAATGTTTTCCCCCTAAGTTGATGCCAAAATATATCTTGTTGATCTAGCATTTATTTTGGTATATTGTATTTATTTATTATTTTCTGGCAGTGCTGGGAACTGAACTCAGAGCCTCTCACTTGCTAAGCAAACACTCTATCACTTGAGTCATGCCTCCGACCCTGGGGAAAAATTGTTTTTGGTATGCATTAGTTGTACAAAGGGATTTCACTGTGACATTTGCACGCAAGCATTCACTGCATCCACAGTCAGCCCCATCCCCTCCTTCATTCTTGCTTACCTCTCTCTCTCTTTCCTAAAACTATTTCAATAGGTTTATTTTCCTAGTTGGAAAAAAATTTTATAGTGAAGAAATTATTGCCAGGTACCAGTGGCTCTCTCAAGACTGTAGTCCTAAATTACTCAGAAGGCTATGCTCTGAAGATCAGGTTTTTAAAAAATTAAATTGTTATTATAAAGGTGATGTACAGAACTGTTATAGTTATATAAGTCAGGTAAAGAGTACATTTCTGTATCAACAATATTATCCAGGATCTCAGTTTGAATCCAGCCTAGACAGGGACATCCATGAGACTCTTAGCATCAATTAACCACCAAAAAGCCAAAACTAAAGCTGTGGCTGTAGTGGTAGAGTGCCAACCTTTAACAGAAAAGCTATCTAGGCCCTAACTTCAAGCTCTAGTACTAACAAAAATAAAAATTAACAAAAAGAAGAAAGAAAAAAGAAAAGGAAGGAAGGAAGGAAAGGAAGGAAGGAAGGGAGGAAGGCAAGAAGGAAGGAGGGAAGGAAAGAACAAAGGAAGGAAGAAAGGGAGAAAGAAAAGAAAGATCTTGGCTGGATATAGCACAATTGATGAAGAGTTTATCTAGCATGTGTGAGGCCCAAGTTCAAACCTGAGCACCACAGAAAGAAAGGTTTGATCTTAGGTGTTTCGTTTTGATTTTACTTGATAGTTCTATCTTTCACATATGGGTTTTTATCTGTTTGATGCCAACCATGTAAGTTCTATTACTGTACATAAAGAAACAATGTTATTTTCTCCAGTAGAATAATAGGGTTTTCCCATAACTAGCTACTAAAATGTCTGTCCTTTCCATGTGGGCTTGTAGGGTCTGTTAAGTTCCTCTGGGTGTGGTAATACTCCACTAGCTTTCCATTCTTGAACCAATATTCCATCATAATCATAGCCACTGTTACGATAGCTTGTGGTACTACAGTTTATAAGTGGGAAATCCTGTTTATTAACTGCAAGATGGATTTAGGTGTTGTATTCGTCTAGATGCTTGGCAATATGTTTGTGTTACTCAAAAATTTGATTTCTTGTTTTTGTTTTTTTTGGTTTTTTTTTTTGGTCTTTTGTAGCTTTATATGTCTTTTTTTTTTTTTTCCCAGGGCTGAGAACCGAACCCAGGGCCTTGCGCGTGCCAGGCGGGTGCCCTTCCACTGGGCTAAACCCCCCCGCACCAAAAATTTGATTTCTTATCATGATTATGATTGCAATAGAACTATGGATTCATTTAAATAACACAACATACTTAAACTATTAAGGACATGTCCATCTAAGAGCATGAAATATCTCCCATTTTTCCGAACATCTATATTGATCTCCTTTTGGTTTCTCCACAGAAGACTGTAGGATTCTAGGTCAGCTCATTGATTTTGTCGCCACTGTGAATTAAGGTTCTTCTTTTTAATTTCTTGTTGGTATTCTCTGACATGACTGCTATGTTAGGAGGCTGATCTGATCACACTGACAGAGTTGCTAAACTCTTTTGTAGCTGGCAATTAGTACTTGGGACCTCATGCCTGCAAGTGCCACCACTTGATAAATTTGATTACTTCTAATTGTTTGTTGTTGATGCTATTTTATTGCTAGGTAGATAATCAAATTTCCTACAGGTCATGCCAATTTTATTGGAACTATGTTTTTTGTTTGTTTGTTTGTTTGTTTTTTGTCAGTTGTGGGGCTTGAACTCTGGGCTTAGGCACTGTCCCTCAGCTCTTTAGCGCTAGGCTAGTGCTCTACCATTGAGCCACAGCACCCACGTCCGGCTTTTTCTGTTTATGTGGTGCTGAGGAATCAAACCCAGGGCTCATGTATTCGAGGCAAGCACTCTACCACTGAGTCAACTTCCCAGCCTGGAACTATTTTTATTTTCAATAGTAATATTTTAATACTTTTATTGTTATATTGTTACATGTTTATTATTACTTATTATTTAATATTTCATTTAGTTTTAAAATAATATTTAATATTTTTATCTTATGCCAGATTTGTAGTAAATATGTAGTAATATAGTAAATATATTTCCCAGAATCGTACAAAAACTTTATTACCTAGTTGGAGAGCCCTTCATTCAAAATATTCCTACTTTTCTTGTTAAATATAATAACACTTGAAATGTTTGTCATGGTTACTTACAAATATGTCACTTTAGTACACCTATAATAAAGGCAAAAAGAGAAGATTGTAATTTACAAGGATGTAATTTCTTTTTTTTTCTTTTCTTTTTTTTTGGGGGGGAGGGGTCCAGTCGTGGGGCCTGAACTCTGGGCCTGAGCGCTGTCCCTCAGCTCTTCAGCTCAAGGCTAGCGCTCTACCACTTGAGCCACAGCGCCACTTCCGGCTTTTTTCTTTTTGCTGTGTGGTGCTGAGGAATCGAACCCAGGGCCTCATGCATGCAAGGCAAGCGCTCAACCACTGAGCCACCTTCCCAGCCCAAGGATGTAATTCTTAAACATGATTAAATGTATCCTCTTTCTGGGCCTTTCTCTTTAGAATGCTTTGTTTAGTTCAACACTTTAAAACTTAAACGAATAAAAATTGGAAAGCTTTAATCTGAATCAATGATAAAAATATCTAAAGTCACAGCAGTATATACAAAGCAGTTCTTTCTCTTTCAACATTCTGAGGATTACTAAAGCTCTCTCCCTTCTCTGCACATTATTTGCTTAATATTGTCAATGAATTACTCAAATCTAGGCTCTTTTTTTTGGAGGGGGGGTCCGGTCATGGGGCCTGAACTCTGGGCCTGAGAGCTGTCTCTCAGCTCAAGCTAGCGCTCTACCACTTGAGTCACAGCGCCACTTCTCGCTTTTTTTCTTTTTTCCTTATGTGGTGCTGAGGAATCGAACCCAGGGCCTCAAGCATACAAGGCAAGCGCTCTACCACTGAGCCACCTTCCCAGCCCTCAAATCTAGGCTCTTCTATATAATTTAGATAATTTTTTCCCAAGCCACTTTCACATCCTTTTTGAACAAGAGAAAATGTAACTAGGGGCATTTTGGAGTTGTACTCATCTAAGAAGTATGTGTTACTGAGTTTATCATACAGATGTCCCAAAGTGACTCTAAGTATTTGCCATGTTATAATTTATTTGAAAGGTCTGATCTATTTGACTGAAATACTTAGGGGAAATATCATGACAGCCAGTGCTGGGAAAATTGATAACTGAATACATGCCTATGGCCATTTCTGATCCCAATTCCTTGATCAATGAGCATCCTTAGTCAGTTTTGGCTAAGTCTTGTTGGCTAACACATCTTTAAACCCTTCAGAAAAAGAACTTATCTCTACAATTCCTCCAGAGAACATATAAAATAGGTGTTTTTTTTTAAACTATTTTTCCAGAAAGAGTGTGCTTCAGGGATTTCCACTGAACTCTTCTAGCATAGCAGTTTTTACTACAGTTTTAAGGGGGAGACAGACTGGGAATTCAACTCTATTGAGTTGACACTCAAGGAGGGGCTGGGATTCCACTGAATCTATTGGGACAAGACTAACAAAAGTTGACTTCTTTCCTCACCCCCCAAAGTCCCCCTCTGACAAGAGGACTGTACTGGTATTCTTGTAGCCAAGATTTAGAGATTGCTGAAAGTACCAAGCAATCTACCCTTCAGAAAAGGGCAACTGTTATTCAGTTTTTAAAAATAATTAAATAATATTTATTAAGGAAAATCGGCCCTCAGCTAATCTATGCATTTCCCAATGCTTAGGTAAAGGGAATGTTTTCCTGGGGCTCACCTAAAGACAAGATAAGGTTTTAAAGAATGTGTGTCATGGGGCTGGGGCGGTAGCTCAGTGGTAGAGTGCTTGCCTTGCATGCATGAGGCCCTGAGTTCGATTCCTCAGCACCACATAAGCAAAAAAGAAAAAAGCCAGAAGTGGCGCTGTGACTCAAGTGGTAGAGCGCTAGTCTTGAGCTGAAGAGCTGAGGGACAGCGCTCAGTCCCAGAGTTCAGGCCCCACGACTGGACCAAAAAAAAAAAAAAAAGAATGTGTGTCATTTACTCACCCATGACGAATCTGCTCCCAGCATTCCTCTCCCTCCAACTCCCAAGTCTTTGTTCAATTACAATTTATCAACTAATGTCTGGCATTTCAAACTCATTCAGCAGGAACTATCAATGAAGACAGATTTTAGTCAACAAAATAAATAACTAATACTGTTCCCAGATGGCCAAATTAAAAATTTCTAGAAATTTTGTCTGTATCAGATAAATTTACCTCAATTTACAGTGGAGGTTAGTTCCTGAACTGGTGGTGTCTCTTCAGAAAACCACTTATCTCTCCATATGTATTGGTCAGACTTGTGCTAAAACAAAGTATTTATTTGGTGTGCAAGCCTTTTCCACATTCTGGAACCTAACTCTAGTTATAGCTAATTAGATGCCTAAGAATGTTGTGAGTGTGGGGTGTGCAGATGAGCTTTCCTTAGATGAAGCAAATGAGAGAAAGAATTCTCAAGACAGCAGTGGCCTTGTAGAGAACGGAAGGTCGACTTCCATGGCCTACAGAGAAGACTTCAGGGAGTCAGAAGATCCTACTACTCAGATTCCATGAGATTCTTCTAAATCCCTATTTCAACTTGTAGGCTTTTCTTATTTCCTAATCAATGCCCTGCATTTACATAAGAGATCCAATAAGACTGTGAATTCATTGGCTTGTAGGATCTAGTTTGGAGTTTGGATTTTGATTGCCTTGGGCCTATGGCAGCAATCAATAAGGGTTCTTATGGGTCCCAAGTTTAATGACAAGCTTTAAGACAAGAATTCATGTATTAGAGTTTTCTTTAAGTGATCTACTTCTAAAAAACCTCCGCCTCACATTTAGATCTTCCTCCTGGTTTTGGCAGGGGCTCTCTGGTGCTCGGAAAGCGTGAAGGAGCACTCAGGACAATGGCTCCTGATGAACAATTTTGCCACTTTGCTGTAAGACCTGCATTTTATTCCTCCCATCTAGGCCTGATAACCAATCCCATATTTCCCTCATTACCATGAAGTCTGTTTCTTATAACTACTGCTGGTTCCAATTTCTCCATCTGTAAGCATTCTTACTTACTAGCATCAGAAACTTACCGTGTTTGATTTTAGGCAGAAAAGAAATGCTTTGAAAAAGATACCACACATTTCAGAGAATTTCTAGGATGGTGAAAAAAGAAAACCCAAGGAATAACACCCCCAAATTACACCACAGAATTTGTCCAGTGAAGATCCCCACATGATACGTCATAGCCTAAGTCATGAGGCACAAGAACAGGCACTGGTGAGTCAATCCTACTGGCATTATCCCAGAGAGAGTTTCCTGTGGTTCCCCCCTTAGTGAGATGGGAACCCAAATCATAGCGAGTGACCAGGCTTGGTTTTTATAACAACTTTCTCCCTCTGAGAAGTCCATTAATTTTCTCCAGAGCAACGTCTTCAGTGACCTAATCACTTTCCATTGAGCCCTTCCTCTTAAAGGTCCCACTACCTCTTAAAAGCAATCCGCTGAAACCAAGCTTTCAACACAAGGACTCTTAAAAGAGAAACCCATATTCAAACCATAGCACAGGTAGTCCAAACGTTTTATAAATACACAGTACAACAAAGTTTCGCAAAGCATCATCTAAATAACTAGGGACTAATGCAAAATATGCTTAACAGCAGTATTTACAAAGGCTATGACAGCACAGAGGAGGGAATCATTTATGCTAACTGGGATTGTTGTAGAAGAATTATAGAAAAAAATGAGACTTGCACTGGATCTTGAAGGCTAAGTAGGCACTCATTTAGGAAAAGTGAGGCATTTGACTGAGGGTGGGAAGGGAGGGAGAGAATTCCAGAGTGTAAAATGACTTAAACCGGATGGCATATTGGAAAATTTCAAGTAGCTCAAAGTTAGTAGGGTAAGGGCTGGGAAGGTGGTTCAATGGTTAGAGTGCTTGCCTTTCATTCATGAGGCCCTGGGTTCGATTCCTCAGCCAGAAGTGGAGCTATGGCTTGAGTGGTAGAGCACTAGCCTTGAGGTGAAGGGGTGAGGGACAGCACCCAAGCCCAGAGTTTAGGCCCCATGACTGGCCAAAAAAAAAAACCCAAAAAACAAAACAAAACAAAAAAAACTTGCAAAGTTAGTAGGGTAAAACAAACTGAAAAAGGGAGGGTGGAAACAGATTGTGAGGTCTGAAATCTAGGTTAGCTGTTCATCCTCAAGGAAACCAATAGAGGCATATACACAAGAAAGAAAAGATATGAAACTTCAGAAAGAGATGGATTTATATGTGGCAAGTCTCCAGACAGAGACCTGTTAACTCAGTTTATGTCAGTGGTAAGAATTTTGAGAATGAGCAGTAAAACATGGCTCTAATGATGGACAGGATTGATTTGAGAGTCCCAAATACTCTTGGGAAGGACCACCAATTAATACTGGCAATACAGGTGGACCTGTTGCAACAATGAGGAGTACAAGTTGTCATGTAGAAAACAAACTTTACAACTTTGGTGCGGGGGAGGGGGGAGGATGGGGGGGGAAGGCTGGGAAGGGATGTGAAGGGTAAACAAAGGAGGAGGCTGCAATGCTTGATAAGAAATGTACTCATTATCCTGCCCATGTAATTGTAACCCCTCTGTACAGTATGTTCACAAAAAATTAAAATTAAAAAAATACTGGCAATAATTTAGGCATAAGTTATAAAAAACTGAATGTTCTTATGCTTTACTGGCTGTATTTTAATCAGTCAGAAATGATAGAAATATTTTATATCCATGCTGTCCTGTATAGTTGTTACTAGCTCCACTTGACCTGTGTCACTGGGAATGTGGCTAGGATAATGGCAGAACAAGTTTAAGTATATAAAGCCATATGGGACTGTTGGCTACCATATTGGACAGTACAGCTCAAGTAACTATCTGTTGATTGTGGTATGACTTCTTTGTTAGTCAGCTTTTTGTTATTATAACAAAATACCTGAGACAATAAACTTAGCAAGAGAAAAGGTATATTTTGGCTCATAACTTCAGAGGCTCCAGTCCACAATTGGTTGATTCCATTGTTTTAAATCTGAGGTGAGGCAGGCAGCACATAATGGTGGGAGCATGTAGTAGAGCAAAACTGCTCACCAATGACCAGGAAGCAAGGGACAGAGAAGAGGCTGGAATCCATAATGTCTTTGAAGAGCATGACCCCAATGACTTAAAGACATCCCAGTAGGCCCCACTTTCCAAAGTTCAACTGTTCTTCCAATAACTCTATCATAGTGACCAAGCCTTGAAATACCAGACCCTAAAAGAGCATTCAAGACTTGAGCTGTAGCAGCTCCCTGTAGACAAAAGGGCATAATTTTAAACATGAATAAATATGATTCTTACTATTTAAACCCCAAAGACATGTTGATATAAGAAATGGCCAAGTTAAAATTTTATAATTAGTATCTAGAAGCATGGGATTTTATAGCTGGAAGACCTTAGGCCTTAGAGCTTGTCTAGCCCAAACCCCTTCAAACTTAACTGCTGAGAAAGTCTGAAAGCATGGAGAATATGTGATTTCTTTTCCAGGACTGAGGAAAAGATAGGGGCAGAAACAGAACTGGACACAGTTTTCCCTGGCCCCACTCCAGCTATACTATCACCAGTGACCTCACACATGTTGAAACAGGATGATGTTGTTTTTAACCCCATTCACACTGAACCTGTATACCTCTGGTCACACCCCACCACGGAGATTCACTACAATATCCAAAACATGACACTGCAAGAACAAGAACAAGAACAATTCTTATTTGCTTGCTGGGGATTAAACCCAGAATTTGTGCAGGTGCTTGACCCTCCAGCTACATTCCTAGCTTCAAATATATATATATATATATATGTATATATATATATGTGATTAACATACATGCATGTATATTATATAGTAAGTGTGCAAATATAGATAATAAAAAGTGTCAAATTTGTTGTCTTAGAGCTACTCAGTCTGTCTTTTGTCCCCAAAGGAAGAGCAGAACTGAAATAATAAATCCTCTAGAGGATCTAGAATCAAGGACACAGGAGAGCTTTCTCATAAATTGCCTCTCCATTACAGTCCCAGTATATTCACAATGAGAAGTCTAAATAAGATGAAGGAGAGGCTAATTCACTTTATAAACACTGCTTTAAATCTCTCTGTGTACCTGAGCCACAAAATTAATTATGACTGTAATAGAATGAAAAAATATGAGTTGTTTAAAAAAGGCAATGAATATTACCAGCACCTACTCCCTTAACCAGTTTACTTTCCAAAAGATGAGTAGATGACTTCATGAATCTAAATTGCTGGTGCAAAGCCACAGTATGGCAAACCACAGTTAATCAAGTATTCAGTAGCAAAATAACGTGTGATATTCTTATCATCAAAGCATATCTCTTTATTCTTTTAGAACAAGAATAAATGGGGCCACCACATTTTTTGTGAAATCACAAAGACAAGCAACTATATTTATATGTTTGTATATAATGAAGACTGATACAGAGATAACCCTAATGTTTTCTTTCTAGTATAAATTTAGGGTCCTTAGAAAAGCTTATTTCTTACTACCTTTCCCGGAGAAAGTAAAGACTCCCAACCTCTGCCTGATAACTAAGGCAGGCCACTGCAAGAAATGCTACATCTCAGGCTACTTCATTTGAATCAGATTCTACTTTGGTGAAAATTCAAATTCACTTACTGACACTGAATACATCTTTCGTCTTTTGTTCAAGGTCTTTCTTGAGGCCTACGTTAACCAGCAAATCTAGTAGTGAATTAATTTCTGCTGACTGTAAACATCTACAAGATCAACGTGACACCTGTACATTTTATGCAGTTTTGGGATGGATGCCCAAGGGGGATGGCCCTATCAATACTCTATGCACACAGTTCTCCTGGGCACTGTATGGTTAGGAAAGATGGGAGGAGTATTCCAGTTGCAGGTCATATTCCTGAATGCCTTCCACTGGCCAGGTACAACCAACCATTCTCAGAAACCCCATGTCTAGTTTCTGAGATAGGTAGCATTAGTATCACCTTCACTTGAAAAGTTGAGTCAAAGAGAACAAAACAATTCCCTCTGGAACATATAACTACCAGCTGACAGGGTCAGGATTTGAATCTACATTTATCTAACACAGATCTTGTGTGTGTGTGTGTGTGTGTGTGTGTGTGAAAGAGAGAAAAACGTGGGGCTTGAACTCAGGACCTAGTCACTGTCTGTGAGATTTTTTGCTCAAGACCACTTTGATCCACAGTGCCACTTCCAGCTTTCTGGTGGTTAATTAGAGATAAGAGTCTCATGGACTCTTCTGCGCTAGCTGGCTTTAAATCACGATCCTCAAATCTCAGCCTCTTAAGTAGCTAGGATTACAAGGCATGAGCCATCGGTGCCCAGCCTCACACAGATCTTGAAGCATTATAATAGTCTGCTATCATTTTGAGGCAGCAGGAGATCTAGAACTAGTAGATAATAGGGTCGTATGCCTTTGGTAGAGTATTTTGGATCTGTCCTGGCTCCAATCCCTGCCCCTCCTCCTTCAGTCTCCCAGATGCCAGATGTGGATTCAGTTGCCTTCAGCAACTTCCACTCTTTCTTCCACATTCCTCTTCACCCCTCACACTGCCCACCCATCTGTGGTGTCTAGTTTTCTAGGTCATTCTTATAGTTTCCGTCATAGCAAGTTTTCATCTCATTTGAAGTCAACGCAGAGTAGGTTCTAACTGAATTGCTTTCTTAAGGTGCTTCTGCAGCACATTCAGGACCCAATACCTCACTTCCTTTGTGTTGTGATGGTGGGGATTTTAGCTGCATCTTTTCCCAGGGCAGAGCTCCCACAAATGCTCGCTTTATAAGGTTTGTTGTGGTCAGACCGGAAGTGGCTTTATCATTGACTAGCACACAGTTTTTCTTGAAAAACCAAACCCTTCAATTACTTAACTCTCACACTGGAAGTAGTAAAGAACCATTTAGGGGGGGAGGATTGCTGTAACAATTGCTGTTGGCAAATGCTTGCTTTAGTTTTCTGCACAGACATCACTTTCCAGATGGATTTACCTGCTTTTTGGCTGATTATACTTAGTTGGTATTTGGATGCTACTCACAAAAATATCATACCCTAGGAAGGTAAAGATGGAAAGCAGAAGTCTAGCACTCCCTCAGGAAGTCTCAGATCTCTGACACACAAGTGCCCTTGGCATCTAAAGAGGCGGTTTTGCACGATCCCTGTGTAACAAGCCACCCTGGCTGGTGTTTTGCCGCTGAAGCCACGGTCTGCCCAGCAGTGTGGAGAACTTGGAGGTGATGGGCTTTGGAGAACGTCTTGCCATGCAGCAGCTTCCTAAGGCAAGTTTAAAGGTGATTTTGAAAACTTGTGACATTGCTTGAGAGTCTGAGCTGTGACTACATGATGATAATGCAGTGTATCATATACTTACAATGATAGCTATTACTTGCAAAGACATGACCAAATTGCAAGCTTCTTTCTTTTTTCTTTTCTTTTTTTTTTTTGGTCGGTCATGGGGCTTGAACTCTGGGCCTGGGCGCTATCCCTGTGCTCTTGAGCTCAAGGCGAGCGCTCTACCGCTTGAGCCACAGCACCACTTCCAGTTTTCTAGTGGTTTATTGGAGATAAGAGTCTCACGGACTTTCCTGCCCAGGCTGGCTTTGAACTGTGATCCTCAGATCTCAGCCTCCTAAGTAGCTAGGATTACAGTCCTGAGCCAACGGCGCCTGGCTCAAGCTTATTTCTTTTAGTAAGTATTGTTAAAGATTAGCCGGGCACTGGGTACTCATGTGGCTGAGATCTGAAGATCAAGGTTCAAAGCCAGCTCTGGCAGGAAAGTTCGTGGGACTCTTCAGTTAACTGCCAAAAAAGCTAAAAGTGGAGCAGTGGTGTAAGTGGTAGAGTGTTAGCCTTGAGCATAAAAGTTCACACACACACACACACACACACACACACAAGATTAAAAGGTGACCACAGATATTTTTGGAAAATAAAAGTTAAAGAAGGTATTGTTCAGGCTGAAGGAATAGCTAAAGTATTTGCCTAGCATGTTCAAGGCAAAAAGAAGAAAAAGACATTTCTAAACTCTTCCACACGTCCAGGGAGTGCAGAGTGTGGCAGAAGGATTTCAATAGTAGCAAGAAACAGCCTCATTAACCACAGATGGAAGTGTGGAGAGAGGCTTCTAAAGGTTTCTAAGAGCCCATCCTTACAAGGGCCATGTAATGGCGCCTGACTACCTTAGTGTAATTGGAATAAGATTTAGGAGTTTTGCCATTTAAATTCTAAGACATAACATAAACTTCTGCCTGATTGTACTTCAACTGATTTTAATTAATAAGATTCTCCGTTTTATCTGTATTCTGCCTTCTTCCCTCCCCATCTTCATTACTAAGTCTAGCATGGGATTAATGAAGCCATTACAGCCAGGTGTCAATTGTCCCCCAGCAGGAGATTGAGAATGAAGACCTCCTTAAATTCTCCACTTTGTGTCCTGGGCTGTCTTGCCTAAGTTTTGGCACTCTTCTTTGGAGACAGGGTCTTGTTATGCAACCCAGGTTGAGATCCTCTTGCCTCAGCCTCTCTGCTGCTTTGACTACAGGTGTGTGACACTGCCTCTGTCAGCCTAGACCCTTGTCAATGGAAGTACAAAGATTTCTTTTTCATAAAATCAAAACTTGTAGGTAGTTTAGATGAGATAACCATTTTATTTTTTTCTTTCCATTCTGAACTGATGAACTGAAACTCAAAATGAAAAGTTTCCTTTGTATATGAGACAGAAAGGTGAAAAAATCATTGTTTTTCTACATGTCAAAACAAAACAAACTTGGTTTTGTGTTAACTCACTCTTTTGAGATACTTGTACCACAGCAAACATCTTTCCTGACACGATTTGTCCTCTGTGCTGCCAGCCTACCATCCTCTGCTCTGAGTATTTCTCCAGGGGTGATTTGTCCCCTCTAGTCCAAGTGATCTCTATACATCTCATGTTCATGTGTGTTATTAATAATTGGCTGCAACCTTTTCAATTTTCTACTCTAATAGGCTCGCAGAGTTTGGTTACTTATCACGTTATGAGCTCAGTTCTTCTAGGTTTATACATTATTCGTCTAAGGCTTCAGGTAAATTGAAGGATCACCTGAGTAACTCAATGCTGCTGAAGAAGACATTGAGGCAAGGGCCAGGCTAGGCATCCCAGATGTTCCCTGCAAATCTGAGTCCCCGGGGTCATTTGGCCATATCATGTGTGGCTTTCCGTCTAGCACTGAAAAACAAGTATCACCACTAGAAAACAGGGGGGACTTTCTGAGCAGCACCTATTCAATCATGCATTGCTTCATCCTCACTCCAAGGGGCTATCTTTTTCCCAGTTAGATATCCTTCTTAACTATAAGCATGATGTTGCCTTTCATTGTGTTAGAATATATTCCAGATTCTTGCTCTACTAGAAATACTTGTGTCCATTCAGGAAGACTCTTCCCCAAACATTTATTCTGTGAGGAGAATTTCTTTGAAAGTTTGACTTAGATGTGTCTGTTTTGGAAGTTATGAGTCATATTTTAAAAATCCAGTGCTGCTGTTAGACTCGGGAATGGGGTGTTGTGCAGAAATAATGGAATTATGGGCTTCTGTGTGCTGGGGTTTTGTTTCAGTTTGCTTGTTGGTCAGCTGATTTCAGTTAGAGAGAAGCTGGACATGTCCCAGGGGTTGCTTGGCTGGTCAAGCTGGTCTCCCAAAGGAAGTGAGACCTGAGTCTGCTTCTGGGCTTCTCAGGCAAGAAATGAGTTGTTAAGGTGCCTGGAGGTGTCTGGCTTAGGACTGACTGCCTCTTGCTTAACCAAAACCACAAGACATGGACTTGAGAATCATGAGCCCAGCCCATTCATATAACACAAAATAACAGCAGCCAAATTCCATCTCCAGTCTCAGAAGGCACAGCCAAAGTACAGAATAATTTTATCCCTTTGTCCACTTGCCCTAACCATAGTAAAGAGAGGGGTGGAAATGGGGGAGGGGGAGAGAGAGAGAAAAAGAGAGAGAGGTGGGGAAGGAAGAGAGGGAGGGAGGGGGAGAGAGAGAGAGAGAATGTGTGTGTATGATAATCTCTGAGTCTAAGTTTTTTAAAGTCCCCATACTATTTCAGTTCTGGAAGGATCTACCCTTTCTTAATATTGTTTTACTTTATTCACTCACTGTGATCAGCCAGGTGTCAAGGGGTGACAGGTATCTTGTTTTCCAGGTAAAGTATGCTCATTACCCTGTGGGTCTGGGGTTCTCAAGTTCTTTTAAGTCATATATTCACTGATGAGATTTTAGTCTATCATTCCTGCAGGCGGTTGATTCCATCTCAGGCACTGTGGGTCTTCATGTCACAGGGAACATCTCTTATAGTTTCTTATAGGTCTGAGTGGCCCTTGCTGGTATCCAAGAATGGACAATTTTAACAACCATAGGAAAGAAAATAAATGATTGTTATATCCATGATACCAAAGCAAAGTGAAGGACAGCTTTGCCTTCTGTGCTGACTGAACATCCACCTTGTATAGTGGCAAATAAACATCACATTGAGGTCTCCCCCCAACAACCACATGTGCGCATGTGCGTATGCTTCAAATTACCAAAAACTAAGCGAACTACTGAAAATATAATTGTGTACCAAAAATAAAAATAAAAAAGGGACAGACACATAAGTATAATTCTTATGGATTGTCACAATTAAGTTTGTACATTGCAAAGTTCCAAAACAAATCAATGTTCTCTGAATATTTATACTTAAAAGACCTATAGAGAGGGAGGGGCTGCCTCGCTTCCATTCTAAGCCATGCGCTGTAAACTCATGTCAAGGCCAAGCTGTGTGGGAAGGTTTTGTTCATCAAAATTCTCATAATACACAGAGATACCAAGACCAGCTAGTTTAAAGTTGTTCTCTGTAGTGCACCTTCTCATCTTCCCTCCACCAATGAAAGTCTGCTTTCTTTCAGTAGCAAGAAGACTCAAAGTAAAAATAAAAGCCACATTTGTATGTTGGCTAGTCAGAATGCTCTCCTCATTGGAAAACCACCATTGGAGGGCCAGGAAATGACAATTTTCAGCATCCTGTGGTATGTGAGGTATAAACCATACATAGTGTCATGTGAAACTGGGGCCACGCATATACTTCAGGAAAATCCTTCCCCCACCCCCATACTCTGGGGTTGTTGGTTTTTGTGCTTGTGAATCAATTCCTGTATTTTTCTACAGAGCATCTCTGGCTCCTGCCGGAAGGAAATGAATTTAATTCTCTGGAGGAAGCTAGTCTTGAGGCTTACTAAAACCTCTGTCTTACTAAAACCTACAGGTCCTTATAAGCCATGTAAGCTGCACAAAGATAAGACCCATGATGTGTATCCCATGATGAAAAAGTCATTGGCTCACTGTCTGGAGAAACAGATTTTTTTTAAGGCACTATTGCAGCTTAAGCATATAAACAAGCCCTCCTTTTTCATTTAAATTTTGCCTTCCCCTTGGGCAAGGGCTGCTTATAAGTTATACAAAGATTTAGAAAGTAGCTAGCAAGTCACTGGGGTCATAACTAGGTCTGGCTCCTACTCTTGTACCGTGAAAACATGTTCTGTCCATTTCGTAGATGACAGCAGACATGATTGTATGGATAGAATGCTCCTGCCTAGGCTAGTTGAAAATAATAGTTTCGATGCTCAAATTCTTTGAAACTAAAATAAATAAATAAATAAATCAGAACTGAAGTCACAGCACTGAATCACAATCTGAAGTGATAGCAGATATTAACAGGTGTAACTGGACTAGGTGTGTGAGTTGATATGTCAGTCTCTGATGATGTATTTGACATAATAATTTTTTTTTTTTTGCTGGTCCTGGGGCTTGACCTCTGGGCCTAGGCGCTGTCCCTCTACTCTTCAGCTCAAGGCAAGTACTCTACCACTTGAGCCACTACCCCGTTCCAGTTTTCTGATGATTAATTGTCTGGACTGGCTTTGAACTTTGATCCTCAGATCTCAGCCTCCTAAGTAGCTAGGATTCTAGGCACGAGCTACCAACGCCTGGCTTTGACATAATACTTGATATAATTTGAAATCATTTAGAAGATAAGCTCATTGTCTGTATTGTGTGTGTGTGTGTGTGTGTGTGTGTGTGTGTGGTATTGCTAGGGATTAAAGCCACTTCACACATGCTAGGCAAGTACTAAACCACTGAGTCACTTCTTCAGCCATCTTTAGCATTCAATTTGATTTGATTATTTCTTAGTGATCTTATGTGTTTGCTTTTAGTTTTCGTTTTTTTTGCTTTTAGTCCCAATCAATGGCAGTGGCGGAAATAGTCACAAGCCCATTTCAGGTCTAGTTGTATAACCTATGCCTCAGTTTCCTCAGATATGAGAATAGGATAAAATATCATCTAACTCCAAGGGTGTTTTCTTACTTCATAATTTAACAAATATTATGGCATGGCCCTGAAGTGTCAGGTATTGAAGTTACGACAGGAAGCCACGGTGAAGGCATGTCACAGCCTCATCCCTGTTATAGCACAGGGAGGAAAATGTACAACTAAGCAATTTTTTTAAAAAATCAGGCAATTTTACATGATTTTCAGTGCTAATGAAAAGACTAGTGTGAAAAGGGAGGTCTTCTTGAGAAAAAGATATTGAATTGAAGGATGGAAGGAAAGCTGTTGGAGGGTGAGGAAAACACGTGTGAAGGCTCTGAGGTACAAATATGTTTAAAGGTGAACCAAGCCAGGCTCTGGTGGCTCACACCTATACTCCTAGCTACTCAGGAGGCTGAGATCTGAGGATCACAGTTCAAAGCCAGCCCAGGCAGGAAGGTCCCTGTGAGACTCTTATCTCCAATTAACCACTCAAAAGCTGAAAGTGGAGCAGTGGCTCCAGGCGGTAGAGCACTAGCCTTGAGCAAAAGAGCTCAGAGACAGCACTCAGGCACTGAGCTCAAGCCCCACAACTAACAAAAATGAATAAATAAATAATAAATATTTAAAGGTGAACCAGCTCAAGCAGGTGATGATACACACCATACAAAATATTAAGAGTAAAAAAAAAGTGATGTGAGCTAGTGGAGTTAATGGATGAGATACAGGTACAGATAGGTGCTGTAGATATAGGTATAGGTAGATATAGATATAGGTGCTGGCTTGTAGGCCAAGGGAAACAGATGAAATTTTCCTGAGTACCATGGAAAGCCATTAGAAGACTTTGTCCATGGCTAACACCTGACCTCACTTAGTCTTTTAAAAGAACTTCCCTAGCCAGGCACCAGTGGCTCACACCTGTAATCCTAGCTACTCTGGATCTGGAGGCTGAGATCTGAGGATCGCAGTTCAAAGCCAGCCTGGGCAGAAAAGTCCCTGAAACTCTTATCTCCAATTAATCACCAGAAAACCAGAAGTGGCGCTGTGGCTCAAGTGGTAGAGTGCTAGCCTTAAGCTGAAGAGCTGAGGGACAGTGCCCAGGTCCAAAGTTCAAATCTTATGACCAAAAAAAAAAAGAAAAAAGAAAAAAGACCTTCCTGGATATTGTGTGAATTAAAGAAGAAACTTACATTAAATAATGAATAGTTGGCATTGTGTAAAATAACCCTAACTCCTAATACATGCTAAGTTACATCAGTGCTTTTTTTTAGTCATAAAAAGGTAATATTGTCAGGCTCTGGTAGCTCAAACCTGTAAACTCAGGAGGCTGCCCAGGTTCATAGCCATCCAGGCCAGGAAAATCTGTGAGACTTATTTCTGATTAACCAGCTAAAAGCTGAAAGAGGAGCTCTGGCTCAAGTGGTAGAGCACAAGCCTTGAGTGAAAAAACTAAGGGACAGCACCCAGGCCCCAAGGTCAAACCCCAGTACTGGCACATAAAAAAGTAATTACAATAACAATAATACTTAAGTTCAACATTATGGTCTGATAGTGTCAATTCAACAGGTACTTCTGAAATGCAATACCTCTTTCATTTCAGCCAGAGCAATGATAGAAAAAAAAATCAGACTGGGATTGAATTTATTGGGTTTGGAAGGACTCAAACATAAAGCTAATATGAGCTCTTTTAAATTATTGTCCACATAATGCACGGGCTACATGAAAACTTTTTAATGGCTCAAATTTGTTTAGGATTTTTCACTAATTAAACTAGTATACCCATCTATAAAAAAAGGTACTTCTTGATAACAACTGGTTTTCCAGAAACCACTATATTTACTTTGGTGAGATTTACTTCTGGCCCAAATGAGAGAGAATAATTGAAGGATATATAGAGGACATGTATGTTTGGAAGCCTGGTGTGTTTACTCTAATTCTCAGACATTAGGAAAAGGTCTTTCAGGGTAGAGAAAAGCCAAACCCACACATTCTCAGTATAGGTGATGATAACTGCTTTGGGTTTTAACACTTTTATGGAAGTCTCCTCAACTATCAGGCCAAAGGGCAGAATCACATTCCTGTGTCACCAGTGAGAAACTGGAGGCACAGTAGGTCCCAGTCTTCTTTAGATCAATAAAAAGCTTGAGGATGTGGTCCACAGATAGCGAGACAGCAAATAGCACAGGCAGAGGGTAGGGGGCAAGTTTTAGCCCCAGCACTGAAAAAAAAAAAGAAAAAGAAAAAGAGGAGTGTGTGAGGGGGAGAGTGTGTCTGCTTTCCCAGATCTCTCTAAGCCTCACTTTCCCCATCAATTGGTCCTAATAACCCCGCCCTCCTAAAATCACTAGGAAGATTGAGGGAGAGAATCCCTCTAGAGGGTTAGGCACACACAAAGAACTCAGCAATTATCATCTGCTGGGGTTGTTGCTGCTAGTTGAAGGTCAAACTACCTGCTCCCTGTTATTTCACTCATTTAATTCCAGATTTTAAAAATATGGTGTTGGTATTCCAGGTTAAAAAAAAAAA
>NW_012267225.1:25380179-25402081 GCF_000151885.1 Dipodomys ordii
CCCCCCCCCGCGCTCCTGCACAGATGTCGCCTGCTGCCTCCGGGGCCGCCACACTGCCCGCCCCGAGAAGGCCGCGGGGTGCGCGCCCGGGGATAGCGCACCTTCCCTGAGTGCTCTTCCGCGTCCCCCTGTCCGGGTCTGGCCTTGCTGGGACCTGAGCAACCCGGTCAGCTTGGAGTGTTTCCCATGGAAGTCCCAGGAGACAATGGCGAGCTTGCTCTGCCGGCTGAGGCACGACGTCCCTCTGGGCTGAGCACGCGCACGGCTCTGGCTGGGCTGCAGCCCGCGGGGATCAGGGGCCTGGCTGGGTGGGGACATCAAAGCCCCCCCACCCCCGACCTGGACAACTGTGTTGCCCATTTGGGACATGGATGTCCATGGAGACAGACTTAACAGTGGCAGGCCGGAGGCGGCTCGAGGGATCCATAATTGACGATGTTGTTTTTACCAATACGGTTTGGTATTTCACAAACACTGCTGCTGCCATGTATTGCTTCAGTCTGTCCTTTTAGGGAAAACACCTTCTGTCCCCAAGACACCAGCAGTTAACCGTGCTGAGTCAATGTAAGGAGGGGGGCGGGGAGCCGACGTTCCCGGAGGCATTGATGAGGGTAGACAAGTAAACTGGGCAGGACTGAGAGAGGTCGCTTATGCCATAGCGGTACCCCAGCTAACTTAGAGCAGTTGAAGGGGTGAAAAGAGCAGGTCTTCCTGCCACCCACTGTCACCATTCATTTCCCTTATTTATAAATAACACTCTTAGTCCCCAAGTGATTGTTTAGCCTGATTGTCTGGGCCTGAAAGGAAGGCTGGAAGGGAAGAGGTTAAAGGCAGCTGTTTGCACCAGATGGCTCCTGGTGGTGGAGGGGTGGCCTATATTAGGTGCTAATTTAGGACATTACAAAGACTTTCTTGTTTGTTTTGTGGGGGTGGAGGGCATGGGAGTCCTGAGGCTTGAACTCACAACCTGAGGTTTTGTGCTCAAGGCTAGTGCTCTATCAACTTGGTTAATTGGGGATTAAAGGCTCCTGGACTTTCCTGGGGGAGAGGGGGTTGGGGTTGGGGGATGAGGGCAGCAGTGGCTTGGAACTCTGATCCTCAGGTCCCTGCCTCCTGAGTAGATAGGATTACAAGTGAGCTATCAGCGCCTCACCATTTCAGAGACTCTTGGACAAAGGTCCTGAAAGTTTCTTCTGTTGCTTTAGTTGTGATCAGGGAAATGTTTATGAATTTTATTAAGTTTTGGTGTTAGGACAAAGGGTCCAAACCCAGTTGAAGGAAGTTTTCTTTCTTATTACTTTTCTTTCTTTTTATTTATTGTTTTCTTAGGAAGAGATTCAATCTAGACTTACTCTTTCTTTTGGACTCAGTGTTGCTAACACTGCTAGCAACTGTTGCAAGTGTTTGCTATAAGTCTCTGCAGCAGAAGTCAGAGAAGACTTGAATACTTGAATACCAAGAGCTTAGATGTGATCAGCTCCATTCAGGTAGCTGCAGATGCCTTGAGGCCCCCCAAGCAAAGCTGTTCCCCTTCCTCCTGCCAGGGAACAGGGGACAGGCCGGGAAGAGCTGCCAGCTCCAGAGCCCACCGCCTCTGCAGATGGCCAGGTCATTTTGTGGTTTACAAATGACCAAGTCAAGTTGAAGCTACAGTCGCTGTGGTTACAGGCAACCCTGATTAGTCACACAGTTAGTGACCTAGTTATGACACACCCTCTTTTAAAAGAACATTATTCAACATCTTGCTAGCTTGGTTTCAGAAATGGCCCCAGCATAACAAGGAAAAGCAAAAATCTGGGGTGTGGATTTGAGTAAACCAGGAGTTTGGGTTTGCTAAAAGGCAGTAAATCTGGGTGTGACACCTCGGAGTTTCAACTGAACTTTGACCAGTTTGCTTTCCAAGTTCAGGGATGGCCCTTTCCGAGGGGAATCTGAAAGAGATTCTGGGAGACAAAAGAAAAGAGCTTCCTGGTTACTTACACTGTGTATTTGTGGGCATGGGTCAAATGAAAGTGGGGAGCAAGGAAGGCAGGAAGGGGAACAAGAACCCTCAGTATGGAAGCTTGTGTGGGTTTTTTAGCTTTTTAAAAATAGCACTGCTTTTACCACAGCGACACAGGAACTTATAAACACGAATTGCCAGCGACAGTAAACAAATTAGTCAACTGTATCTGAAAAGCTGAGCAAGTGTCTCTCTGTCTCTCTGTGCCCACCCACCCCCCTTTTTACAAAGCAAAAATGCAAAACAAAAACTCTTCCCCCCCTTCTTTCCCCCCCCACCCTAAAGGCTTCTTTACTGGTGTTTGCCCAGGAACAAATAGTCTTTCATATGAATGGTCTCCAAAAGTTCATACGTAAAAAAGTGCCAAACGTCTGGGTACCCACAATGCGGCCTCTGCTGCATACTGGAGCTTTTCTGTCCTGAATTTGTGATCTGCTATCAGAGTCCTTTAATTCTCCGAACAGAGGGCTCTTTGGGAGAAGAAAGGATGGGGGCGGGGGAGCAGCAATGGAATCAATCTTTTCTTTCCGCCTTCCTTTTGCTGTTTTCTTCTAGTCAGCAAGTAGTGCTTGAATTCCTCTGATCTTTGCAAGCATTTCCTGAGGTGAGGACCAGGAAGGGGTTAAAGGAGGCTAGGGCAGGTTTCCCTACTGGGTGGGGCAGCTGAATGGGTTCTACCTCTGAGAGGTTCACAGAAAAAGAGGCACCCACTCCAGATGCCCTTTATCTCCTTTGCAGTTTTTCCTTGTTCTGTGTGTTTAATACAGTTTTTAGTGGTATTCTGCCTTTTTCAAGCATCCGTTTCCTTTAACCACCAGGCTCTACAGATACTCTCACCACTCCAAAAGTAGTATCCTGTGAAATGAAAAGAAAAAGGCACCGATTAGAAGGGCAATAAGGACTGTTTTGAGAGCTGGGCAAAAATAATGATTTGTAATTAAATTTTAATGGCTGATCAACAATGCATTTTAAACATTTGGCTACCTTTACACTCCCATTTCAGTGGATTCAATTTGACACACTTTGTGCAGCCTCAGTAAGAGCTAGGTGGTTTCCTCCATGCCAGGTTAGGGGAGAGAGGGAGATACCTCATGGCCACGCTCTTGTTGGGCTCAGACTTCAGTGGGACTGAGCTAAAAAAAAAGTGTGTGTGTGTGTGTGTGTGCATGTGCGTGCCTGTGTGCATGTATGTGCGCATGCATGCGTGTGCCAGTCCTGTGCCTTGAACTAAGGGCCTGGGCAATGTCCCTGAGTTTTTCTGCTCAAAGCTAGCACTCTACCACTTAAACCATAACTCCACTTCTGGCTTTTTTGGTGGTCAATTGAAGATAAGAGTTGCAAAGACTTTCCTGCCCAGGCTGGTTTCCAACAATGATCCTCCATGTCAAATTCCCGAATAGCTACAATTACAGCCACCAGTGCCCAGCAAGAAGTCATCTATCTATCTGTCTGTCTGTCTGTCTGTCTATCTGTCTATTTACACTTGATGGGGATAGAACTGAAGACCTTATTATACAAGCTGGGCAAATTTTCTACTATTAAGCGAAGTGCCAAATCCAATAAATCATATAATAAACAACTGTTGATTAGGGATATTTGCTTTGAAAAGAAAACAAGACAGTGAAAAGGCCTCTCCAAGGAGTTGATATTTAGGCTGAGACTTACAAACACAAAGGAGGCAGGGAAGTTTTTTCACGCGGAAGGAATAGTCCAGGCAGAGACTTAAGGAGGCCAAAGCCTGGGAGAAGCTGCTCAATTTGTAGAGAAATGAGTCCTTTGTCAGGGTTGAGAGGAAGAGGGCACCCAAGGGAAGCTCAGTGTTCCTTTACTTTCTCATTCTTCAGTGCTTTCCTGGGTTGTAATTTACATTCCTGTGCCCTTCCTGCAGCCAGTATCCACCTTGGATCTTCTACTTGAAGCTAACAAAATTACTGATAGTCCAGAACCCATGCCAACACTTGCAAATCTCCTTTGTTTGTACTTTAAACCCAGCTGTATTTATGGGCTAGAGGGGCCAAAATACGATGTTGGAGCTGAGCACCAATGGCTCACACCGGTGATCCTAGCTACTTAAGAGGCTGAGACTGAGGATTCTGGTCCAAAGCTAGCCTGGACAGGAAAGTCGATGAGGCCCTTATCTCTAACCACAAAAAGCTGGAAGTGGAGCTATAGTTCAAGTGGTAAAGCTCAGAGACAGTATACTCAGGCTCAGAGTCAAGCCCCAGGACCAGAAAAAAAATTGGAGATGGGGGAGGGGAAGTGTAGAGGTGCCTGTCCTATGGAGCCGGCAGAATGATGGGGACAGGCTGTCTACTATTAGAAATGGTCCTCAGTTGAGGTTTGTGACCATCAAAAGCAATCCTCTCCTCATTGATGTGCCCTCCTTTCTCGCTGCTCTTCATGTATACAGTTGAGAGGCCTGACTCCCAGCCCTCCAATTCTGCTCCATACTTCTTCCAAGAGGCCTGGACATCCCTCCCACATCATCCCTGTTGCCCTCCACCCCAGAACCTTGGAAGTGACTTGGCAGATTTGCTGTTCTCTCTCATGAAGCAGTATGTTGCCTGAGTGAGTCACTGAGGAAAGCCATTCTCTTTTCCCTTTTCTAGTTTTCTCCTCTAGTTTTTATGCTTTGCTTCGTTTTATTTTAAAACAAGCTTTTACAATGTAGCCCAGACTGGCCTCAAGCTCTGGATCCTTTAGCCTCTACCTCCCAAGCACTGGGATTTATAGATATGTGCTACTACCCCTGGGTTTAAACCTAGGCTTTTCATGGGTAGGGTTTTCTAGTCTTTGAGTAGAATATGAGGTGGAGAGATGAATGATACTGAGACAGAAGGAAGAAAAGGAATTAGGGACTGGGAGGGGTTTTGAGAGGATACCTCTGTCTTTATTCCCAGGTTTCCAAGTTCAGGAATGAGATTTGTGTGCTCTTATGATTTGCTTAATGTTTTTCTCTCTCTCTCCTTCTCTCCCTCCCTTCCTCTTTTACTCACTTTCTGTACCAGTGCTAGGGCTTGAACTTAAGGCCTGGCAATGTCTCTGAGCTTTCATATTCAAGGCTAGCCTTCTACCACTTAAGTCATAGCTCCACTTCTGGCTTTTGGGTGGTTCATTGAAGACAGGAGTCTCGTGGACTTTACTGCCTAGTCTGGCTTTGAACTAGGATCCTCAGACCTCATCCTCCTGAGCAGCTATGATTACAAGTATGAGCCACTGGTGCCCAGCTTATAGTTTCCTTTTTATAGGATGTAGTGAGTACTCCTGAGCTGTTTGCCTCAGAGAGTAATACAATGGGGAATCTGGATTGCCCTCATCCTACTCCTTTTGGGGTCTCTGCCTTCTTTCTGGGTGCCAGGGAGTTTTTCCACAGTGGCCCTGGGCAGTTGGTCATGAGCTGATCTCCATCTGACACTGATGGCTTTCATGACTCCTTGTCCTGTTGAAAAGCACCTAGAATACAAATCTTAGGGCTGCATTTCCTGATAGAGAGAGGAGAAAATGACTTTAGAGAAGCCTCTACTACTCATTCTGCCCAGGCCAAGACAGCAGCCGAGCAGGGGCAGAGGCCTAGGTCTTAAGGCCAGGGCCTTTCCCACAACCTCTAACTCCCTTTTCTCACCTTACCTTCCCAGAAGAGCATCAATGTCTCCCATCTTTTAAAACTTTACCTTTCTTTCTTCCACAATAGAAACTAATGATTCTTTAAAAAAAATCAAGTTGTCCAGAGTCACAGAAAACTAATTTCCTGCACAACTCTACCCATTCTATCTGTCCTTGGTTCCCCCAAATCCAAGTCTGGGTTCTGAGATGTGGAATGGAGCCTAGCTCTGCTGTGGACTGGCTATAGAATCCTGACAATTTACATGATTTCTCTGGGCCTCCACAGCTTGTCTGTACAATGAGGATACAATGGCACCTGTGTCCTAGAGCCACTATGAGAATTAAGTGAGATCACTGAGGAGTTCCTGGAGATGTTCATTGTGTTAGGTAAGGGCTCAAACATATGTTGTCCAGCATGGGAATCAGCACTGGCTCTCACACACCAGCTTCTTTCTGAACTCCTTCCTTGGCTTTCCTAACCTTCCTGACTTCTCCTCTCCATCTGCATTCATATTCTGGGTGGCCTCACTGTCTTCTCCAATTTCTTCTTGAAGTTTTACTTCCATCTTTTTTTGCTCTTCTTGATCTCCCCAGGAGAGTTCCTGTCCGCCCAATTGTTGAGTCACACTGTAGTCTCTTTCTCCTTTTATTTATTTATTTTTATTGCGCTGTCTTGGAGGGCTTGAACTCAGGGGTACTGTCCCCGAGTTTTATTTTGCTCCAGGCTATTGAGCTATCACTTGAGCCACAGCTTCACTTTGGATTTTTTGGTAGTTAATTGAAGATAAGAGTTTCATGGATGGAAGAAGCACTGTGGCTCAAGTGGTAGAGCGCTTGCCTTGAGCTGAAGAGCTCAGGGACAGAGCCCAGGCTCAGAGTTTAAGCACTATAATGGACATAAAAATTCTACTTGGGACTGGGAAGGTGGCTCAGTGGTAGAGTACTTGCCTCACATGCATGAGGCCCTGGGCTCAATTCCTCAGTACCACATAAGCAGAAAAAGCCAGAAGTGATGCTGTGGCTCAAGTGGTAAAGCGCCAGTCTTGAGCTGAAGAGCTGAGGGACAGTGCCCAGGCCCAGAGTTCAAACCCCATGACTGACCAAAAAAAAAAAAAGTCTCACAGACTTTTCTACCCAGGCTGGCTATGAACCACAATCCTCAGATCTCAGCCTTCTGAGTAGCTAGGATTATAGGTGTGAGCTACTGGAACCCTGCTCCACCATATGCTTAATGTTAAGACAAGGGAGTTTGACAAAGGCCTACTTAGGAGGATCTTGGCAAGGCCTGATCCTAACTATGAAATGAGTCAATAGTAGTAAGAGTAGAAACTACTGAATGGGATGTGTTAAGGAAGGGGAAACTTCAACTGCACAGATAATAATAGTAAGAATGTCTATTATTGTTGTTGTTTAGTTGTATCTCTCATTTTCTTTCAGAGTTCTTCCAGATCCTTGAGGTGTATAAGCTATAATGGAAATGAATAGAAGAACTGCTTCACTAACATGTCTGTGCTGTGATGAGCACAAGAGCACCAGTGTGGTTTCGGAATCGACTCATTCCTTCAATGTCTCCTAAGCATGCATGGTGAGCTCAGCTCTAGGGATGTAATTGAGCAATAACCTGCCCGCCTGGAGTTTGTTGTCAACTAAGGGAGATAGTTAATAGAACAACTAATTACAGTGAAAATGTGCAGGTGCTATGGCAGGTCTGAACAGAAGTTCAGAGCTTCATATTCGGGACACTTAACCTGAAGTTTGGGAGATCAGACAAGGCTTTAACGAGAGTCAAAAATCTAAGCTAAGACAAGGGAAAAGAGGAAGAGTCAGCCAGGTGGAGGAAGAGGACCTGCTGAGGGCACAGAAGTCGTTTGGTGCAGAAGCATGACATTTTTGCAGAACTGAAAGAGTTCAGCTTTGTTAGAGTACTAGCAGGATGCTGAAAGAGACAGAGTTGGAGAGAGTACAGTGACTGTAGCCTGTGGACCAGGTACATGGGTTTTGATTTTACCCTAAAAGGCAAAGGAAAGCCATGAGAGGATTTTAAATGCTGCTGTTGCTTGTGTGTGTGTGTGTATGTGTGTGTGTGTGTGCGCGCACGTATTTGTGTGTATGTGCACACTTGTACATGTGTACCAATCAGATTTGAGTATTAGAGGCTCCATTTGGCTATTGAAGAGGAGCAACATTGAGGCAGGAAAGTCAGTGAGGAGGTGAGACAAGAGGGGAGGTGATGGGCCCCAGCTACAGTAGGTCAAGGGAGAGGAGAGAAGTAGATGGGTTGGTGGAATATTTGACAGGACTTGTGATAAATTGGATATAGACGTGATGAAGAGAGGAAAGAAGATACTCTGTATTTCTGATCTAAGCAACTGGGAGGGAATTAGTGATACTTGGTGAGTCTGAAAGCATGAGGTGGTAAAGTATGGCAGGGAAGGGTTTCTTTCTTCCTTCCTTCCTTTCTTTCTTTTGAAAATGAATAAAATATTTTTATTGTAAGATACAGCAGGAAATTACTTCAACAAACAATTCACTAAACACCATTTATGCTCAGGAGTTTCAAAGAGATAATGAGTCTGTTTATTTATTGGCTTTTTTTGTCTGTCTTTCTCTGTGAATAAACACCATGCCGTCACTCCCATCTCTGAAACTAATTGTTGTGCATTTGAGAAAATAATTTATGTATAGCTCTGAGGTTTTTTTTTTTTGTTTGTTTTTTGTTAGTCGTGGGCCTTGAACTCTGGGCCTGGGCGCTGTCCCTCAGCTCTTCAGCTCAAGGTGAGCACTCTACCACTGAGCCATAGCTCCACTTCTGAGAAAATAATTTATGGATATTTTTTCCTCCTTTTTTTTTGCCACAAAGAATAAGAATACTTTATTCAAAACATTTTCAAGGAAAAAATATTTCAAAGCAAATTACTTTTTTGAGGGTACTGTTTGGGTTTGAATTTAGGGCCATTTTCTTGCTAGGCAGGTACTCTGCCACTAGTGCCAGACCCCTATCCTTTTTCATGTTGGTTATATTTTAAAAAAATTAAATTGTTATTATAAGGGTAGTGTGTAGAAGAGTTACAGGTACCTAATTCAAGTAAAGAGTACACTTCTTTTTTTTTTTTAAATTGTGAAAATACCATACAGAGGCGTTACAATTGCATGAGCAAGGTAATGAGTACATTTCTTATCAAGCATTATTGCCTCCTCCTTTGCTCCTTTGTTTCTCCTTCCCATCCCTTCCCATCTCCACCCCCCTCTCCCCGCCCTGCCATGCCAAAGTTGTAAAGTTCATTTTCCACAGAACGTCTTGTACATCTCATTGTTGCAATGGGTCCACCTGTATGCCTACTTAAACAATTTGTTTTTTCCCTTCCCCTCCACAAATTATACCAACATCAAATACAGTGAAAACAGGGGTTATAGCATGGGGGAGGGACATACAAAGCAAAAAGAAATAATCTTATAAATATGTTAGAAACAACAGCAAGAAAGAAAAAATATTTGAGTTCTTATCTTGGGGTTCATTTCGCCTGACATCAACTTATCTGACCGTTTCTGCTTGTCTCAGACATATACTAGTTATTGCAAATAAGGGAAACCATGGGACCTATGTTCCTTTGGGCCTGGCTTACTTCACTAATAAGAGTACAGTTCTTTTTGGACAATGTCACCCCTTCCCCTACTGTCTCCTAGTTTTTCCCTCCTATCTCCGCCCACAAGTTGTGTAGTTCATTTTTAACATAGTGTTCAGTGGGTACCGTGGCTGCATCTAAGAATTTCTTTTCCACATGTTGAGTTTGAGTTTCCTGAGAAAATCCATGTGGACATGAGTTTGAAACCTTGGTCATCATGGCAAAGCAAGGTACAGATTTAAGAAAGATGATTCTCATGAGCTTTACCTATTTTTCTTGCAGTCTGCAATCTTTGTTGGTAAAAAAAGAAATTCACCCAAGTGAACTCTGTTTGAATACAGAGGATTTGATGAGAGTGTTGCTCCCAAGGAAGCTCCAGGGAGTGGAGCAACTCTTCTGGACTACATAGAAAAACTTGTTCTCCCTACTTTGTAGTGAATTCTCTGCTAATCCATGGATCCATGACGTGTGTGTGTGTGTGTGTGTGTGTGTGTGTGTGTGTGTGTGTGTGTGTGCATGAGCATGTGGAGCAAATGTGATAGGGAAGTTGTACAGTACAATACAGTTGCTAGGACAGCGTGCTGATATTTACTTGTCTAGTCTATTAAGCCCTTGGTGCTACTCTTACCCTGGCTTTTGTAGAGCTGGAGGAAAGTGACTGGGCACTCTAAACTGAGTGTGAATGCCCCTTCAGCAGTGAAATCTTGGGTTATTTAAATATAACTGTGCTCTCAGAGCTTCAGTTTCTTGCTCTGTAAAAATCAGTGGCAATATCTGCTTTAGCAGGAGAGAGAATTAGATGAGATAACTCTGTGAAATGCCTGACAGATGGTAGGAAGCACGCAGCAACTGCTCCTTTTCTCTTGTTACTTCTCCTTTCTGCTTGCTCAAGTCACTGTTTTCTCAAGGAGCAGGAAATATACATAAGTCACTTCTTTCGGTAGTGATTCATACAGATGAATATTAACACATGTGTATGGGATGATCATGTGTTATTCCATTAAAAAGCAGTTGTAACCACTCAATAGCATTTTGGAAAGTTGAGATAAAGGAAAAACCATACACTAATAATACTTCTGTCTACAGATAGACACATAATCCATTTTATTTTTTAGCTTGTTTACCTAGGCATTTATATTATTACACCAAAATAGAATAATCACTTATGCACAGCAAACATGTAGCATTAGAAGATATTCAAATCTAAATTATTTTCAGAATGAATGATACGTGCTTTAAAAACATTTGGTTTTTCAGCTGAGCACTGGTGGCTCATGCCTGTAATCCTAGCTTCTCAGGAGACTGAGACTTGAGGATTGTGGTTCAAAGCCACCCAGGGCAGCAAACTCCATGAGACTCTCATCAGCAATTAACTACCAGAAAACCAGAAGTGGCACTGTGCCTGAAATGGTAGAGTGCTAGCCTTGAGCTGAAGAGCTTAGGGGCAACTTTCAGGCCCAGAGTTCAAGACCTACGACCGACAAAACAAAAACAAAAAAACCCCAAAATATTTGGTTTTCATATAGATTGATGTGTTACTCTAATTTCCTGCCTCGTGTCTAGAACTTCTTGGAGGCCATGACAGTGTTCATGTATTAAAAAAATGATATCTACCAAATTATAGATGTGTTACAGGCAAGAACAATGGCATGCAGTGCTCAGATAGGCTTAATCTCAGCTCATGAAGTTAAGCCATGGAGTCCATCCTCGTGAGCCCAAGTTGCCTTACTAATTACCACAGCCCCAGATTTCACCATACTTTGGAGGTAAGTGTACTCACCTTGCAAGTGTCAGGGGGTTCACAAAGAAGACTAAAAGAGAACATGGAGGGCGCCAGTGGCTCATGCCTGTAATCTTAGCTGGTGAGGAGGTTGAGATTTGACCATCACATGGTGTGAAGCCGGCCCAGGGAGAAAAGTCTGTGAGACTCTTATTTCCAATTAACCACCAGAAAATTGGAAATGGTGCTGTGGCTTAAAGTGGTAGAGCACTAGCCTTGAGTGAAAAAGCTCAGGGACAGTGGCCAGACCATGAATTCAAGCTCCATGACTGGGGGGGAGAAAAAAAAAAGAAGAATAAAAAGAAAGAAAGAAGCAAGCAAGAAAGAAAGACAACATGGAGCTAAGCATTGTTGGCTCATACCTGTAATCCTAACTAATCAGAAAGCTGAGATCTGAAGGTCTTGATTCAAAGCCAGCCTGGGAAAGAAAGTCTATGAGACAGTCGTCTCCAATGAACTTAACAAAAAGCCAGAAGTAGAGCTATGGCTCAAGTTGTAGAGAGCCAAGCAAGAGATGGAATTCATACCCCCGTACTGGCACAGAGAGAGAAAGAGAGACAGATAGACAGACAGACAGAGACATAGAGACAGAGAACATGGAGAAATGGAATATTCAGTGCAAATCCATTTACTAGATCCCTTGGACTAACTTGGGGTGATGAGGTAGTAGAGAAAGTTTAATAAGCACAGTGATCTTTGAAATTTAGAAGAAAAGTTCTAGGTCCAGCTAGAAGGAAACTAGTCAAGAGCTTCTTTTTCAAGGAGTAAAAATGTCTCTAGCTTCAAATTAAACAGGGATGAACGGCTCCAAATCATGATTGAAATTAGAGAATTCCTTCAGCAAGAATTTCTTACGAAAAAAAAAAAAAGAGAATTTCTTTCTTTAAATAAAAACCACTCCACCAGCTAGAGTTAAGTCATTCTGAATGAAGCCAAGTGGCTACCTGATTGTGACCTGACTTGACTGAACCTTGGACAGGAGAGAGCTGGGAGTTTGAGAAATTTGGAAATATTCTCTATGTCTTTCATGCATTCAAACAACCAGAACAGAATACTGTAGCATTGGTGTTTGTGGAGGCCCTGCATGAGAATTCATAGATGGAGCCTTCTAGTGGCATTATAACATATAGAAGGGATGGGAGATTGCTTCCAGGCTTCTTGACCGATATCCTAATCCTAATGAGTGATCTCTCTTCCTGGCATAAATACTTCCCAAGTCCAAACCTCCTAATGTCATCACCCTGAGGGATAAGATTTCAACATATGCATTTCTAAAGGATACAATCTCATTTATCTGAGGTCCTTGTAAGAGTGCCCACAAATTCTAAAATATTCAAAGAAAAATACATTATACAGTTGGAGAAATTTCTACTGTTATCTGTACCATTGCTTTTCTGTGTACCAATGAGCTTTCTTTCCAGGATCAGACTCTATAGAGAAGATAGAGGCTGTTGAAAAATAACATTTGTGAATCCCAAGAGCTATTCTCCCAGGAGACAGGAGTTAATGCCATGTTGATACTACTCTTTGCCTATTGTCTTTCAGTGAGAAGCCCAAAGAAGTCAGGGACCTTGCTCTTCATCAGCTCTTTTATCTACCGTGCCTGCCTTGTTGTACATACACTAAAGGAGAATATGTGTGACATTGAAGCCCCTAGATCCTAGATTCCACCCCCTTCCCATGCCCCAATCTTCTTTTCTGTTCCCCAGACTACATAGTTAAGGCTAAGAGCTTGCTTCTCAGGCCTGGTGGAGCTGCTGTTTGATAGTGTTCTTGCTTGTTACCACATTGGTGGCATCAAATGTCCTTATTGATTTTTGCCTGATTGGTCCAACCTTGAACAGGATCAGCCTCATAAATGAGACATCTTGCGGTCTGAAATATGAGATTTGTTTTAACAAATCACTCTTAACCATCATCTCTCCGAGGGAACCAGGAAAGGGGATGGCTGGATGTCATCCTGGCTTTGTTCTGGTGACCCCTTTTGCACCTAGTGCCCCCCCATTTCTCTCTTCTTTTTACTCCCACTGCTCCCCCTCCCCCAATAATCATTAAACTCCAATCATTCCCAGGGACCCTGAATCAGGCAAGGACTGAAGGATTCTGGCTGTGAATTGAACAGAAAATGTTGGCAGAAAGTACCCCTGTTTAAGTTAAGGAAAGGGTCAGAACCCCCAAAACATGGCAGCTATGCAGTTCCTGGTTTAGGATTTCTCTTTTAAACTATCCAAAGGAATACATTCAGGAGCCAAAGCTTGGAGATAGGACAAATGAATACAATTCGAGTGTTGGTTTTATTTTATTTTATTTTTTTGGGGGGGATTCTTCCTTTCCCCAAGAATTCTCACATGAAGCTTTACATATTTTTCATGTCAGCTCCTATCCCTACCACCTTTGTTCCCTAGTCTGCTAGCCTGCCTCCCCTTAACAGCTGGACACATCATCGTTCCATTTTTCTATTGGTTGTGACTGAAGTAGCTTGAGGTCAATTATTTCCCCAGCAATTGACAAAGAATCTTGATGAAGAGGAAAGTGACATTGTCCCTTAAACAACATTGCTCCCTCCTCCCCCTGCCCTCCCGGCTGAGAGGGGGGCGGCTCTCCTTTTGCAAGGAGCTCAGCAGGGCAGTGGCGGTGGGGTCTGTGGCAGTGCTTGGGTAACATATGGTAAGTGGAGAAAATATTTATATTCATGGTGAAAGAGCGAGAGAAGATCCAAAGAAGGTCATTCCACAGAGATTTCAAGCGGGAGACACAGATCCAATATTCGATGTTTGGCCAGGATTCAACACAATTTAACGAGTTTTGTTTTGTTTCCTTGTTCTCGCTGACACCTCTTAACAATTCGAAGCGTTGGCAGTTGGGAAAAGGGACTCTGTCTTCCTAAGCTTGGTGCGTGTCTGACACTGGCCCTTCCCAGGCCCTGTCCAGGCGCCATTCGCTTTCCCCTCCCCCAGCCTCTGCCCTCAAAGAACAGAACTCAAAGCCGCTGTTTCTGGTGCCTGTGCCTTGGGCCTGTCGGTGGCGTTTGTTGTTTGGAATGGGCGACTGGAGAAGGCGGAGCGCAAAGGCCGAGTGGGCATTTGGGGCGTCTGGTTCTTGGGGAAGATATGAATAATTAATAGGTGTTAGATTACTCTCTGATGAGACACACGAAACCTCCAGTGCCTTAGTGCTTTTTCTGACAGCATTTTTGCATCACAGCTTTCCAAGAAAGGTAAAAAGCTCTCTTCGGGTCCCCTGGGGCGGGGGCAAGACTCCCGGCTGTCCCGCAGCACCACAGTGCGTGGGAAGGAACGTTGTGATCGTGCGCCCTCGGACCCAGCGCCACACGTGTGCGCATCGTCTAGTGTCGACCCGGCGCAATCGCGCATCCCTCTTCTGCCCGGATACCACTCGGAACCCGCGGGGTGTGTGTGTGTGGGGGGCGTGCAGAGTGGAGTGTAAAGCGGAGGAAACCAAAGGGGAGGAGGGTCATTTCCCCTTTCTCTACCCTAAGTCTGCCCCTCCTTCTTGGGTGCGCAGGAAGAGGTGGCTGCTAGGGCAGGAAGACGTGAGACGGGGGAGAGGGGTGGCTTTGGGGAGACCCTCCACACCACAGCAGCAGAGCTATTTTAAGCTCTTGTTTGGGTTGGGGCTCTTATTCTCTACACCCCATCCCCCATTCCAGTTGCCGAGAGGGAAGTGGGGAGACGGGATACAGGTGCGTCAGGGTCCTCTCTTGGGAGGAGCCCCTCCCTCCCTGGGGCCCCCTGGAGATGCTGCCCATAAACGAGCGGCCTGCTGCACCGAGGCCACGCTTAATGGATTCTTGCAGATAAAAGAGCCTGGCTACCTTTCTTTCCTATAATGGCCCCCGAGGCTAATGTCTTAAAGAGGAAACAAAGGGATTGTTTTACAGCACACAAGTGGGACTGACGCACGGGAGGTGGGGGGGGGGACGACGTCGAGGCACTGGATACAGGGGAGGTGCCCCAGCCTCCCAGCCTCTTAACCCTTCCCCTCCCACGGCCGCCTAGTTCTCCCCAAGTCTCGTATTTGCACCCACGACTTTTACCCTAGAGAGATGATGGCGTCTGGAGGGGACGGCCGGTGACTTGACCACCGACTCTCCTCCTTGCCTTTCTCAAATTCTTTCTCAAGAACTTCTGGACAGGAGGAGACGATCCGGGGACCCACATTTCGTTGGCTACAGTTTTGGAAAGTCGGTGGGAGTGGAAGGATGTTTCTCACTGGCTTTAGGGGAGACCTGGGGAGCTGCGGCGTGTGCTGAGTGCATCCAGAGGAGGCCAGGAGAGAGGGCAGCGTTGTGACGCGCCTAGCCGGGGACACCCAACACCCAGAGCCGCTCCCGAGGGGTGGGGAGGAGGGAGGGAGGAAGGGGGGCTGGCAGTCACAGTTTTCAGGTATGAGGGGTAAGGAGCCGGGGTCTGGGTGACTGACAGGAAGTTTACATTTATAAACTGCATGGAGAGTGTTGGTGGCTTCTGCTTCCTGGCTTTTTGTTCTAGCTCCAGGAAAAGATCAAAACAATAGTTAAATAGCAATTGAAGACAAATGATGTAAGAAATAAACAACTCAACAACAGGAATGCCTACCAGGATGGATATTTTTAAACCTTTTATTATGGAACTCCACCAGCATATACACAGAAGAATTGAAAGTGATTTTTTTTTTCAAGCAGGCCTCAAACTTCTGGAATTGTCCCAGCCTATGGTTTATTTTGATTTTTTTAAAGTTGTATTTATTTTAGATCTGGGGTAGGCCCTAACTTGAGAACTTGCAACGTGTTAGAATTCCCACGTGCTGCTAGTCTGGCAGGGACACTTTGAGGCCCGCTGGTGTAATAAATCCCTGTGCAACCCTGTCCCAGCCTCCATTTGTATAACATTTCCTTCCTTATGTTTTCTCCATCCTCCCCTCCACCCCCCCAACTCGACTGGTTTGCTGGAGAGTCTAAAGCAGTCATCCTGTCATTTCACTTATATTGATGACCTTTAATTCAGTGGTTAGGCCAAGAGGACTAGATGCTTCCAGGAAGTCCAGCCTCCCTTCTGATCATGTCAGCTAGAGAGGAGTCCAGTGTCTCTCTCAGTAAAAGCTATGCCTGGAGCTGGGGCTGTAGCTCAGTGGTCCAGTGCTTACCTCTCTCAGGGGGAACCCAGTCAGGTGCCTGGCAGCTTCTGGATCTAGGTGCTTGGGGTATCACCTGGTCCCTATCTCTGAACTTCAGGTTATTATTTTCACTTTATTGTCAGGTACTCCAGTAACTCCACAGGAGTATTTTCCTAACAAGGCGCTTTCTGACAAGGAAGGAGCTGTGAACTTCAGTGTCAGGTTTTGTGTGTGTGTGTGTATGTGTGTGTGTAGCACACTGCTACTAGGGCTTGAACTCTGGGCCTGGATAATGATCCTTAGCTTTTAAGGTAGTAGATACTCTACCATTTACAACACAGCTCCACTTCTGGCTTTTGGTGGTTAATTGGAGAGGAGAGTCTCATGGACTTTCCTGCTGGGGTTGGGTTTGAACAATGGATCCTCAGATCTCAGCCTCCTGAGTAGGTAGGATTATAGGCACCTAGCAGTGGCAGGGTTTTGGGTGTAGAAGGGGGTCATGCCCACAACAGTGCAAACTCACAGTGGTGTTTATTTGATCACTTTATCTTTTATTTAAGTAGTTGTACAAAGGTGTTCCAATTCAACATGCTAGTTTATGAGTACAGTGCACAGTTGTTGGGTCTTTGTCCGTCCCACCAAAGACTGACGTCCGAGGAAAGGTAAGTGCGGCTGCGGCGCTTGCCCCTTCCCTAGCCTCCCTCAGCCCGGGAGACAATCAGACACAGCGGGGAACCAAATCCAGCAGGTAGAAAACTCGTTTATTAACACAGAGCAGCTCTTTTTAAAGCCAAAAAGGGCGGGTAGCATGGCAAGGGAGGAAGAGGAGGAAGAGGAACCAATCACTGTCAAGGTCACACCCTATCATGCACCTGAGCCTTCGCAGTCTGGTTAGGCACCGATCCACTGATCAGAAGGTCAATTGGGCTCTGCCCACTCTACTCTCTCCCAGCGCCATCTTTGCTGCCCCTATGCTCTACAGTAAATTGGGCTCTGCCCACTCAACCCCCTTCCCAGCACCATCTTTGCTGCCCATGTGCTCTACACACAGTGTTGTAGTGAACCAGTCACATCTTCTCTAAGGCTCTTGGGTTTATACCCTGAGAGAAGCTATTTGGGACAATATTCCCTCCCCTCCTATAATTACTAGTATTGGAAAAGGAGATATCAACAACAGTTTCTGGGAATGAGTATCACTGAAACACAGTGTAACCTCTCCTTATTGGGGGGTCCTGGCGCCACATGTGGTGGCTTTTGTTCCAGAGAGATGCTGAGTTACTTCTGACATTCTGCCTGACCAGTCTTGCTCTACTTGACCAGGCTCTTGCTCTCACTTCTCCATCCTGGCATGGGATCCCTTCTCCCTCACATCCCTTCTCTCCTCATTGAAACCCTTCCTAACCCTACCCTACACAACTGTTGAAGGTCTCCCGGGCTGTTAGGAAGTTTACTCTCTTAGATGGTGGAGGTTCTCTCTCCCTTCCTGACTTGGCAGGAAGCTATACAAATCTTCCCCTTCCTCCATCTGCTGCTAAAGAAAGCCCCTGGGGATGGAGTAGACGCCTGTGCCCCAGTGCTCTGTTCCTATTTTCATATAGACTCATGTTCTTATGTTTTTCTTCATTCACCAGCCTGGAATCAGCTGTCATTTCTGTTTTCTCCTGGGTCCTTCCACTTGCCTTTGCTTTCCTAGCCTTTCTCAAAGAAGATGCAAACAGCTTGTGTTTGTTCTCCTTTGGGTCCTTGTGCACCTAATTGTATTTTGTGGTCTGTCTAGGATGCCAGCTGATATAGCAGTTTTTTCTTTCCTGCCAAGAGGGGAAGGCTGGTGGTGCTGGGGGAAGACTGTGTATTGTAAAATGTGAGTTCAGTAGTTGTTCTGCTTTCTGTGGCGGTCCTGGGCCTTGAACTTAGAGTCTGGGTGCTTTCTCTGTGACCTTTTGCTCAAGGCTAGCACTCTACCACTTGATCTACAGCTCTACTTCTGGCTTTTTTTTTTTTTTTTTTTGCTGGCTAATTGGAGATAAGAGTCTCATAGACTTTCTTGACTGGCCTGGCTTTGAATCTCAAATTTCAGCCTCCTGAATTGCTAGAATTACAGGTGTGAGTCTGCAATTACAGGTGTGAACCTGTACTTAGCTTGGTTCTGCTTTTATTAGCTTGTTCTACTAAGTTCATCCTTGAGATTCAGCTTTGTATTCATGCATTCATTTAACAAATCTGTGTAAGCCTCTACTACCTGCTAGGCACTGTTCTAAGGCATGCAGCCTTAAGCAAAGCAGATGTGATCCTGGCCCTCGGTTTATTTATTTTATGTGGATTCAACTAATTGTGGATGGAAAAAATGCTGTATTTATATTGAATACACACAGATTTTTTTGTCATTATTCCCTAAACATGTTATGAGAGCTTCTTTTATTTTATTTTTTTGTCGTTCTTGGGCTTGAACTCTGGGCCTGAGCGCTGTCCCTCAGCTCTTCAGCTCAAGGCTAGCGCTCTACCACTTGAGCTACAGGGCCACTTTCGGTTTTATCGGAGATAAGAGTTTCACAGACTTTCCTGCCTGGGCTGGCTTTGAACCTTGATCCTCAGATCTCAGCCTCCTGAGTAGCTAGGATTACAGGCATGAGCCACAGGCACACGGCTATGAGAGCTTCTATGCCTATAATTCCAGTTACCTGAGAAACATAGGAAGGTCAAGGGCCAGATCAGCCAGGGCAAAATGTCAGACCCTATCTAAAAATCATCTACAGCAAATAGGATTGGAGTTATGATTCTAGGGATAGAGTGCCTTCCTAGCAAGTGTGAAGCCCTGAGTTCAAACAGGGCACTATTGTATAATGACTATCTACAAAGTATTTACATTACACTAGAAATGTACATGTAGTATAGAGACAATTTAAAGTATTTAAGAGATTGTGCCATGTGTAGATTATATGGAAATACTCTACCACCTTAAATAAAAGACTTAAGTATCCTCAAATTTTGTTATCCCTAGGGGGTCCTGGAGCCAACCACTGAGGATACTGAGAGATGACTGTATAATTATGTTTATCTATATTTTATTCTGGGAGACAGACGGTAAGATGAGTGAGTAAAATGGTAAGCAGAAGACTAGTTAAATACTGAGATTAAAACAAATCAAAACAGAATGGTGGGTGGGATATATCCTAGCAGAAGTTAGTGTTGATATTGATATTTTATTTATTTTTATTATTTTTAAGTAGTTATAAAAAGGGGTTTCACTTCAACATGTTAGTGTTGATATTTTTAGACAGTGCAATCAGGGGAGGCTTCCCAGAAGAGATGATAATGAGCAAGAATCTTAAGGCAAAGAAATCATCTGTCCAATGAGGTCATTAGGATTTTACAGTATCATCAGGAATAAGCTGAAAAGGCCCTTGGTCTTGTTAATGAAGTCTCTGAGTAAGGAAGCAATGGTGTGGCTCAATTGGTAGAGCACCAGCTGTAAGACTTAGTACTAGTGTGCATGTGTGTGTATGCACACACACACACTCAGAGGCATATCTCTAAATTAATATAATGAACATTCTCCTAAGTCCTAAGTCTGGCGACTTAGACTGACAATTTTTCCTGTTCTCACTTCCTTGGGTCAGTCCTGGCCTGGAAGTGAGTGCTGTGGGAAGTCTGTATTGCACTCTCTAGGAAGGTAGAGGTAGTGCCATTGGGCAAAACCAGCTGGGCAGAACTCTCCCTTGTGGAAACAATACAAAGTAAGTGCTAACATAGAGAGTGAAAAGAGGTGACCATGGTCATGGAGGGGTTCCCAGGAGAACAGGGAAGAACAATGTGGCTGAGGCAAAAGAAGAAAGTAGGTTGTAAACACTGCAGTCAGTTGCTGATGCCCATTAGAGGTGCTGGGCCTTTTGGCAGTGTGCTAGGTGCCTGATGCTGTGGGTAGACCAGAAGTGCTTCTGTTGTGCATGTGCAGATGCTTGTCAGTGCATCCTTGGTCTAATGTTTACTGTTACTTTCCACTCCTTAGAGGTTATCCCTGGTACTGGGCTGCACAGTTTGCACGAGCTCCTTAGTGCAGCTTGCTCTTGTGATTGATTAACGTTCCTTCATCTGCATTCTTCAAAATGCCTACTATTGATATGTTTATTTTATTTATGTATTTTATTATTTTAAGTAGTTGTACAAAGGGGTTTCAATCCAACATGTTCATGTTGATATTTCTAAACAGTATAATCAGAGCTAGTTCCCAGACATTGAGCAAAAACTAAAAAAAAACTACAGATGAAGGTACATTATTTACCTTTTCAACTCTTAGTGGGTCTTGGTTGTGCCAACTCACAACTGAGTGTCTTGTAACCTGATTGATTCTTTGTCACACTGGCCACGACATACTGGAGCTTCTGAGGACCTGCCACTTTGTATCTCTGGCTTACAGGGAAGTTGGTGCTCTCTATCCAAAAGCAAACAGTAGCAGGGTGCCAGTGGCTCATGCCTGTAATCCAAGCTACTCAGGAGGCTGAGATCTGAGGATCACTGTTTGAAGACAAGCCTGGGAAGAAATGGCTGTAAGACTCTTAACTCCAATTAACTACTAAAAAGCTAGAAATGAAGCTATGACTCAGTGATAGAACACAAAAAGCACAGGGACAGTATCCAGGCCCTGAATTCAAGACCTAAGACTGGCACAGAAACAAAACAAAATAAAAGCAAACAGTAGAACAATAGCACTACTAGGCAGTAATGGGTAGAGGTGTAGAAATGAGCTGGGTCTGATCCCTGGCAATCGCTTCCTCACAAAATCTATGAGAAACTGTGGTGTGTAGAGCTGAGTGGGAGGGGGTGGTTCTTATCTCTGTTTTAGGAGCAAATAGATGGTTAGCTAGATCTTTTCAGAAGCTCTCAAGGGGCAGGTCAGGCCAGAGGCAGCCAGTGTTCCATGCTTTTTCTCACAGCAGCTAGGTGAGTGTGGCTGGGGACAGGAAGGGAGCAGTAGCTGAAGGTAGAGGATGTGGTTACTTTACAAGACCCTAGTTCTGGTACAGGATCAAAAGGCAAAAATGGCTGCAAAACACATTCAATTTAATAGGTCTGTACCCATTGAAACAGCTTGTGAGTTGAGTGTTTGGGTTTTACTGGGTATTATAGTATGGAAAGCCTTGGTCACAACATGCTGTGGTGGTCAATGATTGACTAGTGTGGTTAGTGCAGTTTACCAAGAAAGATGATCCTATCTTACTGCATTAGTTTGCTAGACTTACCTACCATAAAGAAGTCCCACATACTGGATGGCTTAAATGACAGAAATTACTTTTCTTCTAGTTCTGAAGGCTGGAAGTTCAAGATCAAGGTGTCAGTAGGGTTGAATTTTCTAAGGCCTCCCTTTGTCGTGAAGAAGACCATCATCTTCTGTGTTTTCACATGGTTTAGTTTCTGGGTCTATGTCTCAGGTTTCTCTTCTTGGGAGTTTATCAGCCATACTGGATTGAAGCCACCATAAGGATTTCATTTATAGCTTAATTTAATCATTAACTATATATTTTTTATTTTTTGTTCCAGACCGGAGCTTGAACTCAGGGCCTGGGCACTGTCCCTGAGCTTTTGTGCTTAAGGATAGCACTCTACCACTTGAGCCACAACTCTGCTTCCAGTTTTTTGGTGGTTAATAGGAGATAAAAATGTCACAGACTTTCCTGCTGATGCTGTCCTTCTTCTTCTTCTTCTTCTTCTTCTCCTTCTTCTTCTTCTTCTTCTTCTTCTTCTTCTTCTTCTTCTTCTTCTTCTTCTTCTTCTTCTTCTTCTT
>NW_012267225.1:25402131-25406026 GCF_000151885.1 Dipodomys ordii
TCTTCTTCTTCTTCTTCTTCTTCTTCTTCTTCTTCTTCTTCTTCTTCTTCTTCTTCTTCTTCTTCTTCTTCTTCTTCTTCTTCCTCTTCCTCTTCTTCCTCCTCCTCCTCCTCTTCTTCTTCTTCCTCTTCCTCCTCTTCCTCCTAATCCTCCTCTTCTTCTTCTTCTTCCTCCTCCTCCCCCTTCACGCCTCCTCCTCCTCCTTCTTCTCCTTTTTAAAGATCCTAGCTCCAGATTCAGAATCTGAGGTACTGGTGTTGGAGTTTAACAGATCCACAGCACAAATATACCTTTAATACAGGCCAAGAGTCATCATTACATAAAGAGGTCCTCAAAGATGATCAATTATTGAAGTATAATAACCTAAATTTAAGCTGGTCGCTGGTGGCTCGCGTCTGTAATCCTAGCTACTCAGGAGGCTGAGATCTGAGGACCACGGTTCAAAGCCAGCCTGGGCAGGAAAGTCCCTGAGACTCTTATCTCCAATAAATCACTAGAAAACCAGAAGTGGTGCTGTGGCTCAAGTGGTAGAGTGCTCACCTTGAGCTGAAGAGCTGAGGGACAGCACCCAGCCCAGAGTTCAAGCTCCACAACCGACAAACAAACAAAAACACCTAAATTTAGCCAGATGCTGGTGACTCAAGTCTGTAATCCTAAACTACTCAAGTGGTTGAGATCTGAGGACTGCAGTTCAAAGCCAGACAGGGCAGAAAAGTCTGTGAGACTCTTATCTCCAACCACTAAAAAACCAGAAGTAGAGCTGTGGTTCAAAGTGATAGAGTTTTAGTCTTGAGCACAAAAGCTCAAAGACAGTGCCTAGGCCCCAAGTTCAAGCTCCATGACCTACAAAAAAGAAAAAAAGAATCTAAACTTGAAAAGACCCAAATTCATTAATATATTCTCTGAAAAGAAAAATCAGCTAAAGTATTGCTATACCTTTTAGACCTAGTAAACTCTCATTTATTCTGCAAGATTAAAAACATTTAAATAGAAAGCTAAATCATTTCTGTTGTAGTGAAATTAGGGTCATTAAATTTATTTTTAGGGCTGGGTTTGTAGTTCAGTGATAGAACAGTTGCTTAGCATAGTAAGACCGTACGTTTGATCCCTAGCACTGAAAAAAACCCAGAAGTTTCTATTTCATGAATTTTATTGTTACACGCGCTATTATCCTTACAATTAAGTTACAGGAACAAAATGAGGACATTGCATGGATACGCTCTTATCCACTTATTCCGATTTTTAAATTTTGGATTAAGAAGTAGCTACCACGGAGGTATTGGTGGCACATACCTGTAACCTAGAGACTCATGAGGTTGAGATCTGAGATACAAGGTGGGAAGCCAGCCTAAGTGGAAAAGTCCATGAGACTTATTTATCTCCAATTAAACTCAACCCCCACCCAGGAAAAGTCATAAGTGGAGCTGTGGCTCAAAGGGTACAGTGCTAGCCTAGAGTGAAAAAACTAAGATTCAGTGTCCAGACCCTGAATTCAAGCCCCAGGACTGGCACACGTGTGCACACACACACATGCAGAACATGCAAGATGGCAAGTGAACTTCCACAGCCATGGCCTGCCTAGCCCTTAGCCGCCACCTGCCTGCACAGAGTATGTAAAAGTCCCTGATTGCCTGAGGTGGTTGGCTGGATCTTAGAATTGCACTGGTTGACTGGCTGACGGAAATAGCTTGGAGTTATTAAATGAGATCTACCTCTGATTCTGAGTTGGGACTTTTGCTACTTTTTCAGAGAATACTTTCCTTTGTTTGCTTTTCTGATGCATCTTGAAACCATGCAGACTTTTCTGCAGTCTCCACGACGATACCAAGATGACACATGCACATCTGATCTCCCTTGGTATCTGCCCACAACACCCACACCACAAGAGACAGGATGATTCTTCTACATGAAGTATTTTATTCCTTTTTTTCTTCTTCAAAAAACAGTAGGAAAGCCTCTGATCAGAGTGCTTCTGGCTTCAACACCAGGCAAGCATGACACTTGTGAGCTGGCTCTTCTGGTGGCTTGCTGTCCCACCTTGGGGGTGGGGGTTGCCGGGAGGAGAAAAAGCCCACCTGGAGAATGCCACCTGCCATTCACGAACTGCCCGTCAGCATGCATTTATCATGAGCAGCACAACACTGGACTAGATTCTGATGTGAATAAACATTTTAGGTCACACCAATGTCACCTGAAGGCCAGTGAATGACTTCATTAGTCAACGATTTCCTTACTGCAATTAAAAGGAGGATACACAGATGTTTATTTAGGTTTAAGGAAAGATGAGGTATTATTTGATAGAGTTAGTGTGGGGGTTTTCTTTCCTTTCTTTTTTTTTTTTAAATATTTCCCCAGAGTCCTGAGATGGATAGCGTATTTCTCAATGACATGGAATCCCTTGGCCATATCTTGCTGTCAAGACCAAACTTGCCATCTGCTTTGAGATGCACTGGGTGTGTGCCCAGGATTGTCTACAGAACTCTTGTCCTCTGCTTTTTTCCACAGCTTTCCTTCTTCGAATATACAGTTTTCCCCTCTTGTCCTCTTCTGTTTTCCACAACATGCACTTCTAGAACCCAATTCCTCACTTCTACATTAAGGTAGGTCTCAACAGTGTTCCTTTTTAGTAGTACAGTTTCTCTCTGAAAAATTTTAAAAATTTTGGTGAAATATCCATGCCATAAAAGTTTCTGGGTGCCATCTATTATCCTAGCTGCTCAGAAAGCTGAGATCTGAGGATCATGGTTTGAAGTCAGCCCAATGTGTGAAACTCATATCCAATTAATCACCAAAAAAAATATCATAAGTGGAACTATGGCTCAAATGATAGAACAACAGCTTTGAGCAAAAAAGCTAAGGGACAGTTCCCAAGTCCTGAGTTCAAGCCCCAGTGCCAACACACACACACACACACACACACACACACACACACACACACATACACACACACACACACACACACTCAAAGTTGTGTACAGCTCAATGGCATTTACTACACTCACAATATTGATCTCCATCCACATCCAGAACTTTTTCATCAGCTCAAATAGAAACTTTATAGCCATTAAGCAGGAACTCTTCAGTCTATCTTCCTCAAACTTGTAAAGACCTCTACTCTTGCATATTTGTGAGTTTACCTCAACTAGGTGCCTTATACAAATGGAATGATCAGTGTTTGCCTTTTTTGACTGGCTTGTTTCACTTGACATAATGTCTTTAGGTTTTGCTATGTTGGAAACTCTCATTCCTTTCACAGGCTTAGTAACATTCTAGTATATGTATGTGCCACATTTTGTTAAATCTGTTCATCTCTTGATGGACATCTGTATGGTGTCCGTCTTTTGGCTGTTGTATGTAACGTTGTTGTGAGTGTTAGCATCTGAGTCTCTGATTCTTCGCTTTTAGTTCTTTTGAGTGTGTGGAGATGCTGGTTCATGTGATCATTCTGTCTTTACTAGTTTTTTTTTGAGGTGCTAAGATTTGAACTCAGGACCAGTGCTTAGAAGGCAGGAGTTCTATTGATGAACGACACCTCTAGATCCTATGTTTACTCCTATGTTTACTGGGGCTTGAACTCAGGACTTGGGTGCTGTCCCTTGGTTTTGGTTGGGGCTGGCACTCTACTACTTGAGCTATAGCTTGATAGCTTTTTTGGTGGTTAATTTGAAATAAGAGTCTCACAGACTTTTCTACCTGGGCTGGCTACAAATCCTGATCCTCAGATCCCAGCCTCTGGAGTAGTAAGGATTACAGGCATGAATCACTGGTGCCTTGCCCTATGTTTAATTTTTTTTTTTTTTGGTCAGTCGTGGGGCTTGAACTCTGGGCCTGGGCGCTGTCCCTCAGCCCTTCAGCTCAAGGCAAGCGCTCTACCACTTGAGCTACAGCGCCACTT
>NW_012267225.1:25406076-25411779 GCF_000151885.1 Dipodomys ordii
TCAGCCCTTCAGCTCAAGGCAAGCGCTCTACCACTTGAGCTACAGCGCCACTTCCGGTTTTCTGGTGGTTTATTGGAGATGGGAGTCTCACGGTCTCTCCTGCCGGGGCTGGCTTTGAACCGCGATCCTCAGATCTCAGCCTCCTGAGTAGCTAGGATTACAGGCGTGAGCCACCAGCGCCCGGCCCCTATGTTTAATTTTTGAGGATCTTAAAAAGAACCAAATCGCTTTCTTTAAAAAATGTTCATCATAAAACCCAAAATACAAATAGGTATATTTCCCTGTCAAACAGTTAAGTTAGCTATAGTCATAAAATAAGAGAACAGATATAAAAGTAACAATGTGTTTATTGGGAAAGATTAATTTTCCTGTCAAATGGCCAATCATTTCAAAGTTTTTTTGGACAGACATGGCTTCATTTGCTTATTTTTTGATATTTTTTATTTTAGTTGACACATCCATATCACTTTGAAACACCTCATCATAGGTCATGATCACAAAGCACAGTATACAGATCACTGCTGTGTTATTTGTGGAAACAGTACCGTGACCTCCTAGAAAGAGGGCATTGGAAGACCTGTCATCTCCCTTGTTAGTTGAGCCACATGGGGAAAAGATTGGACAGCTCTAGATCTCAGTTCCCATGCTTGCTAGATGTGTTGTGCTAAGTACTCTAAGAATCTAAGCACTCTAAGCAACAGTTTCTAAGGAGGAAAATGATATCTACTCTTTTTGTGTTATGGAGACAACAAATGAGACAGTGTGGTGAAACCTTTGGCACAATTTCTGTTCTGGGTGAATCCTCAATCAGCAGAGCCACTGTTGCTATTGAGGTTGTATTTACAGGCTAAGGCTTCATAGCAACCATAGAATTGTTTTTGAAATTCCTCTGCGTAGACCTGTCTTTATATGTCTACACAGTATATTAAGAGAGTTCAAGTGATGATTCTCCTGTGTACCTGTTTATTCCCCTTTTGTTAATTCCCCCCTCTATTTTCTTTTGCTAGAACTGAGTAATATACACTCAGAAATATATTAAAAATGAAGGTTTATTAAGCTCATGATTCTGGAGGCTGGAAAGTATCAGAACATGGCACTGGCACCCTTTGAAGACCTTCTTGATGAACGTAGCATGGCAAGGGCACCCCATGGCTGGACAGAGATATGCTAGAGAGAGCTCCCTTTTATAACAAAGGCAATCATGTGATAATTTATCAGCCAGTTAATCCACGAATGGGTGAACATTCAGTTACTTTCCATAGGTTCATTCAAAACCCCTGCTACATTGGGCACCACATTTCCAACACATAACCTTTTTATTTTAGGGGATGCTGATCCTGGGGCTTGAACTCAGGGCCTAGGCATTGTCCATGAACTGTTTTGCTCAAGGTTAAAACTCTACCACTTGAGCTACAGCTCTTCTTCTGGGTGGTTAATTGGAGATAAGAGTCTCACAAGACTTTCCTGCCTGGCCTAGTCCAATACATACTTTTGGGGGAACATTTTCCAACCAGAGCAGTATTGCCCATGGATATATTTTGTTGGTGATTTTGATTCAGTGGGAACATTTCAGCATGGCTTTGCACCATTTCATTCTACTACTTACTAACTATGTGGTCTTTAACAGCTCATTTCATTAATTCAAACTTTATGTTCAGCTTTACTAAGAGATGTCATATCAAATATATAAGATTGTGGACACAACTATAGAAAACACTTTACAAGTAAAGTACTTGTATCAAAATAGTCACTGGACAACAGTTTCTGCAGATCATCAAAACAAAGACATTGATTGTAAGATGGACAGGCCAGTTGAACTGTTATACAATGTTCTAAAGTGCATCTCCATTTCTTTTTCTTTTCTTTTTTTTTCTTTTTGCAAATTATTTATTGTGATTAAGTAGTTTCACAAATTTCACAATATTGTGGGATAGTGATACTTAGTTAAAGTCACAAACACATTCTAACTTTCATGGGGCAAATTGTCTATTGTGGTTTATAACATTTATGAGTTCTATGAGCTTTGACAATACAGTTATTTCTTCCACATCGGTGATATGTACATTCCTTTCCTTTTGCATAGTGTCAGCTGTTCCCTCTATTCCACTTGTTCCCTCCCTCCCATCGCTGCCATTGATTTGCTTAGTTCGTTTTGATCAATGTCTAGTGCAGCTGATGGGTCCCACTGTTGTATGTTTTTCCCTGATTCCTTCTAGTTCTGTGTCCTCCTCCTAGTTTCCTTCTGACGTGCACATATATGCCATATATGTGATATCCTGGTTCCTGTTGTTCAGGGTCGATGCCTAGAAGTGGTATGGCTGGGTCATAGGGGAAGTCAATATTTAACTTTCTGAGGACCTTCCAGACTGCTTTCCAAAGTGATTGTATAAGTGCACATTCCCACCAACAGTGTAATCGGGTTCCTCTTTCTCCGCATCCCCTCCAGTATTTGTCATTGTCTGACTTGAGGATGTGGGCCATTCTGACTGGGGTAAGGTGGTATCTCAGGGTTGTCTTTATTTGCATTTCCTTTACAACCAGGGATGGCGAACATTTCCTCACATGTTTCTTTGCCATTTTGATCTCTTCTGAGAAATCTCTCTTTAGTAATTAGTTTGTTGGGTTTGGGAGGGATTAGTTTCTTGAGTTCCCTGTGTATACTGGATATTAACCCATGTCTCCATTTCTGAGATGTTAACATGTAAGGAACATATTCACTCTAAAACTGATAAAGTAGGTAGGACCACTGCCTTGTCATAGAGGAAAAGACAGACACTGTGTCTTCTATTAGGGAAGGAACAAAGAAACGAGTTATTCTGCTTCTCCTGTGATCAAATTGGGCATACAACTACTCATGTCCAAAGAATTCAAGGAGAAAAACATTTCATTGGAAACCCAATCACAGCCCTGGTATACAGAATGAAAGATATGCTGCTTTGGAGGGAAACAAACAAACAAACAAAGAAAAAGCTCTTTTCCCCTAACGTATGGGAAGGAAGTATTGTCTTACCCACAGTCCTGGCCGGGAGCTGGTAATCCAAGGGGGTGTCATCTTTTGTTTCCCAAAGTTACCTAAATCTATATCCTTATCCAGAGTATCTTACCCAATTGATCTATTTGCAGGTGCCAACTTTAGGCAAGTGACTCACTTCTGAGACTCTAAGATGCCAACTTGTTGAGTCTTGACCTAACTTTGAAGGTGACCTTACTAATCATCTTGCCTGTAAATTGCTCAGAATCCCAAAGCTGATGCTAGCTCATAGAACCTAGGACTTGTGAATCCCTCTCAAGTGTGAAGGGTCTCCCATAATTTTGCACACAGGGTGAATTTTCTTGTTAGGGTTTGAAGAGGATTGTTGGTGACATCTTCCAGATTGTTTAGACTCACAGCCAGCTGGATTGACAAAGGTTCAATTTCCTGTGGCAGAGAGTGAAACTTTAATAGCTGTGAGCCATTAACGGTTCTCTGATTAACAGTCTCCATTTCAGATCTTCTCCTCACTCCTATACTCTTCTCTCTCAGTGAGTAAACACTCACTGACCACTTACTTGTTTCTCAGGTGATTTTAGGCACTGTGGCATTTTGAAAAATATACTAATAAGCATCCTCCTTTCATAGATATTAATTAAGCACTGGAAAATTTTGTCTATTGCTCAGCAGCAAGTTTGAACTCTGATTCCAGAGATTGACTTCACAGGGCCAATGTCTTGGTGCTTCCTTAATTGACCTGTCACCTTCTCCCAGAACAAATAGAAGCTGTCAGATGGAAGCACATTCTAATTCTCCCCCACTAAACTCACAAATGTGTCTATGTCTATACCCCATTTTCATTTCTACACATACCTAACCTGTCCTTCTTTGCAGCTGCTTCACTACTTCTATTCTTGGGGTCTCCATCCTTACCTGCCTTGTCTACCTTCTTAAGGACCTTGTTCTGAAACCACTCTTTCTCCCATATTTTTATTCTCTTGTGATCTACCTATAGCTATCTTCAGCTAGGTACTTCCCATATTAAAAAGAAATGCAACCCTGTGACTCCATCCTTTGAGACCAATTCCGCCACATGTGTCTTCTGCTCTTTACTGAGTGAGTTATGGAAATCTTGCACTTACCTCTCTTACTTTATGTGACTATACCTTTGCAATCTGGTTCTACCATCAATGAACACCCTTTGAAATCTGGTCTTTCCAAGGTTATTATGCTCTCCGAGCTGCTAAATCTTGGTGTATCTGGGTTTCAGTCTATGACTCCCTCCCCTCCCCGGCACCTGTATTTTGGGTGGGACACTTTCTTTGGCTTTTCTGGTTCTCCTCCACAGTTATGGTTTTTAGACTCAGTTAATGATGTTTTACATGTTAACTTCACTGGGACACAAGGTGCCCAGATCTTTGGTCAAAAATTATTTCTGAGTGTCTCTGTGAGGTTGCTTCTAGATAGAAAAGACATTTGAAAGAATAGGTTGGGTTAATAATGTGTTCTCTCTAATTTGTGTAGGCATATTCTAATCTATTGGTGACCTTAATAGAAGAAAAGACTGAGTAATGGAGAATCTTCTTTCTCTGCTGGGGGTATAGTGAGATACTGGTCTTCTCTTGCCTTCCTATTGGGACCTGGAGTAGAACTTGTTCTATTGGCTCCCTGGGGTCTCAGGTCTTTGGATTCAGACTGAAACTGTATCACTGGCTTTCCTCGATCTCCAGCTTGACAATCACAGGTTTTGTATTTCCCAGCTTCAATAATCACATAAGTTCCATACAGTAACTTTCTCTCTCTCCACACATGTGCATGTGTGTACACAGACACATATGCACACATGCATACACATATATCCATCCTATTATTTGTTTCTCTGGAAAAGCTCATGTAATATAGCTACATATCTTCTGACCTTCACACTTTGGAAAAAGGACCATTTTTTTCTTTTTGGAAACCTCCCCTACCTTTGGGATTTCTCAAGAAGTCTGGCCTCACTCAACAATCCACCACTTACTTTGGGGCAGGCTCACATGTCTAGTCAGAGAGTAATACTCATCTGTTGTTCCTTCTCACTGGTTCTTATTTCTTTGTGAAGAATTTTTTTTTAATCCCAATAGGGAAGTGTTTCTCAGAATGTGGAAGGTACTGATAGCCCTTGGGAAAGTACCAGAAATGCAGGTTCTCCTGCTTCACCCAGACTTACTGGATCAGCTCTGGAGTGGGCTTAGCACTTTGTTGCATCTGCCCTCCAGAATGCTCATGGAGGTGGAGAATTATTGCACTCTCATAAGATGCTTGCTTGTGGTGTTGTTGTTTTAGTTTGGATTTGTTGGAGACTTCCTTTCTTTCCTTTCTTCCTTCCTACCTTCCTTCCTTCCTTCAATCCTTCCTTCTTTTGTTCCCTTCTTTCTTCCTTTTTTTTCTGGCTGCTACTGGGATTTGAATTCAGGGTCTCAAGCTTTGTGGGTTTGCTCTGCTTGACTTGCTCTGCTTGCTTGCTTGGCTGATGCTCTATCACTTGAGCCACACCTCTAGTATGGCTTTTTGGTAGTTAATGGAAAGGAATCTCATGGATTTTTCTGTCTAGGCTGGCTTAGAGCTGTGAACCTGCTGGGTGCCGGTGGCTCACGCCTATAATCCTAGCTACTCAGAAGGCCGAGATCTGAGGATCACAGTTCAAAGCCAGCCTGGGCAGGAAAGTCCATGAGACTCTTATCTCCAATAAA
>NW_012267225.1:25415026-25490219 GCF_000151885.1 Dipodomys ordii
AGAGAAACTTCTCTGAAGAGGAAAGAAAGTTGGCCAATAGACACATGAAGAAATGCTCAACCTCCCTAGCCATAAAAGAAATGCAAATCAAAACAACACCGAGATACCACCTCACCCCAGTTAGAATGGCTATAATCAAGAACTCTAATAACAACAGATGCTGGAGGGGATGTGGACAGAAGGGAACCCTACTGCATTGTTGGTGGGACTGTAAACTTGTTCAACCACTTGGAAAGTAGTATGGAGGTTCCTCAAAAGATTCCACATAGAGCTCCCCTATGACCTAGCAATCCCACTTTTGGGCATTTACCCAAATGATCACAAACAAGACCATACTGAAGCTAGCAGCACAACTATGTTTATTGCAACATTATTTACCATAGCTAAGATATAGAACCAACGCAGATGTCCCTCAGTAGATGAATCAATCAAGAAAATGTGGTCTATATACACAATGGAATTCTATGCCTCCATCAGAAAGAATGACATTGCCCCATTTGTTAGGAAATGGAAAGTCTTGGAAAAATTATATTAAGTGAAGTAAGCCAGGCCCAAAGAAACATAGGTCTCATGGTTTTCCTTATCTGTAATAACTAGTATATGTCTGAGACAAGCAGAAAAAGTCAGATAAGTTGATGTTAGGTGAAATGAACCCAAGATAAGGATTCAAATGTTTTTTTCTTTCTTGTTATTGTTTTTGACATATTATTAAGGTGATTTTTTTTGTTGCTTTGTATGTCCCTCCCCCCATGGTATAACCCCTGTTTTCACTGTATTTGATCTTGGTATAATTTGGGGAGGGGAAGAAAACAAATTGTTTAAATAGGGATACAGGTGGAACCATTGTCACAAGGAAATGTACAAGATGCTATGTCAAAAAACGAACTTTACAACTTACTCGGGGGTGGGGGGGAGTTTAGTTGTGGAGATGGGAGGGCAGGGATAAAAAGGGAAAAACAAAGGAGGAGGCAACAATGCTTGATACAAAATGTACTCATTACCTTGCTCATGTAATTGTAACCCCTCTGTATGGTATTTTTCACAATAAAAAACTTATTAATAAAAAAGAAACAAACAAAAAACTAAGCTAGTGAAAGGCTCTTAAGTTCAAACCCAAGTTCTGGGACAAAAAACAAATAGAACGTTCACCAGTTTATGCAATATTTGGATGTTTCCCAGTTTGGGACTATGAATATATGAACAAAATTTACAGTACAATTTACACACAAAATTTACATACAATTTACATACAAAATTTACATACAATTCTTCATGTGGACATAGGTTTTCATTCTCTTAGGCAAATATTTAGGAGATTCCTGGGTCAGATAGTGAATGTGTTTTTAACTTCATATAACTTCATAAGAGATAACTTCTAAAGGCAGCCAGTGCCTCATGCCTCATGCCTATGATCCTATCTACTTGGGAGGATGAGATTGGGAAGATTTTTTTTTTTTTTTGGTCAGCCCTAGGGCTTGAACTCAGAGCCTAGGCATTCCCCCTGAGTTTTTTTTTTCTCTTAAGGCAAGCACTGTAGCACTTTGAGCTACAGCTCCGCTGTCTGTTTTTAGGTGGTTAATTGGAGATCAGAGTCTCACAGAAGGTAGGTGCCAGTGGCTCATGTCTGTAATCCTAGCTACTGAGGTGGCTGAGTTCTGAGAATCGCAGTCAATAGCCAGACTGAGCAGGAAAGTCCATGAGACTCATCTCCAGTAAGCCACCAGAAAACCAGAAGTGGCGCTGTGGCTCAAGTGGTAGAGTGCTAACCTTGAGCTGAAAAACTGAGGGACCGTGCCCAGGCCCAGAGTTCAAACCCCACTACTGATAATAATAAAAAAAGAGGGTCTCACAGACTTTCCTCCTGAGGCTGGCTTTGAGCTGGCTTTGAACTGCAAGCCTCAAATCTCAGCCTCTTGAGTAGCTAGGATTACAGGCGAGAGCCATCACCACCCAGTGGGAAGACTGTATTTTGAGGCCAGTGTCATACCAGTTTCATGGGAAGCTAAGGTCAAGAGGACCATGGTTCCAGGATGGGGGGTAAGGGGAAGCACAGAAAAATCAAGATTCCATCTGAACAGAAGAAGCTGTGTGGTACATACCTGTTAGCCTAGTTGTCCTAAAGCCTAAAGTAGGTATCTCATAGTTCAGATACTGGTCTGGACAAAAATCTTATTTTCTTTTTTTAAGTGGGAGAGGGTTAGAAGTGTGGCTTACTGGTATAAGGTGCCTGCCACCTAACAAGTGCCAGAGTTCAAGTCTGAGAACTGCCAAAAAAAAGAAAGAAAAAAAGAAAAAGAAACAGAAAGACTGGTGGACAGACAGAATGAACAAAAGAAGAAAGAAAGAAAGAGAGAAAGAAAGAGAAAGAAAGAGAGAAAGAAAGAAAGAAAATAACCAGTGTTCTAGTGTTACTGTAGTAGTTTGCATTCCTAGCAGCAACGGATGAAACTTCCATTCTCTTCATGTCTTCTTTAGTACTTGGCTGCCTTTTTTTCTTTTGTTTGTTTTTGTTTTGTTTTTAGTACTGGTCCTGAAACTTGAACTCAGGGGCCTCGATGCTGTCTTTGAGCTTTTGTGCTCAAGGCTAGTGCTCTACCATTTGAACCACAATTCCATTTCTGGCTTTTGTGGTGGTTAGTTGGAGAGAAGAGTCTCACAGACTTTCCTTCCAGGCTGGCTTTGAACCATGGTGCTCAGATCTCAGCCTTCTGAGTAACCAAAATTGCAGGTGTGAGCTACCAGTGCATGGAGGTTGTCAGGTTTTGCTTTTAGCTATTTTAACAGGTATGTACCTGGGATCTCTTTTCTTTCTCTCTGCTCCCCAGGAGATGGAGTAAGAACTTGTGGTAAGGTAGACGGAGAGGTGAATCACATGATAGGCGAGTTTGGGAGAAGGCACATGGTGCTCAGCTCCATTATCCCCCCTCTGCCTGTAGATAGGTGCATTATAGTGAGAAGGCTCACTATGGCACGGTGCACTATTGAGAAGGGGAGCATGGCATCGGGTGGAGAGCTTAGCTGGCACACTGTACTCCCAGGGTGGGCCTAAATCACACCCCTGCTATAATTTTTCTGCTCTTCCCTCTAAGTCTGACATTTGGATTTTGGTTCTTGCACTTAATCTCTCTTCTGATTCTAAGTGTAGGGTGAGGAGTGTTGTCATAGTCTGTTTGGACTGCTATAAGGGAATACCACGGACTAAATGGCTTATAAACAACAGAAATTTAGTTCTAACAGTTTTGGGAGTTTCAGCGTCTGGTAAGGGATGCTTTCTGGTTCACAGCCAGTTCTTTCTGTTCTCGCACTGCCAAAATAAAGTAAGAAAGCTCTCAGGGGCTTCTTTTATAAGGGCACTGACCTCATTCCTTAGTGCTCTACCCTCATGACCGCCTACCTCATAATACCACTACATAGAGGGTTTCAACAGATGAATTGCGAGGATACAAATGAGGAGAACCCATTTCCTTGACCCCTGTGATCCTTGGTTCAAGGCAGGTGAAGTGAGCAAGGGCCTCTCAAGACAACATTGGCTGGACCTGCTGGAATCTATCTTTGCTCCCAGCTGGGCTTGTTTGGAAAATACAGTCAATATGAGGAAAGCTGAGCTGACAGATGGGAGAGGAATTAAGGGTGAAGGCACAGGATGGGGTTGGAGAGGCAGACCATTGCCCCAGTGCCCCCAGCTGGACCTGAAATATATGTTCTAGAGCTGTCTTATATTCTAGTTACCCTGAACCAGTAAATCCACTCTTGTGGTCAAACCAACTTTTATTGTCTGCCTCTTATAACAGAGAGCATCAATACAGCCTAACTGCATGTTAGAAGAATGTTGGCTCTGCCTTTCCCCAGCTGTGTGATCTGGGGCAAGTTACTAATTCTCCCACTGCCTCAGTTGACTCCTCTACAATACTTTCCTGAGGGGGGTGATAAGGACAAAGTGAGTCAAGACCTCCAAGAGTCATGAGACCACCCTTCAATCTGGATGCACAGTAGGGCCACTCACGACTTTCTGGCCATTTTGTCCTTCCAGAAGCTCCTACACAGAGATACCATATCACTACTCAAACCAAGACCAAGAGACCATCTTGACTCTTCTTTCTTGCTCTTTATTTTGTCTGTGGGCCCTATGTTTTGAACTCAAGACCTCATGCGCTCGCTTAGCTTTTTTGTTCATAGTTGGCATTCTACTACTTGAGCCAGGCCTCTACTTCCAGCTTTTTTGTCGACTAATTAGAAAGAACCTGGCATATTTGATTGCTCAGGCTGACTTTGAACTGTGATTCTCAAATCTCAGCCTCCTGAGTAGCTAGGAGTATAGATGTAGGCCAAAGGCACCTGACTCTGACTCCTTTATTTATTTTTTTTAACCAGCTGCAGAATACAATCAGCCATCAAACAATGTTGATCTGTTGATCTGCCTCCTAAATACCTTTAATGACTTCCTTCTTTCTCTCCATTCTGGTTGCCACAGCTGTTGCCTACTTTTTCCTTTCTTTTCTTTCCACTGTAGTTAGAGACACACTCTTACACTGCAGTGGTGATTCTTTCATTTTTTTACACTGAACTTAAAATTCTGTGGCTCCTAGGACTTAATGGGGCTCATCAGACCCTTTGTCATGGGGTTTCTCTCCTCTTCTCTCCTCTTCTCAAGCCCTTTACTTTGGACCTTTATGCTTTCTGTCCTTTCTATCTGGAACACTCTTTCCATTGCCTAACTTGTTATGAGCTTGATCTCAGCTTCTTGAGGCATTTTCTTTGAAAAGTCCTTTCTGCCAGTTTGCTTGTGATAGTCCTCCATTTTCTGTTCACTACACGCTGGACTTCCACACTTTTGACATTGTTTGTGACAGTCAGTTCTTGCTTACCTGTCCTTGTTTTTCTCAAAACCTCAAGCTCTGAGAGGCAGGAGACACCCCTTGTGGCTGGCATCATGCTTTCAATGCTGAGAGCCCTCAAGTAATTGACAAGTGAAAAGAATAGTAGATGAAGCTATGGAGCTCAGCCTACCCTTATGAATATTCCCATCCTCTCCTTGAAGCAGCAGCAGCAACGTCCACTCTTGATGGGCTCTGTTCCAGTTGGCAGACCTTTATAAATCGAAAGTAATATATTCATAGAGGCACCTTTGTTTCGGGTAATATTTCTTTCCTATTATGGTTAGTTCAGTCTCAAGACATTTCCTTGCTACTGATGTACTTGAGCGACGTCAGTGCCAGGACATCACCCATTTCCTCCCGATGCAGCATTTGTCCTTTTGCTATCGAATTGGAATTTTGTAAAAATAGCTAAGCAACTGTAGTACATGTAGTTCCTTAAACTCATTGGGAGCAGTCCCTCTGTGCACCCTCAGAAGGGCCCACAGCTGCTCCCCGGACATTCCATGGGATGCTCTCATCCAGAGAACACAAGGAGCATTTGTTCCCTGATGCCCTTTGGAGGGACAGCTGAGAATTGTCCAGCCCAGCCAGGTCAGCCAGTCCCTGGGCATTGGGGTCTAGTTTCACACAACAAGCAATTGAGCTTAATTGACAGGTGTGAAGTGTGCTCTTACGGTCCCAGCTCGATTCATTTCTGCCTGTAGGGATGAGGCAAACTCACTTGGGGGCCCAATTAGCATGTCGTGTGTGTGTGTGTGTGTGTGTGTGTGTGTGTGTGTGTGTGTGGTGTGTAAGAAAAGATATGTATGTGTTAATGTGGGAAAGTGGTTGAAAGAAAAGACTCAGATGCACACACACACACACACACACACAGAGGCAGGCTTAGCAGGAAATTGAGAGGTAGAGAGATGGTAGGAGGAGACAAAGGAAGAGAAGAGCCTGAGAGCGAGGAGGTGGCCAGATGAGAGGGCTTGGGAACCAGTGCACACAGGCACCACCGGTAGCCTTTTAGTTGGGTTAAGTGCACACAAATGGAAAGGGGGATAGTGTAGAATGTCAGTTCCATCTGGAGGGCCATGTGTGAAAGGAGGACAAAATGAGCATCTGTATAGTTGTTAGTGTGTTCCCAGTGGGCCAAGAATGCATTCTGGGAGGGAAATGTCTGGTAGCACTAGGCTGAGAGGCCTAGATTTCCACTGAAGAGGTGTCAGTCTCACAGATCTACTGTAGTTATTACCTATCAGCTGCTGGTCTTTTTATTTTATATAGAATCTCTCTCTGCATCCATGGGGATGGATTCCAGTATTACTTCCAGTCCTTGGATAATCCAAACTTTATTTAAAGGACCATAGGATTTGCATATAACCTATACCAACTCCCTTACATTTTCCATCAGGCCTAGATTATATATACTAATCGATAAGTACTTTGTAAATAGTGGTTGTACTGTATTGTTTAGGGAATAATGACAAGAAAGAAGTCTATAAATGTTAATCATAGATACTACTTTTGTATGTTTCAGTGAATTCTATCATGACACCTTCATACATGTGTATAATGTCGCATGCAATTTAAAACTATTTGCACCCTATGAGTCATTGAATCTGTGATGCAGAACCTACAGCTATGGAGGGCTGACTATTTCTTGTAGAAATGATATGAGATAATGAACATGAGAGTGCTCTGCTAACTTTTCTCCACTGGACAGATATTAGATAGTATTCTTGTTCTTTTTAAGTATTGACTAAGTGTAAGGTGATATAAGGTATGTGAATGGATTAGCAAATGGTTGGAAACAGGAAGCATTCATGATCTGGTAGAGTGAGGAGGGTGAGAGTGGAGGCATAGACAAGTAACAATAATAGTAGATTAAATCTGAACATATTAGATTAAATATCAAAGAAGAGGAAGAGATTTTAAAAAAAGCTTAACTAAAGAATTAATTTTTTTAAAGGGATATAGAAATACATTCATCCAATGAATGTTGAATCTCTACTCCTGGCCAGGATTGTACAACAGCTGGTATCTAGCCATAGTCATATAGCATCCAGGAAATAGTCTTTGGATGAGACTTCAACTTGAATGGGAGCATTGGGAAGAAAGTTTTAAGAGGAGAGACTAGCTGAGCAAAGACAGAAGTGAGAAAAAGCAGACAAGTTTTATGAAGTATCCAGGAGTCCACTATGGCTGGTGCAAAGTTTGTAAATCCAGAGAAACTGTTTGAGTCTTGAGTGAAAGTCTAATCAATTTGTAAGGTAATGAAGAGACTTTGAAGCACAATAAAATGCTTATAGCCACATAAAGTCATTCAGGACTGTGAATTCGTGTTGCTGTAACTTAAATAGTACAGAGATCATATCTTATATATAGCTCATAGTCTATGCCAGATAAGATCTACTCAAGCCCCCTACCTTTCCTTTTTGTTTTTTTGTGGTACTAGGATTGAAGCAGGGCTTTGCTCTTGCTAGGCAGGACTTCTACCATGTGAGTCATGCCCCTAGTCCTTTTTCTTTACTTTTCTTTCTTTTCCTATTTATTTATTTATTCATTCACTCATTCATTTGTGCACTATATTTTGCTTGGGTTAGCCTTGGACCACAATTCTTCTATGTATGTCTCCCCCATAGCTGGGATTTAAAGGCATGTACCACTGTGCCTGGCCGAAAACTTTTTCAAGGCATAAAAGTATACATGCAGTTTGGAGCTGGTAGTTCAAGCCTGTAATCCTAGTTACTTTTGGAGATTGGTATCTGATGATCTTAGTTCAAAGCCAGACCAAACAGAAAAATCCACAAGACTTCACCTTCAAAAAAACCAGAAGTGAAGCTGTAGCTTCAGTGGTAGAATACTAGTCTTGAGCAGAAAATGTAAAGGCTCTGAGTTCAAACCCCAATACTGGCATGCATGCATACACACATGCACATGCGTGCACGCACACACACACACATACACACACACATACACACACACAAATGCACCTGCTCTCTTTGAGCATGCTAGCAAGTCAACTGCAGTAAATGAGAAACTTGTAGTTTTCAGGCTTAGTACATGCCAGAGCACGCACACAGGCACACAGTTACACACATATTAGTAGATTACATTTTAAAGTCACTTTTGCACTTGGGGGTATTTACATGTGTCACTTTATTTCAGTTTCAAATTTTAATGTGTCACTATGTAAGATTTAGGAGTAAATGTATATGGCAAGGTAATTGTTCAAGAATTAAAAGATATGCCAACAGAATACTAGCAGGCTTTATTTCATGACATTTGGGGCTCTTGTCTTTGCAGTGTTTCCCTGTAGTAAAAGAGGTAGATTAAAGATCATTACAAATCAAAGTGATGCTTTCAACCTCCTAAATGAATGCTGGCTTGTCTCCCCCACCCCTCTTTCCTACATTTGCATAGATCTGTCAACTGAACTCTGGATTCTTTTAAGAGTAATGTTTAAAATAAAGCTATGAACACCCGCGTGCCACCAAATTGCTTTGCCCCTCTCTTCTTCAGTTCACATCCTCATGCCCTTCCCCTCACCCCCTCAGGAGCACATTCCTCTCTGAAAGCTTGGGAGGCACTTGAACAGATGGGATCAGAGCCTTCAAGATCAACCAATCACTGTCAAACGGAACAGAACTTGCTCTGTTCTGACTGACCCTTGTCTGTGTGTCTGTGTTTAACCTCAATTCTGTTAATACTTGGAGAAATGTGTTTTCATGTTTCCCAAGGAAACACCCCAAGTACCTCCTCCTTGGGGTCCAAGTATTCAAGTGTATATTCTCTGCAAGGTCAGAAGATCACCTTACCTTTGGTGAGGTCTAAGCTGGAGAGAGCCCTATACAGCTGGAGGAGGGGCACCAGACCAGCTCATAATGCTATCTGTCAGCTCCTTTGACGGTCTTTTGTGGACACTCACAGTGATTTGGTGGCTCTTGTGAGTTTGATTGGCTGCCAGCTCTGTGATTGTCAGACACACTCAGGTTTGCAAGATTCAGCATCTCTGATTGCATTTAGGCTCCTAATGACAACTGTCAAAGTCTTCAGGGGAAAGCAGGGTCTTGGTTTGGTATTTGTTTGTTTGTCTGTTGTATTTATTCCACATTAGTATTACAGATTAATCCCACAGTTAAGTAACAAATCTGCCTGGGGTTTGTGCAGCAATTCACAATATGTTTTTGTACATTATTGCTTTAATTATGGCTCAGAATTCATTTGACAGAATTTGCTCCCAAGTAACAGGTGGTTTTTCCAACCAGGATAAGTGTGAAATGCTGTGGAGGATAAGGCAGTTCAGTATTATTTTCCTGTCTGTGGTTACACCTAGGCCCCAGGCAGCTTCTGATTTAGCAGCCAGTAACAGATTGGAATTCCTGGGGGACTTCACTTAACCCTTAGTTCTCCGAAACCCATTTTCAGTATTGGGTAGAGGCTCCCCAAACACCCAACTGCACTTGGCAAGTGTACTTTTTGTACCCTGGGAAGTACAGGAGGGTTGAGGGTAGGTCAAAAAGTTAATATGTCAGTGTTCTGAAGGGTGATGGGAGTAGAAACTTGGTGATATTAAAGATGATTTGAATTTAGATTTTTCTAGAAGAATAAAAGCATTCTTTTATATTTCTGCAATAGATGATAACAATTAAATAAGTCACACATGAATCATTGAAATTAGAGTGAGGGCAAAGACCTATTAGATCATCCATCCAATTCCCTAGCGCACATAGAATTATTCCCTTCAGTGTTTTCAGGGTGCTTTGTTAAGTCTCTTGAAAGACTTTGGCAGTTCGGGCCTTCGATTATTTCCTGAGGGGGGATACTTTTTCTTATAAAGGGCCACAGAGTTTTTCTCTCTCAGATAATAGTTAAACTAAAAAAAAATCTGTAATGTATATGCGAAATCATCTGCAAAACGAGACTGATCAGAGGTGGAAACTATACTTCCCAGGCTTCCAGAAAACAGTGTGAATGCACTTGGCATTCTTCTGTGTGTTCTCATTTTTGGCTTTTAGTCTTGGATTTGCATACCCTTGGGGGGGTGTTACTGAAATATCCTTTGGAGGAGTCTCTGTTTCTGATATTACTGTTACTCAATGGTCAGAGTGTAATGCTGCACCTCTTAATTTGAAACTATGGGGGAAATGAGACTTTTGAATAAATTCTGCTCGGGCTGTCCTTGTCTGCAGGGTAAAGAACAACTCAGCCATCCAGGAAATAGGAACTGCTTAGCATTCCTCTCCCTATGGAACAGTCTGGTATTGTCTTCCTTGGTCTTTTTGCATTGGAGAGGCTAGAGATTGTGCATACATGAAAGAGCTCCAAGACAGACATTCTACCCCCAAGTCCTCAGTAGTCCTGGGCCTGGAGCTGGAAAGCCAGCCCAGGATATGTATGCAGGGGTGGGGATTGGGCAAGGAAGGGCTGAAGGCTATCACGGTAGGTGGAGGAGAAATGAAAACTTTTCTCTGAGTCCTTGTCTTTAAAGGAAGCTTTTCAATTTTAAGAGGGCAGACTTTCTGACTTTGGAAGAAGTCAGTGGTAGACAACAAAACGGATGAATCCCCTAATTTCTAGAACTGGAAAATGCTATGATTTGAACACTTCACATCCCATTTCCCAGACTTCACTGTGCCAGGCAGAGAGCTCAGAAATGAAAAACAGAGAAGCAAGCTTCCTGCCTTGGGGGGAGCCTGATAAACAGGCCAGGCAGACAGGCATGGAAATAATGTGTAAAACATTGGGATAAGGGCTATGACAGAGGCGAGCAAGGAGGCCCTGGGGTAGTGGGGAATGATACCTCATTGAGTCCAAGGTTGGACACTTGCAGGGAAGTGAACTTGAAATATAGGTGCCTGGGAAATGGAAGGAAATGGCCAAGTAGGCACAAGACAGGAGCAGCAAAGGCAAAGACAGAGGCCAGGGAAGTAAGGAGGGGCTGAGGGGCAGCATCTGGGGAGCTTTGCCTGCCAGGCCTGACAAGTTAGGGTTCCATCCTTGTTTTCCATGTTCAGAGAAGCAGGATGCCTTCTCTAAGGTCACACAGCTATTGAGAGAGCTAGGGTTTAAGCCATGTTCATTTGGGAGAGAAGGCATGTTGGAATAGTTAGAGTACTAATTTACTAAAGGAACACAGTGGTCATAGATACTGTACATCTCTGAAGAACTCCAGTGGTGGTAAGCACCCTCTGTTATCCACCTCATATGTAACAGAGTTGGAGATGTCTGTATTTCTGTTCACAGGAGAGAAGAAAATGGCTCTTGCAGTCAACAGCTCTTATAATTACTCAGAATGATACATGATGTGGCAAAACCAAGTGCCTTCTGCAGACTGACCATTCTGATCAGGGCTGAGCCAAACTTGGCCTGTTGGAGTCACATTGAGCCAGTGGCCATATATAGTTTTGTGGTTACAGCTTTCTAACAGGCATGAAGTATGGGGAAGCCAGGGAGCATTCTGAACCTCAGAATGAGGAGGAGGGATGAGAAGATGAAAGAAAAGCAAAAGCATTGGGTATCTGTCTACAACATGGATCTTGGGTCCTGGTTGCCACACAGGCATTGCTTCCATTGGTATGATGTTCCTGAGTCTTTCTTCAGGCCCTACTCTCTCATTTCTGTCACAAATGCTCACCTTTGCCATTATAGGAAAAGGCAGTCTAGCTATATGTATGTAAACAAACAGGTATGTCTCTGATCCAATAAAACATTGTGGTACTCTCTTAGCCCTTTCCAGCCTCTGTAAAAATGAACCATGGTCTAGGTAGCTTACAGACAACAGAAGCTTTTAATTCCCATTCTGGATGCTAGGAAGTCCAAGGCTGGCAGACTTAGTGTCTGTTGAGGGCCTACTGCTTTACTCATAGGGGTCATATTCTTTGTTCCTGTGGAAGGGCTAAGGAAGCACTCTAGGTCATCTTTAAAAAAGAAAAACAAGGGCATTGATTGCACTTCTCAAGGCTCTGTCTCTACAAATCTAATCTCTTATCAAATGCTTCATCTTCTAATGGTGAGAAAGTTTTCAATATGTAAATTTGGGGAGATATAAGCATTCAACCATTGCAGGTCCTGACACTTGAGATTCCTGTAAAATAGTCATAAAATCTTTTAATATTTTTCAAATGTTAAAAAAAAATCTAGAAGCAAATCTTAGCACGGTTTTACAGAACTGATAATAGCTGTACCTGACCATAAGCCATAGTTTTCTGATTCATGATTCAGGTAGCAACAGATTTGAACTGGTCAGAAAACTTCTCAGGTCATGGATCTCATGTAATTTGTGTTGATTTTAAAACTGGGGGGCATGTTTCAAGTGGTAAAGCATCTACCGAGCAAGCACAAGTCCCTGAGTTCAAACCCCAGTTCTGCCATGATAGAGAGGGAAGAATTAATATGTACTGCTTTTATCACACAATTATTAAAACACACTTATTTCCAAATATTAGAAGGTGTTTCATTACTGTTCCCCTTTCTTTCAATGCTGCTTTCTGCTGTGTAATGGCCACATCTATTTATTGGTTCCATCTACAGATGGTCCTTGAGAAGCCTATTGTAAATACCATAAATTACAAACAGCATGGCTTAGCCTAGCCTATCTTGTATCTTAAATATGCTCAACAATTTACATTAGTTGATAGCTGGACAAAACCATAAACACAAAGCCTAGTTTATAATAAGGTAATGGATATCTCCTGTAATTTATTGACTACTATACTAAAAGTGATATGCATATGCTTTCACACCTTCATAAAGTTAAAAATGTGAGTCAAACCATTGTAAATTGGGCACTATTAGCACCTTATGTGTGAGTTAAATGTCATAATATGGGAAAAGAATAGTCCCTGGTTACATGAGTATTAGGTAAATGTTCCTTTTCTGATTTCTTAATTAACATAAGGTTTGCTTGGAAAATACCATTATGAATTAGGCTAAGCTGTGGCCTTGTTGGAAATGGGGTGCTGCAGACTAGCTTGGTGAGCAACTATAGTTTACGGTGAATAACAAAGCTATGGATATGTACTGTAGAAGTAATACCAATAACTTCAACCAGAAAATCCATAGCCTGCGTCCACTAGTACAAGCAGATACATCTAGAAAGTGCCCATATCTCAATCAATACCCTATTAAGGGGACCTGTAAATAATCCTATTATTTCTATTTATTTATTTGTTGGTACTAGGGTTTTGTGCTTATTAAGCAGGTGCTCTACAACTTGAGCCATGTCCCAGCCCTTTTAGCTCTTAGGTTATTTTCAGATAGTGTCTTATAATTTTGCTCAGGCTAGCCCGAGACCACATGCTCCTATCTATTCCTCCAGTGTATCTAGGATCACAGATGTATACCATCATTCCCAACTTATTCATTTAGTGTTGTTTAAGTTTTGCATGGGCTAGATTTGAACCACAGTCCTCTTGGTTTCCATCTCCTGAGTAGCTGGGATTACAGGCTTGAGTCCTACACCTAAGCCAAGAAATGGTATTTTTAGTTTGTGTAAAAGTTGAATATTTATCCATTTAAAAGTAGTTTCTGAAACTGGGCTTCCGTGGCTCATGCCATTAATCCTAGCAGTTCAGGAGGCTGAGATCTGAGGCTCAAGGTTTGAAGCAGGCCTGGGCAGGAAAGTACTTGACGCTCTCATCTATAATTGACCACCAAAAAGCTGTACGTGAAGCTGTGGTTCAAGTGGTAGAGTGCTAGCCTCCAGCTAAAAGCTCAGAGACAGTGCCCACGCCCTGAGTTCAAAACCCCAAGACAGGGGTACAGGCATGCGCCCGCGTGCGCGTGCACACACACACACACACACACACACACACACAAAGGAGACTTTGCTCTACAAAATACTTAAAGAAATATGTACCTTATTGAAGATCTATGGGAAATCAGAAGGAAAATCCAACAATGGCTTCCACACTCAAAAAACACAATGCAGAATCCTATTAGACAGTTTTTAACTCCAACAGAGTGTTGCTCTCTTGCCAGCTTTCTTGTCTCCCTCTCTTTTCTTGGTTCAAAAGCTTGTGTATTCTTCTGAGCACTTAAGTTAGGTATGTCTCATTCTATCCCAGGCTATCCCACTATGTTTTGTCACACATCACCCTTTAGAAATTCCTTTCTGCAAATGGTAATCTACTTTAGCTTTTATTTTACCAAAATGTTTTTTTTTCCTCTATCATTCTTGAGCAAAGTATTCCCAAGAAAACAATTCTAGATTGATGTTTTCTTCATTCATCCCCCAATGACATGATTCCACTGTCCACTGTCTTTTGGCTTCATTCATTCTTTTTTTTTTTTTCCAGGGCTGAGGACCGAATCCAGGGCCTTGCGAGCTCTGGGTGGGCGCTCTTCCGCTGGGCTAAACCCCCAGCCCCTGGCTTCGTTATTTCTGATGGTAGCTTGGCATTAGACTATCATCATTTGTAGTAGATGCTTTCTCTGGTATTGGTATTACACAGTTTCACCCGATATGTCTAATGAATGTGGTTAGTTGATGTTGTTGTTGTTTGAAACGTTCCTCTGTCTGGTATGCTATACTTTCTGTCCTGGCAGATTCATGTCTTTCATTAGATCTAAAACTTTCCTGGTGGTTACCTCCTCTGACATTGTTTTCCTCATAATTTCTATTCTCTCTTATTGAACTCTGGATGTATGGCACAGTCTCTGATTCTTTTTTCCTTTCCCTAACTGTGTTCTGTTTTCTCAACTTTGTGTTTCATTCTGACTGCTTTCTTTACATCTATCTTCAATTCACTGATTCTTCATTTATGTTTAGTTTTCTGTATCACACATCTATCTATACATTTAAGTATCTATATATAATTTAATGTACACTTATGGCTTAATTTATAAATTTTAATTTATAAATTTGACTTGGTTCTTTGAAAACTCTATATTTGATAGTTCCTTTTTAATGGTCCTCTTCCATCATCTTTTGTAGCCTTCAATATTCCATACATATTTTATTTATTTTTATTTTTGTGTTTTTATTGTAGTAAATATTCACAACATAAAATTTTCCTTTTAATTGTTATTTTCCTAGTCCTGGGTCTTGAACTCAGGGCCTGAACACTGTCCTTGATCCTCTCTGTGATCAAGGCTAATATTCTACCACTTGAGCTACTTCTGGCTTATGTTGAGAAGTTTCTTGGAGATAAGAGTGGAACAGTGATCCTCAGATCTCAGTGTCCTGAGTAGCTAGGATTACAAGTTTGAGCCACCAGTGCCAGGCCTTTTAACTAATTTTAATTGTACAATTTAGTTACAGTAAGCACATTCATCTCATACATAGTTACGTTGTTATATGCCTGGTAATTCCAGTATTTGAAGACCTGGAGGTTCAAATCATGCTTGCTGTTTCTGGAACTCTCAGTTATAGTTGTTACCTGAGAGTTTGGCTTTGCCCCCACCCCATTCTGTTTTTAAAAAAAGCTTTCCTTGAAAGGAACTTAACCTGTGTGAGTCCTCACATGACTGGGTGATGGATACTTTGTTCCTCCAAACAATCATTTTCCCCAAGGACATTTATTTTGTGTTTGGAAGGTATTTTTCTCTTTAAAGCAGTGAAAAATGGAACCTGAAACTCAGGTAAAACCAGACCTGCAGGTCACGTGACCCCAGCGCGCTTCCCTCCCCCCTCCCCCCAGCCCCACCATGGTAGCAGAGTCTTGGGACCGTTGGAGCTGTTGTGCACAGCATCTTTCACAGCTTTCGCGGGAACGCCAGCGCTGAGGAGAGGATGCTGGGGCTCCCTCAACTGATGTTGCGGACCACCTTCTGCCTGGCTGTGTTCTGTGCACTCCCCGTGGAGGCGAAGGCCCGAAATGTGACTAAGCCCAAGATTGTCTACACAACAGTGCTGTCTGTCACAGAGCCCACCACCGATCCAGCCACAGGAACCTGTGAAAAACAAACCAGTTGTGTTTTCTGTATTAAAGCCAGTATTGTCAATGAGACCTGCTTTTGGATAGATTGTAAAAAAGGTAGAAAGTACTGTTCAAGTACTGTAAAAGTTGGTGATTGTGCTGTGGTGAATAGCATTTCGTTCTGTTCTTTGCCTCCTCCAGCCGCTCCAGTGCCAACCAATTCTACAGCTAAAACCACAACTCTGCCTTCCCCTTTTACAACAGTTGTCAAATCAGGAACTCAGAGGAGGGGTTGGATTGCTGGTAATGATTAGAGATGGCTCAAAAGAGGAATCCAGACAGAACACAGCACTGGTACTGACTTCCACAGCCTTTGACTGACTTGTAATTGAGAAGGTGCCATTTGGGCTTATTTCAAAATCAGATTTTTGTTCTCTAGAACAAAAATACCTAGATAAGATCATAATATAATTTTTCAAATGAAGTATAATATCAACTTTAAGGTCTTTGTTGTTTCATGATGTAATCAAACTTATTACTTATAGTCTTTTTTATCTTTGAATCATTCTTGTCACTTTACTGTTAATGAGATTAATTTAAAAAATGTTGGTGAGAGAATCTGGATGATGTAGAAGCAGCATTTAAGGAGTAAGTGAGCTTGGGATGAAAGTTCTATAAACTGAAAAATGTTTTAAATTAGATATTGGCTGTAATGTATGGAATTAGACTCAATTTATAAAAGTTTAGAACTTAAAAGTGGGCCTCTAATTCAACTGCATCAATTTTGAGTTAAGGTTCAATCCTTGGATTGAGATTTTTTTTGCCTGAGATTCTGATGGTGAGGTAATCGTGCACTTGATGGGAGACTTGATTCTAAAAGGTAGAAGTAGATACCAAGACCTATTGACATTAATGGGATGTGGTAATTAGCTGGATTGGCCAGTCAGGGCGAATAGCTTTCACATTTCTCAAGTGACTGGAGATTTGACAATACCATATGCTGAGACATTGCCCCCCCCCCTACTTTCAAAAAGAGGAGAGGAGATAAGAGGAGAGAAAGACAGGTTCTATTTGACTTGCTGAATTTGTAAGCTGAAGATCCTTGAATAAGACATTGAGTTGTCATTGGATATATGGGTCTGTAGCTTGGAGGAGAGTTATGCACTACAGGTATAAACTTGGCAAGCAATGATTAAAGTTGTGGGAACATAAGCAACTATTATCTAGAAACAATGAGCCCTGAATAGCTCAGAGGCTGGATACAGGAGCAGAAGCTAGAAGAGGAAACTTTTTTCTGTGTGTGCCAATGCTGGGGCTTGAACTCAGAGCCGAAGCACTGTTAATTTTTTACTCAAGGCTGGCACTGTATCACTTGAGACACCGCTCTATTTCTGGCCTTTTTGGTGGTTAATTAGAGATAAGAGTCTCACTGACTTTCCTGCCTGAGTTGTCTTCATACCTTCTCCTCAGCTCTCAGCCTCCTGAGTAGCTAAGATTACAGGTATGAGCCACTGGCCCCCTACTGGGAACAGGTTACTGAAGCAGTGGCTAGAGGAAGAAGAGGAAAACCTCAAGGGTGATACTGTGGAAATGGACAGAAAAGAGAGCTTAGGAGAAGTGTGTAGCCATGGTTTGAATGCTGCCAAGGCAAGAAGTGAAGACTCGATGGTGTCCTTTGGACTTGGAAGACATTGGAACTCTTGTGTTTCTTGCCAAAGCAGGCACAATGAAGAAGTAGGGATGGAAAACAGATGGTTGGTTGTGTGGCAAAGACTTGTACTTCATCCCCAAGTGCCATTCTCCCAGAACCCCAAATGTTTTGTTAGACTTGTAGCATCCTACAATAAAAGCTACATTTCCCAACAAACAAACAAACAAACAATAAGCCTGCAGTCACAGTGTTGATTTTTATTATTATTAGTATTATTATTACTAATATTTCCCACCTGGAGCTACAGTGCAGCCAGATATTCCTCGGGACTGCTTTGCCATGCAGGTGTTTTTCTCCATGTACTTTCCCTGGAGAGTGAGCCCCTTTGAAGGTTTAAGCTTTATATAAGTTTCAGGTTCAGCCCTTATCCTAGTTGAGGCTCCAAAGACCTCATTTCCCTGAACAACTATTAAAAGTTTTCTTAAAGGATCAGATAGTAAATATTTTAGGCCTGTGGGCCATATGGTGTCAGTTGTAGCTACTCATTCTCTATCGTAGCACAAAGGCAGCATGTAACTGAATGAGTATGGCCATGTGCCAATAAAACTTTATTTACAGAAACAGGTGGTTGGCCTGCATGTTGTTTTGCTAACTTTGGTACATAATTCTCATTGTAGCATTTATTTCTTGAGTTATCCCCCTCTTAATTTTGTTTATAATGGTTGTACTCAAAGTTTGTTTTGTTTTCCCTTATTGTTTTGTGAGTTACTTCATTTAACATTGTAATTTATATAGTGCTTTCTGTTTTACAGTGGAAAGGTTTTCAAATATCGACTTTAACATAATTAAAGTCGATAACATAGTTTGCAGTAGCAAAGCCTAACAATCTTTCTTTCTCCTTCAGCTTTTATAGGTATTGGCTCAACTACGGAAGGCCTGATAGAGTTTCTTTTCTGAGTGTTTCTAGTCTCAGTAAAGCAAGATTTAAAAAGATTGATGATAAGATTCTGATTTCTTCTGTTACGTTAAATTAGAGACTATAGATTATTCCTGACTTGTGAAGGAGAGACTTGTGTTTTGTTTGACTCTACAGTGGTGTAAAAGTACACCTACACAATCATTGTGCTTTGTACCTTCAGTACAACATTCAACAAATTGCATGAGGAATTTAATACCTTATTATAAAACATGCTTTTGGCTGAATTTAACCATCTGTTTAGAACTGTAAATGTTCTGAATACATTTAAGGTAGGCTGGGTTAAACTGTGATGCTTGGTAGGTCAAGTGTGCTAAATTAATTTTTGACTTTTAATATTGTCAACTTACACATTATGGGTTTATTGGATAGAATTCCTTATAAATCAAGGACTATCTGTAGAAGAGATATGAGTACTTTGTATGAATGTGTTTTTCTTTTAGATATATGTACTTCACCTCTTCTATGAACCTTTTACTGCTCGAGGGGACTGAAATTCACAGGAGAAAAAAAAATATGGCGGTATAGTTCAGGTGGTGGAGTGCCAGCTGAATGAGTAAGACTCCTAAGCTCAGGCCCCAGTTTTGACCAACAACTAAGCAAACAAAAAAAACCCCAAAGAAAACAACAAGAAGGATTTGGCCTTTTTTATAGGGAAAAATTTAAAAATGCAGGATTGGTACCAGTGATTCATGTCCGTAAACCTAGTTACTGAGGAGGCTGAGATCTGAGGAACAGGGTGTGAAGCCAGCCTGGGAAGGAAAGTCTGTGATAACCCACCAGTTATTCACAAGAAAAGCCAGAAGTGGAGTGTGGCCCAAGTATAGAGTGCTAGCTTTGAGCAAAATTAAACAAACAAAACCCTAAAACCTCAGGAAAGTGCTCAGGTCCCAAGTTCAAGCTCCAGGACCAGCTTAGTTACACACACACACACACACACACTCTCTCTCTCTCTTTCTCTCTCTCTCTCTCTCTCACACACACACACCCCAGGAAAATGCTAATGCTAGGAAACAGTAGTGCTGTATTGAAAACTAAAGAAATCATTCTAGTGGGGAATGAAGTTGTTTTAGATAGGATGGGTGGGGACTCAGTGAAGTGGCAACATTGAAGCCTGACTAGAATGATAGAGATGAATAAGCTATATAAAAATTGTTATGTTGGGGGGCGGGGGGAGGCTGGGAAGGGATGTGAAGGGTAAACAAAGAAGGAGGCAACAATGCTTGATAAGAAATGTACTCATTATCTTGCCCATGTAATTGTAACCTCTCTGTACAGTATGTTCACAATAAAAAAATTTTATGTAAAGACTGGAGGAAGGAAAAGGGAAGATTTGGGATATTTCTCAGGGGTCAGAGAGAATGCTAGTGTGGCTGAGATAATGGCAAAATTGAAACAAAGGTACAGAAAAAGGAAAATGGGAATGCGAGAGACAGTGGTAGCAGCCTGGAGAAGAGTGAAAAGGCGTCCTGGGAGGACAGCTTGCAGCAGTTGTGGAAAGCAACTGGTCCCAGTCGGAGCAGAAAAGCTAAGGGTCCGGTAAGAATGCCTTGAACAAAAAAGGGGCTTCAGGGCACACATTATATGATGGAGAAGCAGGAAGACTTAAGGTAGATGTATATGTCTTAATCAGAAAATGGAAAGGCAGAATTAAACATTTGAAGAAATTCCTACTTCAAAAGTAATGCAATTTGATCTTAGTGCCATTTGGGTGACACAGTTTTAGTGATACACAGTCTGGTTGTCTACATTAAGGTACTGAAGCTCAAACTTAGGGCCTGGGGCGCTGTCATTTAGCTTTTTCTAATCAGCGCTGTCATAAGCCATGGCTCCACTTTTGGCTTTCTGGTGGTTAAATTGGAGGTAAAGTTCTCATAGACTTTCCTGCCTGAGCTGGCTTAGAACTGTGTTCCCTAGTTCTCAGCCTCGAGTAGCTAGGATTACAGGTGTGGGCCACCAGTGTTTGACCATTTTTACTTTTAAACAGCTTTGAGATATCATCAACAAATAAAAATTGTATATACCTAAGGGGCACAACTTGATATTCAGATAGATGCACATATTTTGAAATGATCACTGCAATGAGGCTAATCAACATATCCTAATTATTACCATTTTTTGTGTGTATGTGTGTGTGTATGTGTGTGTGTGTGTTTTGTACCGACCAGTGAAAACCATCACACTCTTCAAAGATGCAGTGGGTAATATTTATCTGTAGGAGTGTAGAAATGAAAGTTTTGGATACAGTCTCTATGGACAAAGCCAGAAAGACACTGATGTGGGTAAGGACAAAGGCAAATTTATAAACCTTGGTGCTGCAGAGGTCTGCACATAGCTGACCTGACGAGGAAGACGATTCTTAGTTGCCCAATCATTTTTCTGTATTATGTAATTAGGTATGAGGGATGAAGGCTCTGGGGAGAATTTCAATTTTAAATTCTTTGGTATACTTTAGCAGGTTTATCCTTTCATTCTTTTTTGCACAATATTTATGGAATGTACTTTACATTCCATATGCCAGGCACTGAAGAAGTATGGAACAAGAAAGGAAATATCCCCATCCTCACATGGCTTACATTCAAGTGGGGGGAACTGTTTTTATAAACATAAAAAAGATGCAAATTAAAGGAATGGATTATTAGTGACAGTTACATGCAGCAACAGTAGCTCTGCAGTCCTTTGTGCATTGATTACTCCTGAATTTCCATCTTCAGTGCAGATGAAGACAGAGTTGTTAATGAGTAGTGTTTTGCATGTCAAGGTGCCCAATGGACATCTCTACACTGAATCTTCCACTTAGAGCCCCAAATCTCCAAGCACCTGCCTTCCTTTTGCAACCTCTTCTCTCACCTTATACCACCATGATCACTGATGACAACTGATCAGTGATGTTCTTGGTTACCTCCCTATAGCTAGAACTCGAACTTACTGAAACTCACCCTCTACTGCTCTCCATTTCCACAGCACAGATAGAGCCTTGTTTCAAACAAATCTAATCATTTAATCCATTTGCTTAATGGTCTTCAAGGATTTCTTAGACTGTTAAATGTTAAGAGAATACTGAGGTGGAGTAATATATGATGAATGGAAATATTTGCATCCTAATTCTGGAGGCCGGGAAGTCCTGGTTTCAAGTGTGATACTTGATGAGGGCTCTTCTGTTGCCTCATTCCTTGGTGGAAGGCAGGGTCCAAGAGCACAAGAGGAAACCCACCCCTGTAGGCCCTTTTTTATACTTGCATCACTCTTATGTTTTTCTTTCTTTGTGCCAGTCCTGGGGCTTGAACTCAAGGCCTGGTCACTGTTCCTGAGCCTTTATGCTCAAGGATAGCTCGCTACCACTTGAGCTACAGTTCTACTTTTTTGGGGGGTGGGTGGGGAGGTGGTTAATTGGAGATAAGAATCTCTGGACTTTCCTGCCCAGGCTGGCTTTGAACAGCAATCTTCAAATCTCAAACTTCAGAGTAGCTAGGATTATAAGCATGAGCTACTGGTATCCAGCTACTCTCTTCTTGAGGATAGAGAGAGATCGTAGACTAAACAACCTATCTACTTACCTCCTAATACTATCTCATTAAGGACAACGCTTCCAAACATGAATTCTGAGGGTCATATCCAAGCTGGAGCATATGGCTTCCTGTGACCCATGGAAAAAGTTCTAATTCTTTGGTGCACATTGCAAAGTTTCTTATCTTCACGCATACACATATACTTGGGCCTATTTATATATAAGCTCTTCTTTCTCCTGGGTATATTCACACTGTCATCTGCCCAGTCTTCCTATCCTATCTGACTGCCCAGACATATATGCTGCTGGTAGGGTGAAACCCCACATATGACCATGAGAGTCTGTTTGTCCTGGTGTCACTTTGTGTCTAGAGTGATTTTCAAGTGACTACAGAGTCCCAGGGTCTTGGCTTTTCCATCTTGGTTCAAATCCTCTCTGTTCTAGCCTCTCCTTGGGCAAGTTCTTTCTCATAAACTCTGGGAGAACTTGTTAAAAAAAAAAGAATGGTGGTGAATTCATCTCACGGGGTTGGTTAAGACATGTGATGCATCTCCTAGTTCCCAGCACTATAACTCTCACCTTCTGATTTCAACTTAATGAAGTTCTCAGGGTGGCTTTCCCAGGCTCTTTGGTCTTATAGTTCCCTCACGTTTTTGATGATGTACACCCACTTTCATTGTTCACTAGTGCATGAGTTCTGCCAGCATGGAAACCACCATCTTGTTTCCTGCTTCATTCCCAGTGTTTTCTACAGTGCTCAGTAATTCGGAGTTTAAAAGGGAACAAAAGAGAAATGCATAAGACAGATGCAGAATATAGTCAATTTGATTTGACCTTGGGAGAAATGTTCTGGGATCTTGGAACCTTGGAAAACCTGAGCAGGACAGATCCAACTTTAGGAGAGCACTCGTCATTCTGTAGTTTAGAAAGTCTTTATTCTGTTATTAACTGTTAAAAATGCTTGTTCCTCAGTCATGTTTCTTTTTTCTTTTTCTTTTTGTCAGTAGTGGGACTTGAACTGAGGACCTGGGTGCTGTCTCTGAGCTGTTTTGCTCAAGGCTAGTGTGTTACCACCTTGAGCCACAGCTCCACTTCCAGTTTTCTGGTGGTTAATTGGAGATAAGAGTCTCATGGACTTCCCTGCCTGGGCTGGCTCTGACCTACAGTCCTCAGATCTCAGCCTCCCAAGTAGCTAGGATTATAGGTTTGAGCCACCAGCTCCCAGTGGAAAGGTCTTAAGGGGTGGTAATTTTCATCTATCTAGCCTTTGTGTAAACTTGCCAGGGCACCAGTCAGCTCTCCTTCTATGAGTTGCTTCCAGCTGAGGTTGGTTGACATCAGGTTGGTGTGACATGAACTAGGGCAGTGATTTGGCTAGTTTAAGAGCTTGGATAGGCTCCTGGAATTCTGGGGCTCCTCATGCCCAAAGCAGGCAGCAAATCCCAGCTGTCTGCATCCTTGTGGGGACTTCACTGTGTTTACATGAATGGTCCTATGGTAACCTTTTTCTAGCTCACAGGCAGACTGCATAGTTACCTCATCTGCAGTCTAATGACCTCATACACATAAAATGTAGCAAGTGTGATTTGGGAGCAGAGCTGGGAGCAGAGTTCGTCAGCCTCTCATGGTGCCCAGGAAAAGCTGTGCACCACCTGGGCTCAGGAAATCAGTTGTAAACTGTCCACTTAGTAATCGTTCCCAGCCCAGAGCTGACTCAGAGCTCATTTTCCAGGGAGTGGAGCTAGAAGACATGTAGTAGATAGACATGTGTAGATATGTGTGTGCCCATATGTGGAAGCTGCTTATCTATGCCCTTGACTGTAGGTGAGGTAAAATTACAGTGTCCCCAAGTTCTTGGGCAGGTTCCTCCAAATGTTGGCGTACAAACAAAATGGAAAATGCACCCCATGGGGGTTGAGATAAGCACATGGTCTTCTAATTTGGGGGTGGTAGCATCTCTAGATATTATTGTTACTGTTTATCACTTCCTTTGAATTATATTTTCTCTCCCCTTCCAAAAATATTGCATGTGATGACTAGGAATATAAAATAAATTACCTTTGCCATAGGCTGCTGGGTTTATTAGCCCTTTCAAGCACTTTACAATGTAAAGGACAGCCTGACCTACAGTTGTCTCCTCCTTCCAATAGGTCTCTCTCTGTGTGTGTAACAGGAGCTCTGCTATTTGTGCATTTAGCAGCTTAACCCTTTGAGCTATCAGAGCTTGGTGTTCTTTTTGAGACATATTTTGGGTTTTGGAATGGGATTTTTTTTCTTTTTTTCTTTTTTTGGTGATTCTGGGGGTATGGCTTAGCAGTAGATTGCTTGCCTACCATGCTTGAGATTCTGAGTTTGATCCTCAGAGCTGAAAAATAAAACAAGTTTATTAGTTTTGTAATTAAATATTGTATATGTTAATGGCATATAATTTCCATGTATATATGGTAGTGGATCAAACTCTGTTTAACCGCTGAGCATTTTCCCAATCCCCAAATGGCATATTTTATTTTATTTTTTATTGTTATTATAAAGGTGACATATAGAGGGGTTACAGTTATGTAAGTCAGGCAATGAGTACATTTCTTTTTGGACAATGTCATCTCTTCCCTAGCACTCTCCCAGTCCCAAATGGCATATATATTGTAAAATGTTTATCAAAATCAAGCTGATTAGAATTTTATCTACTTACCATTTTGTGTATAGGTGTATGTGTGTATATGGTGAAAATATTTAAGATCTACTCTCAATAATTATCAAGCATACAATATACAATCATTAACTGTTGTATCATACTGTACAATAGATCTAAAAACTTACTTGGCCTAATTGAAACTTCGATCCCTTTGACCAAGAATTTTGTATTTAAGGCTGTTGACTTATGTTATACATATCCTATATATACATGTATATATAATTTTATTTTTGGTCGGTGTATGTGCATGTGGGAAGGATGAGTGTGGGTGTAGGTATGGGTTCTGGGACTTGAACTCAGGGTCTGGGTACTGTCCCTGAGCTGCTTTTGCTCAAGGCTAATGCTGTACCACTTGACAGACAGCTCTACTTCTGGCTTTTTAGAGGTTAATTGGAGATAAGAATTTTACTGACTTTTCTGCCTGAGCTGGATTCAAACCATGATCATGAGATCTCATCTTCCTGAATAGCTAGGGTTAGACATAAGCCACCAGTGCCCAGCTATATGTATTTATTTTAAGAAGAAAACAGATGAAACAACAAGCCCAGGAAAGTAAAATAAAAAAAATTAAATAGCCCCAGAGGTCAAGAGTTTATTTGAATAAGCTCTGCATAAGTAAAAGGCTCTTGAGGGGGAGGCTGTCCATTTGGAGAACAAATGTTAATAAACTTCCAGTCATCTCCCTGACTACAGGGAGATCAATTAGCAATATAGGATCCATTGACCTTGTTCTTTAAATGCAGGACAAAAACAGTTCTTAGAATGACATCTAAGTCTTGTGGGGAAGGGAAGCAAGGATGGGCTCTAATGAGCAAAGGAGCAGGGGTCATTATTTGCATGTTGTGTTTGCTGTTGACTCCTAGTCATGCATTTGACATATTCTTTCTTATTAGCAAGGCTGGAGCAGCAGCAGAGAGCATTCAAACCATTTCTCCAAAATCTGGGCTCTAAGACTGTCCTCCTGCCTGTAGACAAATGCTCCTGTGAGCAAATTGCCTCCCAGCCCGTCCAGAACCACCTCTGTTACTGGCAAATGGTTTTTGAGAGCAAGGTAAGCACTCTGGAGAACCAGAAGCTGTATATTTAAACAATTATGGGCCTGTGTGTGCCTCAGCCTCCTGCTGCACGGTCCCAAGCAAGATGGTATAATACGTGCACTTTACATATCAATAGCAGAGGAGGCTGTTTCCAGATGGCTGTACCTATTTCAAAGCCACCTTTTATGCAGAAGGAAGACTGTGTGACCTCCCTCCAAGTAAATGTGTTTTGTAAGCCCTGGGAATGAATGCTTAAAAAATGGTCCTGGGCTATATTTCATGTCCAGTGCAACGTGTTGTGTGTGCACAGCTGCTCAGGGCTGGCATGTGGTAGCATATTAAAAAGAAGATTACCATTTCCAATTTTTCCCCCTTTCTGAAAGCTTGATATGCATATATGAAACTTGTGGAAAAAAATAGGCATAATGAGACAGGGAAGCCAGGTCTCAAGGCACTAGTCAGCGCACATCTGGAGTTTACAGCATTCTAGAGATAGTTACTTATTCCCAGGAGCTGCTGCCGGAGTGGGAATGGTAGCCCGGTATCCATGGTGAGCTTCCCTATCTCACAGTGCCAGGTGTGTGTGTGTGTGTGTGTGTGTGTGTGCGTGTGTGTGTTATTTCTTGGAAAGGCTATCCTCTGAGGGGATAGGGAGGGGAGAGGACAAGAGAAGAGAGAAGGAGAGAGAGAGAGAAAAAAAAACAGAAGGAGGTAATTAGGGGCCACCTTGCCCAACAGAGCCAGCTCAGGCATCTGAAACTAAGGATGGGTATTGGAAGGGCGCAGTGGAGTCAGAAGATTCATGCAGGGCCTTCGTGTTGCCTGCCAACTCCACGCTTGTTTCTATGGGTACGAGGCCAGGGAAGAGAAACCCTGGGGTCAGAAAAGACGCACAGTTAACAATGCCAAGCAGGCTGAGCCTTGCTACTTGCCTCTTGTGTAGTTTGCCATCAGTTCTTGAACTGACAACCTGAATTCACATGGCTGCTCCTCTAGCCTCCCCAGCCCTTAGTTAAGAAGCTGGAGGATTTTCAGACCTTGCAGGCTGTTATTTAGAAAAACGCTTTCAGGAATATTGCAATGGATCGAGTAAGGGATCTGCCAGTCTCTACATTCCCATTTTATGAGTAGGAGTTGGTAACCTTATAGACCTGCATCTGTAGAGGGAAATAGGCAGATCTGGGAAGTTTTCTTTTCCCCCCTAGGAAGAGAGGTTGTTATATACAGTTTCATGGATTCAAGGGGTGCATGGATTGTTGTTGTTGTTATTATTATTACGCTACAAGATTGTGAGGTTCCAGATGCTGCGTGTAAAACAATGCCCCATAGGGAAGGGAAGTGTGAAGTCCGGCTGGAGGCCACCCTTAAAAACCAAGTATAAACAGCAGCTGCTTCTATTGTGTGTGCCAAGTGCTGCCTATTAGACTGCATCTCCAAACTCCTTGTTTCTTTCTCTTCAACCAGATGTGGTCAAGTGGGAGTTTTGTCCATTCAGAGGTAGACCCCAGATGGTAGAAACCAGGGGGGCACAGTGGGTTCAGGAAGAAATTCTGCTCTTTCTCCTGTGCTGTACTGAGTGCTCTCTCTCTCTCTCTCTCTCTCTCTCTCTTTCTCTTTTTCTCTCTCTCTCTCACCACTCTGAGTCTCATCTATATTCCCTCTGCTCAGCTCTGTACAGCTGAGGGCCACTGGGAAATGGTGTGAAGTATATGATTTGGAAGCCTTAAGGTGGGCATGTAGAGGATGCACAGCGGGGCAGTGGCTGCTGAAGAGCCCCCAGAAGGGTCTCTGCTCAGGTACCCTTATGTGGAGGGCAGGAAAGCGATAAACAAAAGAGTCCTACACTTCTGGGACCAAACAGAGCCAAGATGATGAAATACCAGTGTGCAGGCTGGAAAAGACAGCAAGATTCACTCAGCTGCACCTGGCCAAGGTTTCATCAATTCCCTGGTTGGCAGCTGTAGCTGTCAACCTCAGAGCCATGTTTCTTCCAGTTAATTATGCGCATGTGTTCACCTGTTCGCCAGTTAAGAACCTATGAGTTCAGTGAGTCTTAATCCCTAATTTCTCTTTCTCTCTTTGGATCTTCTCCCAAGGTAGAAGACCTTGGAGGCATGAAGGAAAACAACTGTGTATATAAGTTTTCTCCTAAGAGTACAGAGCGAGTCAGAAGCAGAGTGGAGATGGGGAAGAAATATCTCTTACAGTGACCACCCTGGTCCCTATGCTCAAGTCACATGGCCAGGTGGATGTGTGCTCAAGCAATGTTCTCTGTGATTTTTGCCTTCTCCATCTTTTGAGGATGCTGAGAAATGTCACAAGGCTTACCTCTTCAATTGTGCTTCCAGACCTGTTTCTGTCACAGTAATTCCCCGATTAAATCATGGTAAATTCTCCTACATAGCTGGACGAAGGAATTAGGTGGAGACAGGCAGCAGAATTACCCACGAGACTGGTGTAGTCAATTTATAGATTTGTAGTGGCCATCCTAACAGATGCCAGAGAAACCCTCACAAAGGTCCATATGAAAACAAACGGTGAAAGTTTTCCTCATAGAATTATCTTGTGTCTTAAGGCATTGAAGGCAACATCATGATGTACTTGTCATTTGAGAAATGGATAAAAAAAAGTGGTCCAAGTTTATAGTGGAATACTGTCTTAGAACTTTCGTTGCTGTGATGAAATACCTGACAAGGGTTGAAGAGGTCTCTAGCACAGTGGTAAGACCCTTGGTTCACTGGCACAATGTACTGGGTTCTTCCCCAGTACCTAAACCACCACCACCACCAACAACAAAAATAGAACCAACAACACATAAACAGACAACTTCAATGAGGTAAGATTTATTTAGCACATTTCTGCAGAGGTTGTCAGTCTACCATGGCAGGGCCAGCATGGCTGAGCAGAGCAGTTCACATTCTGGCTGTGAGGAAGCAGAGGAAGGGAACAGGAAAGAACCAGGACAAAATACCACCTCCAAGGACATGCCTCCAGTGACCCAACCTTCTACCTTTACCATCTCCCAATGATGCTATCTTATTATGAAGCTATCAAGGATTAGTCCTTTGGTTAGGTCAGGCCTTCAAGGAACCATTTATGTCCCCAAGGCCCATAACCTGGTGATCAAGCCCCTAATGGATGAGCCTGTGGGAGACATTTCACATTCAGATCCTAGCAAGAACCATGCAGCAACGGATGCAAGGAAGGAGTGAGGTGCCTTTTTAAAAAGTATGTATAGCAGCTAAGGGTCTGTCTCACTATGCAACCCAGGCTGGTCATGAACTCAAGATCCTCTTGTTTCAGTCTCATGCTAGCATTTCCTCTCTCTCAGCAGAAGCACAGTGCTTTTTTTTTTTTTTTTTCTTCTTGATTGATCGTGGGGCTTGAACTCTGGGCCTGGGTGCTGTCCCTGAGCTCTTCAGCTCAAAGTGAGCTTGAGCCAGAGTGCAACTTCCGGTTTTCTGATGGTTAATTGGAGATAAGAATCTCATGGACTTGTCTGGGCTGGCTTTGAACTGGGACCCTCAAATCTCAGCCTCCTGAGTAGCTAGGATTACAGGGTTGAGCCACTGTCGCCTGGCCTGGGGCACAGATTTTTAGAAAGGTGTTGAACGGAATTGTAAGAAAGAGAACATGGTCTGTGGTGTACCACAGCTTTATGTTGCTGTAGCAATATCTGAGAAAAATCAACTTGCAGAAAGATGTACCTAGACACAAAGGAACGTGGCTGTAATCCTAGCACTTAGGAGGGCTAACGTTTGAGACTAGTCGGGGCTGCATCACAAGAGCCTGTCTCAAACAAATGGTACATATGAGAGGGAGAGGTTAATCCTAGCTTTCAGTTTTCAGGGTTTTTAGTATGCTTCACAGTTTTACATTGTGCTTTGGGCTTGCAGCAGGGCGGCACATTGTAGCTGGAAGTGCCTACAGGAGGAAACAGCCCAGCCAATGGCAACTGGGAAGCAAAAAGAGAGAAAGGGGCAACATTGGGGTCAATATTCCCTTCCAGGGTATTCCCAAGACCTAACTTTCTTCCACTAGGCTCCACCTCTTAAAGAGGGGAACATTCAAGATCCAAACTGTAGCAATACCAATGTAATGTATACATTGTTTTTAATACTCATGTAATTTTTATGTTTCATCATAGTACATTAGATAAATGTCTTATTGAGTGGGGAGAGAGGAAGGCAACAAGTCATGGAGATGAAGGAAAGAGTAAAATTCATATGAAGTTAAAAGAGATTATGATAACCAATGGGTTATTATGATAATGAGTCTAGAAAACTCAGTTTACACTTTAATTCCTTTGTACTGTAATTCAATCTCTCCCTCTATTTTGTGTTCACATACATATAAAATAGCAGTTTCTGTGATGAGAGTACCAAAGAAATGCATAAATGAACATATAATACAATCATCAACAATCAATGCTGGAATACTTAGCTGGAAACCTGTAATCACTCTTGGCTACTTGGGAGGCTGAAGCAGGAGAACTGTGATTTAGGGGTCAGCCTGGGTTGCATAGAGAGACCATATCTCAAAAAAAAAAAAGAAAATGATCAAATACTCTATAGATCTCTACTATGGATTTAGACCTGCGCTAGGGCCCATTCAAAATCATGTAGTGTCGTTGATTATGTATATTGGAAATTACATGTGTAAAACAGTTCCAAACAGTTCTTAATTAAGGCTCAAACTTGAAGACTGTATTAGATTTAAAAAACAAGGGATCAGATCTGTAAGGACAAGGAGTAGTTAAGAAAAACTTCATGTGGAAAGAAGCTTTGCCCTGGTTTGGGGAGGGGGAATTAATAGACACCTGCACACAGGTGCAGGTTGGGCAGGGGAGGGGAGGGTTTGAGGCATAGAGCAAGAGTCCAGTACTCTCTAGTCACTGCAGCATTCAGCTCTGGGGCCTGTTGCTTTGCCTCCAGAGCCCTCCAGGATGCCGTTTTATCTAACCTCTTTCAGGCCTTTCCTATGCAGGCGCAGCATGTCAGCACTTGGGAGTGGAGTTTGGGATTTGGCCTAAAGGACAGTTCTGTCACCACTGGCATCCTTTTACTTCATTTGTTCCTCAGACTTAGGGCTGCTCCGACCATCGTCTCCTTGCTCTTTTTTTGTAGGATGAAGGGAGTGGGTCACACTTTATTGTACTAAGATCACATGGGAAATTCTTCCTACCTTTGGGCAGACCTTCCAGTGGCTATTTGAAAAACACCATTCATGCATGCATTTAAAGATTGAGCCAGTACACTGTGACCTTAAGACAAGCAAAAGTCCCACTCCCCTCTTTCCAGTTCTTTATGCAGTGGCAAACACTTGGAGCTATATTGATAATTTCATATGGTATTTAAATTTGTGTTTCTGCGTAATGGAGATAAAATAGCTGTTTTTTTTTTGAAATCTATAAGCTTCTGTATCCAAATACGGGCATTTAACTTGCTATTCACTTCCTATGTTGATAATGAACATTTCCTACGTACCAATGTTTCCAATGCAATTTACATTACAATTCTGATTAAATCAATATTCAGAGTATGTTATTCTATGCTGAGCTTTTTTGTCACTTTGATTATGTTTCAGGTATTTTTTTAAAATTAACTATGATTTAAGTTTCACGTAAGTTTTACTTTTGCTGAATTGGAGAGCTATGGTTATTAGCTACATGTGGCTCTTGTACTTGAAATATGTACCTGAAATGTGACTAATGCAAATATAGACTTAATATGATATAACTCATACAGCTTAATTAAAAACTTGACAGAACTGGAAAAAAATTTAAAATTTTTGGTGCTTAAACTATGATTTCATTTGCAAATTTAATGAAAGCTAAATATAGCTGAAATCAAGAACTTATTTTTTTCCTTTCTTCTTTCTTTTTTGTCAGTAAGGGGACTTGAACTCAGGGCCTCACACTTGTGAGGCAAGCATTCTATTGCTTAAGCCACACCCCTATCCCTGAATTCAAGTTTCTGAGAAATTTTAGTGTGTAAATCAGTGAGTAATAAATCCAAAATATGTACTAGATCTCAAAGATTTGGTTTGAAAAAGAACATAAAGTTTCACATTAATTTTTGTATTGATTTTTTTTGTTGAAATAAGACTTTGGATAGATTGAGTTGAATATGATAGGTTATTAAAATGAATTCAAGCTCAACTTTTAAAGCTAATTGCAAAACACTTGAAATTATACCTGGAACTTGCATTATGTTTCTACAGGACAGGGCTGCACTGGCTGACATTTGTTTTGCTTGTGTTTTTGGTTGCCATGCATTTATCAAACCTCTGATATAATGCCACTGTTGTTCTGAATCTCCTCTTGAGATGTGTATTTTTATTTTATTTTGGCAGTACTTAGGGCCTTGTGCTTCCTAAGCAGGAGCTCTACTCCTAAGCTATACCTCCACCCCTGTCTTGCACTGGCTATGTGTAAGAAATAGTCTTGCTTCCTGTGGTCTGCGTATTTTAGCTTCCTCAGGTGCTGGGATTGCAGGCATGTCATGAACTTTTCTGCCTGTACTGATCTAGAACTTCAATCCTCCTGATCAACCTCAGTCTACCTTATAGCTAGAAGACAGGTTATTCCCACTCTGCCAGCAATAATTTGAGAAGGGGTTTGCGATGTTTTCTGCCTGGGCTGGCCTCAAACTATGATTCATTTTCAGCCTCATATACAGCTGAGATTATAGGCATGAGCCACTGGTGCCAAGCTGAGATACATATTCTATTTTAGACCTTCTGTTTGTTCCCTGTGCCCTTGAGAATCTCTCATCTGGTCTGGCTGTCTTCATACAGAGATTCCTTTCCCTAATATTCTGGGAATACACCTTGCTGAAGCTTATCTCCTGGATCTCTTAGCTTCTTTTTTTCTGTTCCATGAAACATGCTTTCTAATAATTTTTTAAAAGTCTGTGGGAGGTTAATTTGTTGCAATATCATGTCTGAAAGTTCTACACAAGTCCTTGGCCCAACAGTTTGTCTGGGGTAGGTGAAGCAGATACAGACATAATTTTTCACAACCTGGAAGCCATTGCACTATTGTCTTCTAACTCTTGCATTGCTGTTGAAAAGTTCTAAATCATTTGATTTCCCATGTTTTGTACATGATCTTTCTCTCGCAGTCTTTCTCTTTCTCTGTTTATGCAGAATTTTCTTTTTATCACTAGTGCAGTGAACTTTCATGATGATGAGACTTGTTCTGTATCATCCTTCAATTCTGGGAAAATTTCTTGATTTTATTGTTGGTTGCCTCCTTGCTATCTTCCCCATTTTCTCTCTCTCTGGAATTCTATGATATGGATGAACTAGATAATTATTGGTCTGTATTAGTCCTGTAATTGCCTTTCCTTTTTCATTTTCAGCTGTGTCTTTTGTTCTCTCTTTTGAAATATTTCTTCAATTTTTCTTCCAAGTCTTTAGCTCAGTTATTCATTTATGTGTGTGTGTGTGTGTGTGTGTGTGTGTGCGCGTGTGTGTTTGTGCATGTGCGGGTGTATTTGTCAAACTTTGTGTTTATTAGGCAGATGCTCTTGAGTCATGTCTCCATCCTTTTTGCTCTTGTTATTTTTGAAATAAGGTCCTGATTTTTCCCTGTTTGCCTGGATCAGAATTTTCCTATTTACATTTCCCATGTAGCTGGAATTGCACCAGTACTTTCCTTATTCTCATTTTTTTCTTTGAGAGAAGGTCTCTGGAACTTATTTTAGTCCTGGTTAGCTTGGAACTATGATCCTTCCCATCTCAGCCTCTTGACTAGCTTGGATTACAGACATGAGCCACCAGTGCCCAGACTATCATATTGTTTAATTTCCCAGTACTGTTTTGTTCATTGACTACTTTTTCTAGTTGTGTCCTGTTCTCATCTTCTAGTATTATCTGCATCTATATATTCAAGAATAACAATGAAGGCTGGGCATCAGTGGCTCATGCCTGTAACCCTAGCTACTCAGGAGGCTGAGATCTGAGGATTGTGGTTCTAAGCCAGCCCAGGCAGGAATGTCCATGAGATTCTTATTTCCAATAAATTACACACACAGAAAGGAAGAAGTGGAGCCATGTCTAAGTAATAGATCACTAACCGTGAAAAAAGAAGCTCTGGGGTAGTAACCAGGTCCTGAGTTCAAGCCCCAGGACCAGCACAAAAAATGAATAAATAATAACAGTAATGATTTTTCATGTTTTTTTTTCTTTTCTGTTCATGTTGTGTGTTCCTTCCTAATCCCCCTCCTTCTGTGTGTTTGGTCTCTGTTATATGGAAGGTTTCCTTGGCTAGGCAGCAGTCCTGAGTTTTCGCTGCCTGTTGAACTGCCTGGGGAGGGGGGCTGCCTGTACACATGGTCCAGCTTGCCCGCAGGGTGCTGTGGGCAATCCTTAGGTGAGTTGCTTTAGGACTTTCTTCTAGAATGGGTCAGATTTTCCCGAGGTGACCCTGACAGATTTCCTGCCAGGTTAATGACATCGTGCTGCAGGCATTCTGGGGCTTGAGACTACTTCATTCAGCAGGCTTACATTCAGCTGCTCCTGATCCTCCTCTGTGTGTGTGTGTGTGTGTGTGTGTGTGTGTGTATGCATGTGTTTGTGCACATTTGTGTGTGTTTTAATATTGGGTCTTGAACTCATGGCCTAGATATTATCTCTTAGCTTAAGGCTGATGTTCTACCACTTGAGCTACAGGTCCACTTCTGGCTTTTTTGTTGGTTAATTGGCAATAGGAGTCTCATACACTTTGCTGTCTGGGATGATTTTGAGCTGTGATCCTCATATCTTAGCCTCTTAAATTGCTAGGATAAAGGTGTGAGCTACAAGCACCTGGCATGCCCCTATTTCTATAAGACATCTCAGCTTGCTTTCATTACCACTACCACGTACCTATGTGTGTTAACACAGTATCTGTGTATTAACACAGTACACTAAAACACATTTGCTCTAATTTTTCAAAGCATTTTTTTTGGTCAGGTGCCAGTTGCTCATTCCTGTAATCCTAGCTACTCAGGAGGCTGAGATCTGAGGATCACAGCTTGAAGCCAACCTGGGCAGGAAAGCCTGTGTGATGTTTATCTCCAATAAACTACCAATAAACCAGAAACAGAGCTGTGGCTCAAGTGTTAGAGTGCTAGCTTTGTGCAAAAAAAGCTCAGGGAGAGTGACCAGGTGCTGGGTTCAAGCCCCAGGAGTGGCACAAAAAATAATTTTTGTATATTAAATATATTTAATATTCTTCCTCCCCTTCCATCTTTTCTTCCTCTTGTTTCAATTTGTTCTCTCCAGAAGGAGATTTGAATTTCTTCAGTTTGGAGACTTGGAGTGTTTTGTCAGTGGCAGTGTTGGCTCCTGTTCTTAGATCAAAAGGGGAAAGTTTAAGTTCTAATTTATTAAGCAGTTTTATTTTCCTCACTTAGGGATCTATTCAGCTGGGAGAAGTTGGTTGGCAGGCAGCTTTGTTTCAGAAATTCACTGCTTTTCAAAATAGATCTTTTTGAATCTCTGGGACTCCCAAGTCCTCCCCGTCCCTCCTGGGTAGTTCTGTTGTGAGGAATTGCTCTTGGTTGCCCCCCACCAATTGTCCCACCACCTCATTCTCTTTCTGGCCTCTGGGGAGGACTTCTCCCACTTCCCTCCCACGTGGTCCTTTTTTGTTGACCTTGAATAGTGGTTGTCAGGACTTTGATTCATCTCTTTCCACCAGCACCAAGACACAGACTTACTCAAGTTTCTGGGCCATTGAGACCAATTTCCCTTATTTTAGATTTACTTTTTCTCCTCTAATTTTAATTCTCTTTCAAATCTGTATCTTTTCCTTTTTTATTAGTGTATACTACATAACAAAATAGTTTAATTGTGGCATGTTTAAAAAAATATAACTTTACTGTTATTATTAAGGTGTTGTACAGGGGGGTTACCATTTTGTAAGTCAGGTAATGAGTACATTTCTTTTCTTGGACAATGTCATCCCTTTGTTTGCTTTCCCCCAGTTTCTCCCCTCCCATCCCTGCCTACAAGTTACAAAGGTCATTTTCCACATAGTCTACACTGAATAGCATGATTGCATTTGTTCACCCTTTCCCCCTCCTTCCTGTACCTCCTTCTTGGCCCCCTAAAAAAACCTTAAAGCAAAAACAAACACCACCACTATCACCACAAGCAACAACAACAACAGAGCCCCCATGTTTCTATTTCCTGGAATGCATTTCAATACATAGTTTCTTTAAATGTTCAGAGGAGTTAATTACACCCATGGGTATCCTCCTTTAGTCTGCCTTTGTGTGAAATCCTAGAGTCCTGTAAAGGTTATCATGTCCAGTTATATTTCAGATCTAGCTTCTACATATGAAAGAAAATATGTGCTGTTATTCCTCTCTGAGCTTGGCTTACCTCACTTAACATCATCATGGCATTTTTTAAACATGTATACAATATACTTTAGTCATATTTACCCTTTCTCCATAAACTTCTATTATTATTATTACTGCATCAGTACTGGAGCTTGAACTCATGGCCTGGGCACTGTAGTTGAGATCTTTTGCTCAAGGCTAGCCCTCTTCTGCTTGAGACACAGTTAAAGTTCTGGCTCTTGTGCTAGTGAGAGTCTCATGGCTTTTTCCTGCCTGGGCTGGCTTTTAACCATGAGAGCCTCTTGAGTAGCTAGGATTACAGGTCTGAGCCACTGGTACCAGGCTAACTTCTCTTATTCTTGTTCCCAGACTTGCTGTTCTTTGTCTTCATTTCTAATACAAGCATCTTATTTTCAATGGCTAAAAAGTAGGAGTTGACTCTCAATCTTGACTGCATGTCAGGATCAGCTGGGGTATGTGCGAATGTGTGTATGGAATGTGGATGTCCAGGTCACCACCAGGAGCTATGATTTGGTTGGCCTACTGACACCTTGAATTTGAAGTGCTGGTCTGTAAAATTATGAGGAAATACATTTTTGTTGTTTGGAGCCATCAAATTTGTGATAATTTATTATGACAGCTCTAGGAAATGAGTATATCCATCCCCTTACCCTTTTCCTCCCTGTCCTTCATTCTCCTTGAGCTCAATTATAATGTTTAAGAAGACTCTAATTATATTGGAGCAAAGAACACAAGTCCTGCAGAAGTTAAAGAAGAAACAATTTAATGGCCAAACAAGACCACAACATGGGTACCACAAAACACAAGGCAGCTTGCTGGTAAGAGAAGAGTGTAAACAATAAGTACAGAAGTACAATAAGTACTGTATTTGATTTTGGTACCCTGGTATTGTATATCCATTTATTTGAATTAGGGAAGGGAAGAGGAACAACAGAATGGTGAGACAAAGGACAAGGGAGGAACCAATGAAACAGCAATATACACAAGACAGTATGTTGGAAATGATCTGTACAACTTGAGGGTGGGGTGGAGGAGAAGGAAAGTAGGAGAAAAATGAGGGAAGGGGTAACAAGTGTCACAAGAAATGCACTTATTACCTAACTTACGTAACTGTAACCCCTCTGTATGTTACCTTGACAATAAAAAAAAAGAAAGCCAGGTGCCATTGCTCATACCTTAATCCTAGCTATGCGGGGGAGGGGGGGGATCTAGAGGATTGTGGTTCAAAATCAGCCCAGACAGGAAAAAGTCCTATAGCCTTAATTTTAATTCACCAGAAGAAAGCTTGATTAGATCTGTGGTTCAAATGGTAGAATACTAGCCATGATCAAAAAAAACTGAGCAAGAGCATGAGACTCAGAGAGTTCAAGCCTCAGAATCAAAAGAAAGAAAGGAAGGAAGGAAGGGAGAAAGGAAAGAAAGAAGAGAGAAAAGAAAAAGGAAGGAAAGAAGGAAGGAAGAAGGAAAGGAAGGAAGGAAGGAAGGAAGGAAGGAAGGAAGGAAGGAAGGGAAGAAGGAAGGAAGGAAGGAAGGAAGAAGATGGAGCAAGATGAAAAAAAAACTATAGCATGAAAAACCAGTTGGGTAGGATTCTATTAATATATGCATTATAGAAGCCAGAAAAGGAGAAGAAAAATATTTGGTAAATAGCAACTATACTTCTGAAACTTGAGTCCATGAGCATTCACATCACAGAAGATCAATGAACTCCAGTGAGGATAAACTTAAAGGTATCTATACAGAGACATCAAATAGTTGAAACCCAAAGACAAAAATTCTGAAAGCTTCACTTAATATATTTTTTCCCAAGTCTTTCCATTTCCTAACAAATGGGGCAATATCATTCTTTCTGATAGAGGCATAGAATTCCATTTTATCTATATCTATATATCACGTTTTCTTGATCCATTCATCTACTGAGGGGCATCTGGGTTGGTTCCATATCTTAGCTATGGTGAATAATGCTGTGATAAACATAGTTGTGCTGGTAGCTTTAGTATGGCCTTGTTTGATCGTTTGGGTAAATGCCTAAAAGTGGGATTGCTGGGTCATAGGGGAGCTCTATGTAGAGTCTTTTGAGGAACCTCCATACTGCTTTCCAAAGTGGTTGAACAAGTTTACACTCCCACTAACAATGCAGTAGGGCTTCCTTTTAGCCACATCCCCTCCAGCATCTGTTGTTATTAGAGTTCTTAATTATAGCCATTCTAACTGGGGCGAGGTGGAATCTCAATTTTGTTTTGATTTGCGTTTTTTTTTTTTTTGGTGATTTCTTTTTTTTTTTAAATTTTATTTTATTTTATTTGTGAACAAACTGTACAGAGGGGTTACAATTGCATGGGCAGGATAATGCGTACATTTCTTACCAAGCATTGCAGCCTCCTCCTTTGTTTACCCTTCCCATCCCTTCCCAGCCTCCCCCCTCCCCCCCATCCCAATCCTTCTCCTTCCCCCCTCCCCCCCACCCCCTTCCCCCCCCATAGATAATGAGTACATTTTTTTTTTTGGGGTCTGGTCGTGGGGCCTGAACTCTGGGCCTGGGCCCTGTCCCTCAGCGTTTCAGCTCAAGGCTAGCGCTCTACCACTTGAGCCACAGTGCCACTTCTGGCTTTTTTCTTTTGGCTTATGTGGTGCTGAGGAATCGAACCCAGGGCCTCGAGCATGCAAGGCAAGCGCTCTACCACTGAGCCACCTTCCCAGCCCCTGATTTGCGTTTTATGGACAGAGAAGTTGAGCATTTTTTCAGGTGTCTATTGGCCATTCTTATTTCCTCTTCAGAGAAATCTTTCTTTAATTCTTTAAATTTTTTAATACATTTTATTGTAAAAATACTGTTCAGAGGGGTTACAGTTACATGAGCAAGGTAATGAGTACATTTCCTATCAAGCACTGTTACATCCTCCTTTGTTTTTCCCCTAACATCCCTTCTCTCCCACCCCCACTACACTATCCCCTGCCTAAATTATAAAGTTTGTTTTTCTTTTTTTCTTTCTTTTTTTTGGGGGGGGGTCATGTCATGGGCCTGAACTCTAGGCCTTTGCACTATCCCTCAGCTCTTCAGCTCAAGGCTAGCGCTCTACCACTTGAGCCACAGCGCCACTTCCAGCTTTTGTGGTGCTTATGTGGTGCTGAGGAATCGAACCCAGGGCCTCATGCATGCAAGGTAAGAGTTCTACCACTGAGCCACCTTCCCACCCCAAGTTTGTTTTTCAACACAGTGTCTTGTACATCTCATTGTTACAATGGGTCAACCTGTATCCCTATTTAAGTATTTTTTTATTCCCTTCCCCTCCCCAAATTAGAGAAGTCTATACACAAGATGCAGGGCACTGACATCAAATTCAGTGACAACAGGGCTTATACCGTACATTATAAATACGTTAGAAACAATAGCAAGAAAGAAAAAACCACTTGTGTCCCTATCTTGGGGTTCATTTCACTTAACATCATCTTATCTGGTCATATGTACATAGCTTTTGACCTTTTCTGCTTGTCCCAGACATATACTAGTTATTGCAAAATTAAGTCTTTAAGTCTTTGTTTCTTTTGAAGATTTGTTGTTGGGGAATTTAATTTTTTGAATTCTAAGTATATTTTAGATATGAGACCTTTGTCTGTGGCCAGCGAAGATCTTCTCCCAATCTGTGGACTTTCTATTGAGCTTGCTTGTTATGTCTTTTGCTATGCAGAAGCTCTGAAGTTTCATGCAACCCCATTTGTCCAACCTTTCTTTGATTTGTTATGTTTCTGGGTCTTTACTAAGAAAATTTCGCCCTGTGCCAAGGAGCCCTAGAGTTTCTCCTGTTCCTTCCTGTAATGTTTTCAGGGCGTCTGCTTTGACTTCAAGGTCTTTGATGATACTAAGTGAAGTAAGCGAGACCCAAAGAAACATAGATTCCATGGTTTCCCTTATCTGCAATAACTAGTATATGTCTAGGGCAAGCAGAAAAGGTCAAAAGCTACATACATATGATCATATAACCTGGTGCTAAGTGATATGAACCCCATGATAGGGACACAAGAGATTTTGTCTTTCTTATTGTTCTTTTTAATGTACTTATAGTGTACTATGTGATTTTTTTTTTTGTTTCTTTGTATGCTCTTCCCCCATGGTACAACCCTTGTTGTCGCTGTATTTGATTCTGGTGTCCTGCATCTTGTATACACATTTTTTTCTAATTTGGGGAAGGGAAGGGAAATAACAAAATGCTGAAATAATGATTCAAGATGACCCATTATAACCATGAAATGTACAAGATACTATATTGAAAACAAACTTTACAACTTTGCTGGGGGACAGTGAAGGGGGGAAGGAGGAGTTGGGGAGGTGGGGAAGAAAGGGATGGTAGGGGAAAAACAAAGGAGGGGATAACAATGGTCGATAGGAAATGGACTCATTACCTTGCTCATGTAACTGCAATCCCTCTGTACAGTATCTTTACAACAAAAATATATATTAAAAATTCTGAAAGCAACTGGAGAAGAGTAACTTCTTACATACGATTAACAATTGATTGTTTCTCAGAAACTATAGAGGCCAAAAATCAGTGGGAAAACTGTCCTCTAAAAATGAAAAAGAAATTACAAATAGAAGTTGAGGATTTTATTATCACTAGGCCTACTCTATAAGAAATGTCGAAGGTTGTTCTTCAGGCTGACATGAAAAGACAGTATACAGTAAATTGAAGCCATAAGAAAAAATAAATACCGAGGGATAAGACAATTATCTAGGTAAAAATAAAACCTAGTATCATTATGATTTGGTTTGGTGTATAATTTCTTTCTTTTCTTGTATGTTTTCATAGGCAAATTCACAAAAGCAATAATTATCAGTATGTTGACAAATAATGTATAAAGATATGATCTATGACAATAACAATATAAAAGGGGAGGAAAGGAGATGTGTATGAGCAGTGTTTATATATCACAAAAAGTAGGTTGTACTGGGCACTGGTGGTTTATGCTTGTAATCCTATCTACTCAGGAGGCTAAGATCTGAAGATTGTGGTTTGAAGCCAGCTTGGCCAGAAAAGTCCATGAGATCATTATCCTATTCATCTTTCTTAAAAGGATGCTTCTTTTCTTGTTCTTGAGTCTGAACCTAGGTTTTGCACGAACTAGACAAGCATTCACCAATGAACCACAACCCCAGGCTGAAAGGAGGCTTTTGATGGCATTTGTTGCCCACCAAAAGGACAATTGTGGCTTTTCAAGGTCCTTAACTTAATCACATCTTCAAAGATCCTTTTTCCAAATAAGATAACCTATTTACTTTTCAGAGATAAAGCACTACTAAAATCCTTGTGTCTCATTCTTCATGAAACATTCAATTCTGACTTTGAATCTTGTAAGTTACCTAAAATGATTTCATAGAAGTGACAAAATAGGTACCAAATTTAAAAAGAGATGCCTTCAACTTACTTGGGGTTACATTCCTAAACATATTGAAAGTAACAGGGAGATGAATGATACACAGAAGAGCTGGAAGAGACACAACAAAGGAATGGGACTCGTCTTCACTCTATAGTCCAGAGCTTCTGGAGGGACAATTTTCATACATACATACATACATATATATATATATATATATATATATATATATATATATATATATATATATATAGGTGGGGCTGGGATGACAGATATATGCACTGAGCTGAGGTCTCACTAGCTTTTCCCCTGATTGGCCTGGAATGAAAATCCTCCCAGTCTCTGCTTCTGGAATAGCTGAAATTACAGGCGTGAGTCACCTTGCCTGACTCCATGACACTTTAACTCTGGTGTAGTGATATCAATGTTGAATTTCTGATCTCCATAACTGTAAGAGGACATATTTGTATTATTTGAGGTCACCAAGACTGTGTTGTTACAGTAGCTGCCCAAAACTGAGACAGACATGAAAAAAAGTGCTCTGTTATTATGGTCCAGCAAAATCTATGGATCTTCCCTCAGAAAAAGGGTTTTAAATCATACTATAGAGTGCAAAGGATCATGGAGCAAGCCAAATATATTGAAATACAGTTGCTAGAACATAAGAAACCAAGTGGAGTGGGTTTGAGCACATTAATCAAGACAAAGCATATTGAATACTGGCAAGTTTGAGAGGCTTTTATTTTTGAAAGACATTGGTGTGTTTCATGACAGATTGCTGTGGCTTTGCTTGAATCCACACACTGACAGAGTTGGGGCTGCAGGAGAAAAGCTATGGACCATGTGCTATCTATGATTTCACCCTCTCTTATCAAGTAGTCAGAAGGGTAAACTTCTGTAAGATTCCTATAGTCACTGAGTGTGATTATAAAAATACTTAGCTTCACTGCTAACTCTAAGAATGCACTGTGGTGGGTTGCCTATATTTGTAGCTGGTGGAAATACTGAATTGCAGGTCATGAACTCTGGGAACAAGAGCCCCGCTCAGAAGTAAAGGAAGGGAGAGTGCCAACTTGAAAGGCCCCAAGGAGTGTAGAGCCAGCTCTGCAGTGAGGGCTGGCAGGGCATTTGTAAGTATAACAGCCTAGGTAGACACAGGTCCCCTCTCGAGGTTGTTTGAGAAGCAGTGTGCAGTAAGGCAGGTGCAGCAAATTGGACAGGGTGTCAGGCTGACTATGAAATATAGCAGATTAACAGGCGAGGCTGGTAGTGTGACCTGCTTTCAGACACTTCATTTAGAAGTTATCATATTGCTGGATGCTTTCTATAATTTGTGATGATGCTGATTGTGATAAATCACGGGTTTCTGGCAAACTCTGCCAGCTTGCTCCAATGGCTGGATGGAGAAAATGTGAAATTCTACGGAGACATTCATGCCACGAATGAGAGTGAGGGTCTGGCCGTAACAACAGAATGCTCACTCAGTGAACAAAGTAATTAAATCAAGCTAATTAAATCACAATAAAAATAATTTTAATTTAATTAATTTCTCTGCACTGATGGAACATTATGAGGAAACCAAGAGGCTTTCTGAACGCTAATAGAATTTTGGAGCTGGGACACCAAAGTTGTGGTCACTGGTGTGGTACGTGGGCTAATGTTGAGGGAATGAAATTAAATACACTTAACAAGCTGCAGATATGTTGACTGAGCCACAGTGGAAAATTATTTTGGAAGCCAGATAATGGGATTGCTTCCTTTCCCAGTTGGGTTTCAGTACTAACTGGGCCAATAAATGTCAAATTTGGTAGCCATTAAAAAGGGCTAAAGTGGATGGGGCATCACTGCTTCACTGCTGGAGTTGGTGGGGGTTTGCAGGTAGGATTTCAGTGTCCATTGGAAGTCCTGTACTAGGACCCTCATCCACTGCCAGTCCCATGCTCAGCTCTTCATGCCTAAGAAAGGCCTTGGAATCCCTGAAGGCCCCAGCCAAGAACTTTTTTTTTTTTTTTTTTGGCTATACTAAGGTTTGAAGGTAGGGCCCCCTGAGTGTTAGGCAGGTGCTGTATCACCGAGCCATGCCTCTAGCCATTTTTTGAGCCAGCTGTTTTTGAGATAGGGTCATGCTTCCTTCCCAGGTATGCACCTGGACTTTGATCCACTTATTTTAGACTCCAGCCACATGCTACTGTGTTCAGATTCTCTCTGTTGAGATGGAGTCTTACAGGCTTTTCTGCCCCAGGCTGGCCAATCTTCCCAATCTCAGCCCCCTAGATAGCTTAGAATGGCAGGTGTATTCCACCATGCTCAGCTATAGATCTTTTAAACTTTTTGGCTCAGGCCAGCTTTGAATCACAATTTTCCAGTTCTTACTCTCCTAAGTAGCTATGATTATAGGAATAAGCCACCAGTGCCCATCTGGCAATGGGTTTTTAACAGCAGCATGGGAGATTTAGGAGAGCCATATAGAAGGACTTCCTGTCTGAGAGAGGTATTAACCAATAACCTAGTACTACTTCTTGAAGACATGGACCATAATATCCCTAACTCCCCTAGCTCTTTATCCCCAGGGCTACACAAAGAGATGTATCCTTGCTGGAACTCAAATAATTATTATAAAATTAAATAACAGGTTTCTTAAGAATTTCTTCTCTCAGAGCTTGAATGTGCAGATGGAAACTCTCCTTGCAGGGCTGTTTGGACATTGTTCAGTTTATAAGCATGAGGATGCTCACACAAGATGACCTCTCAAGGTCATCTCGCTGAGACTAATTTTGTCATGTAAGCAACACTGGAATTCTAAGTATGCCTTAGCAGCCGCTCACATAATTACCAACTGTGATTTTAGAGGAGTTCTGTGCCTTGGATCCCAATATTATTTATCATGCACGTTATTTTAATTAATATGGTGTGTGTGTGCCAACATTTGAACCAGACCTCATTATGACTCGTTGGGGCACCGCGTTGTTTGTAGAGAGGGATTGTTTGCGGGGATGCAGCTGGTTTTCCTCCTCGGCAGCCGGGGAGGATGAGGGAGCCAAGCCGGCAGTGCTTGCCAAGCCCTCACCGCTGCAGGGTGGCTTAGTGGCCCTGGGCCTTAGACACACTGCCCTAATGACAAGGAAGTGCTCTGCCATCCAAGTAGGGCATTGCGGAAGCCTCTGGGGAGAAGGAAGGGGGACTCAGGTTTGTGGTGTCTGCTAGCTGCACGCCTGTCTCAAAGGAAGAAAGGACATCCTGGTGTTTTGGAAGGAGCCGACACTTTTCTATCTGTGCATGTTGTTAGGTTATATAATGGTCCCAAGTGTACGCTACCCCACCATGGTGCAATGTGGGTGATCTAGGGCCTGGTTCATCTCAGGCTACATGGTTCCCAAAGGCCCACCAGGTCCCCTTCTCCCTGGGACATGCCTTCACGTTGACCTTTCCAGGTGTCCTCTACACTCAGTTCGGTGGAGACCCAGTCCTGGCTGTACCATCCCTCTGTCTGGCATTTCCTGAATCCCTCACTTCCTTCCACCAGAGGGACCACACTGTACACATGATCTCTGGGGAATCCCTTTCTTCTCCTGGGTATCTTTTCATTCTAGTACCTGTGACATGTTCCCCTCCCCATGTGACACTTTGATCCAGTATTTTCTGATGAGAATTAAAACTGTAATGGATGTAGGTACTTCCGTAAACTCAGAGTGATAGGTTAGTTTTACTTATATGTCTTATTACTATTATTATTATTTAAAAAGACCAGATGCCAGTGGCTCACAACTGTACTACTATCCTATCTACTTAGGTGGCTGAGATCTGAGGATTACCTGAGCAGAAAAGTCCATGAGACTATTATCTCCAATTAACCACCAATAAACCAGGAGTAGAGCTCTGGCTCAACTGTTAATTACCAGCCTGGGCCCAGGGCCCAGGCTCTGAGTTCAAGCCCCAGTAATAACATGCACATGTGTGCACATACACATAGCACACAATCTATTTTTTCAGTACTGCAGTTTGGACTTAGGATCTTGAGCTTGCTAGGCAGAGCTCTACCACTTGAGCCATAGTCCCAACCAAAAAATATACCATTTAAAAATAATACTGTACCCTTCATCTGAGGTGTCATCCATACCAGCCTTCTATCCTATTTCCCCAGGAACTCTATTGCATGGGTGTTCTTTTTATTTCCTTCCTAGAGATGAGGCGATGATAGATTATGGGAGCTGTGTGATTTGTCCCCGGTCACAGGGAGACAAGTAGGAGAGCTGCTCCTGGAATGGAGGTCCCTCCTTTTCCAAATGCTCTTCTCCCTTTCATCCTCGTGGTGATCTCCTTGCCTGTGCTCTGCTCACCGCCTCCCAGCACGAACGCCTTCCCTGCACCCTGCCTGAACTCTATAGTCCCCCTTGAATTCTCTTTGTCAATTTGAACAGCTATTTTCAGAAGGAAGATTTTGGACTGACTAAGAATGTGAGGGCTATTTTTTTTTTCTCTCTTCCTTTCTTTCTCACAAACTCAATTAACTGCACACTGTGCATCTGTATTGGTGCAAGGACGCTATCTCGGGAGGAAGTCTCTTTAAAGGGCCTGTGTGGCAAGCCGAGGACATCTTGAACACTGAGCTTTAAATCAGCAGTGAGTCCCTGGCCCTTGTGTATGACGAATGTCCACATGTTCAGCTGTGCTTGAGGGGTACCCGAGGCCAGACACTGGCAACAGACACCTCATTGTACCACCCGAGAGCGTCTCCTTCATCCCCACGGGTCCTTCTCTCTTTGATCGTTTTCTCTCTTTTTCTCCAAATTGACTTTGTCCCCTCTCATTGCCATCCCTGTGCCAGTCCCTCGTTTCCTGTCATCTTGACTCTGTGCCGTTGGCACCACACTACGATCGTTTGGGTGGCCTTTCCCCGGTTCACAAGTCTTTGCTGAAAAAAAAGAAGAATAATAAAAAAAAACCCAAAAGAGAAAATATTTATCACTGCTGAAAAGACTTGAATTAATAAAATAATGCTTTGGGGGCATTTAGATTGAACCCGTATAATTGTAGGTTACAAACTATAATAGTAGCTCGTCTAGAGGTATCATTTTGTGCTATTTTACTTTCAGGTTTTTGTTAATCCAGTGGGTTTGGTGGAATTAGAGAGCTGCTGTGAAGAAAAAAAAGCTAGCAACCTGCTGGCACAAGAAGGGCCTTGTCAAACTAGCAGGTAGCTGCACGTTAGCCTTTATCCAGCGTACAATGAGGGCAATCACCAGGGCCTGCAGAAAGAGTATTGAACTGTCGACACAGGACGTTTTTGTTGAAAGTAGTCCTTTTGATTTCATCTTCCAGGACTAATGTAATAAAAACCGACATTATGGAACACATTCATCTCAGTTTGATAGAGACCATCATGAGTACCCAGCAACGTGCACAGTCATAAAGGTTATCCGACTGCTGTAAGTGACTTGGAAGATGATTGTTGGTCCAAAGGTTGTGAACATCCTATCCCAGATAAGGATGGATGGCTGTCCCAGAGCAAGCCAGTGTGTGAATAGAATGGCCAAGCTGTTTCTACTCAGACAATATCTAATTTCTAAATCAGTCTCTTAAGTTTTAGCCACAAACCCAATTTTTCTAATGAGCAAAACCCTTCATGTTTACGTCCGTGCAAGAAAAAAAACAAATAAACAAACCGCAACAACAAGAGAAACAAATATGAACCTGAACCTGACTAGATGGGTATTTCTATGAAGACAAAAACGGAGACAGGAAGCAGCCATGAGAAGCCGGGGTCAGGGGCCTGGTTCATGTCAGCCTCTCCATGTCCCCGAATTCCATACTCCGGCTCTGTGAGTTTATGACCTCAGTGGGGACCATTTGCAAAGAAAAGAGCTTCACATAACTTGGGAATTTAGGAGTTGCTCCCAAACAAAAAGCTCACAGAAGTTTGGCCGACTATGGCCTTTGAGAGGATCCAATCTCATTGAACCTTCTTATTTCTTTGCTGCTTGAAGCATTCCAAGTTTGCTGCAACATGGTAAACATCGCTCCCAGCATTTATTTCTGTGGTTGCTAGGTCACTATTTTGCATGCAGTTGCTAAAGGGCACAGGAAGGAACTGCTTAGTCTCGATCAATTATATCCTGCCATGAGTTTATAGGTGACATTGTGCTGGGTGTTAGGATGAGAGCTGATGAGTAATTGCAGATTGAATTTAAAACAGTGTATAAACATACTTCCCTAAGTGGAATTAAAAAACAAGACCTGATATATGTCTGAGATCCTATGTCTCATTGTTCTAATAATTCCTGTTGAATTCACTCATTTCACATTACTCATTTATTCATGCATTCATTCAGTAAGCAGCAGAAAGCTGAATCCACAGCTATTCCACTCTGGGGGTTCATAAACTAAAGACACAGGAAGGGGGGCACCACATCTTCAACCCATGTGTATATGCATGTGCATTGCATGTATGTATGTGTGTATTACATGTATACATGTGTGTATTTGTGCTTACTCATGTGCTGGAGCATGCATAACCCATGCTCATAGATGTTTGGAAGTACATAATAAGTGTGATGGAGACAGAGATGATGTTTTAAATAAATCTTAAAGGGCAAGTAGAAATTAGATAATAGGGAAATAGGTTTCATTCTAGATAACAAGAACTAGTATTCCAAGAATTGTTAGTTCCTGTGTTAGTGAATACTCTGGTTTCTTGGATTGGGACAATAGTTAAATTTGGAGAAATTGGCAGTGTTGTTGTGTTTCATGCTAAGGAGTTCCTTTGTTGAATGAAGGAAGGAAGGAAAGGAGGAATGACAGGAAGGACTTTGAAATTTGTTCTCTGTGTTTGTCTTGTGGTTATCTGTTGGTGTATAATCTTGGAATCTCAGAGTCTTTGTTATAAAAAAAAGAGAGATTGTCTCTACTTCCAAAGGATGCTAGGAGGGTCAAAAGAGGTGCCATGCCAAGTACTTATCATAGTTTGTGCATTATGCACACTCAATAACAATGCTCACTATGATGACAATGAATGAGGAAGGCACAGGCTGTAATCTCAGTATTAGTAAAAGAAATGGTGGCTAGAAATAGGATGGGGTAGAGAGCCACAGATCTGAGAACTGTCTCAAGGGAGTACAACAAGGCTGGTAAATGAGGGATGTCTGGAGGATGAGAAAGTGGAGAGTCAGTAATGACTTTCAGGTGTCTAGCTTAGGGATATGGTGGTGCCTTCACTGAGGGGACGTAAGGTATACAAAGTCAAAGACCACACAATGGTGTTAGTCTAGTTTATGCTATTGTAAAACACCACCACATATAGAGAAAATTGCAATGAACAGAAATACAGTGGACTCATGATTCTGAAGGCTTGGAATTCCAAGATCAAGGACTTTCCGCCACATCATAGGCATGGCAAAGGGCATCCATGGGCATTTGCAAACTCAAGCTTGCCATAAATTAGCACTAACTTATGAAGATGGATACCTTGGGACCTGGGGCCTCCATCTCCCAGCCCTGTTGCTTTGAGGATTGGTTCTAACCCATCCATGCTTTTTGAGGGAATACATTCTATAGCACAGCAAAGGCCAAACATGAAGTCAACCATTGACTTGCTGAGCTTATTTTACAAAATAGGATAGGGGCACATGCTGACTAGGAAGGCACAGACATCTCAGTAGGAATGATGGGTGGGGGGAGTGTTTCCTAGGAACCTACAGGACCCTTCTTCTGTGCTCTGCTCATCTGCAGCACCTCTTCTCAGCCTGCTTTCCACAGATCAACAGCTGAGATTGCTTCCCTCCAAGACTCAAGCTTCTCCCATAAGCCCAAGTTTCTCACAGTGACACATTAATCTAATGCCAGTGGCCTTTGGTCTTCTCTGCACACCAGACCCAGCATCGTTATGGTTAAATCTACTGCTGCGAAACACACAAGAGTTATGAAACCTGTTTTTTTGTGTTCTCGCCAGAGCAATAAAATTTATTCCCAATACTAATACTGCAATTTAAATTTATTATCTCTGTGCTTTACAGTATCCATAGCAGTAAAATCTATTCCCTAGAGTATCATTACAATTTCCAACTACTTAAGGAATTATTTTTGTTTGTGTTTTAAAGCCACAGCAATAAAATTTAACACCAACAATCATATGACAACTTTGTATGCCTTTAAAACTTGCCATAAATGATAATTGTAAGAAGAATGTCTGTAAACATCAAGATTTTTTTGGAGAAAAGTAGGTTTTGTACATTTTGTTCTATAGTAAGGCTCAGGTTTATAACAAAGTTTCAATAAGCATACTCTTTTTCGATCAGGCAATGAGTTTTGTAATCATATTGTAGGCATTTCTCTGTCCACATGGCCCTGGATCTCTATACCAATGCTTTAGTCCACAGAGCTGGGGTTCTGTGCTGTGCAGCCATCTCGACTTTCTCTAGCTAAGAATTTCTCAAACACAAAGTTACTGATTTTCAGGAAAATATGAGGAAGAAAGAAGTCACGTAATCTTTGTAGAAAGCAATGAGTCACATCAGAATAAGGACACTGTGTGGGACAAATGGTCTAGTTTCTCTAACAAATCAGTTCCATAGAAGACAGAACAAGAGTCAGGTGCCAGTGACTCACAATTATAATCCTAGCTACTCAGGAGGCTGGGATCTGAAGATCAAGGTTTGAAGACAGCCTTATAGAAAAGTCCAGGAGACTCTTATCTCCATTTAATCAGGAAAAAGCCAGAAGTGGCACAGTGGCTGAATTGGTAGAGTGTCAGCCTTGAGCAGAAAAGCTAAGAGACAGTGCCTAGGCCCTGAGTTCAAGCCCCAGTACTGGCACAAGTAGCGCAAAGACAGCAAGGACTAATGAAATTGAAGATAACAAACAACTAAAGTTGCAGTGACCCAGTGTTACTTGTGGGCTTTGAGTGGCTTCTGACTCCAGCAAGCCAACTTGATAAACACAGATTTGAGAAATCAAGGACATGTGAGTCTGGTCTAGACATTAGACAATATTACAGAACTACGGTCAATTTCATTGGCACGTAGTTATGTAATGTCAGCAAAGCCTTTATTATCTATTAGAAGTGCATCGTGGGTATTTACAGAGGGAATGACATGATGCTTGAATTTCTTTAAAATATACAGTGCTCTCTTTTCTCCAAGTGAATGAGTGTTAGGGGTGGATGAGAATCAATGTTTCCAAAATGCTGATACTTGTTGAAGCATCTTGTGTGTGTGTGTGTGTGTGTGTGTGTGTGTGTGTGTGTGTGTGTGTGGTATAGTAGGTACCTGGGGACTCATTATGTATTCTACTTTGTAAATTTGAAAAAGTTGCATAATTAAAAGTAAAAAAATTGGCAAGAATGGGCCAGATGAATTATTTGTTCTTCTCAATAGTAACTGATTTATTCAGCAAAGATTCTTTTTCATCACCAATGTCAATTAACATATTTTTAAAAACAAAATACCTACCTCCTACAAAAATCAAATGTGATAGCATCTGTCCCCGTGAAGCTTACCATCTGGTGGGAAAGGGGAGACCTATATTTATGGAAAGGTAGGTAATAATAATAATAATAATAGTAATAACAATAATATAGAATATAAGACAACAATATGTGTAACAGTCTAAAGTGGGAACAAAAATTTCAAACTGTTGTTATACAACTTTTCAAGCATAGAGGGAGAATAAGGTAAGAATTTCTGGTCATTTGATCTGTATAATCATACAGACTGGAAAAGTTGGGGGCTGGTGGCTCATGCCTATAATCCTAACTACTCAGAAAGCAGAGAATGGGAAAATCATGGTTTGAAGTCAGCCAGGGGGAAAAAGGGTCCCATCTTAACTAAAAGCTGGGTGTTGCAGTATATACCTATCATCCAAGTTAGAAGAAAAGCCTAAATAGGGGATGGTAGCTCAGGTTGTCTGGGGCAAAAAGCAGACCATTTCAAAATAATGTGAGCAAAACAATCAACGTAAGTGGTAGAGTACCCTCTTTGTGGCTTGTAAGTGAGAAGCCCTGAGTTCAGATGCCAGTACTATCTTCATCCAAAAAAACCAAAACCAAAACAAAACAATACAACAACAACAAACCCAAAACAGAACAAAACAAAACAGAAAAAACACATAAGAAATGATAAAAAATTGTTACAGTTTAGGAGAGGAGAAACAGGCCAAGAGGGACTTTTTAATTGGTAGCCTTTACACTTATTTGGTTTTGGAGAACACCCAAATATACTTCACATTTTAAAAAATGTAAAAAGAAAGAATAGGCTGAGGTTAGAGGTGGAGCTTAGTGGTAGAGCCCTTGCCTAACAGATGCAAAGACCTGAGTGCTATCTCAGTTCCACAGAAAAATGACAAAACTAGGAAGGAAGGAAGGAAGGAAGGAAGGAAGGAAGGAAGGAAGGAAGGAAAGAAGGAAGGAAGAAAGGAAGCAAGGGAGGAAGGAAGGAAGGAGGGAAAGTTAAAAGAAGAAGGAGAGAAAGACGGAATGAAGAAGAGAAGGAAGGAGGAAGAAATAAAGGAAAGTGGGAAAACAGAAAGGAAGGATGGAAGGAAGGAAGGAAGTCAGGGTCTATTATCTATCATTTAGAATCTGAAGTTCTTTCCATGGTTCTCAAGATGACCACAATCTAGCTTCTGTCTCCTCTTGAGCTCTGAGCTCAGCCACATGTGTTTTGCAGATATTCAGCTCAGCTTTTCCATGTGGTCTGACTTCTGCCCATTCTTTAAGTTTTATTCAAGAGGCTACCTTCCTACCTCCTTAAGTTCAGCTACTTGCCTTAGGTTCTGTGGGCTTCCAAAAATCCCCAATGACTCTCTTTTGGTAAGGAATGTGTCCAATTTGTAAATAATCATCTGGCTGAATCTTCTTTAGTTGTCTGGAAACTCTATGTCAGCCCAACTTTCCTATAAGCTCCTTCACTATTTCCCAATTTCTTATGGAGTGGAGTTCAATACAGAATGCTTGCTTAAGTGGGCAGAGCTTGGATTGCCAAGCAAGTCATTAGCATTTATTCATTTATTTTACATGTAAGTTGTGCAAGAGTTGTAATTCAACATGTCAGTTTATAGGTGCATCTTGATCAAAAGTTATGGACTTTTTTTGTTTCTTTAATGTGCTTGCTTTGTAATTTCTGATACATTTAATGTAAAATGACTACAAGCTAGGCATGGTGGCCCGTAACTGTAATCCCTAGCTGAGGCTGAAACAGGAGGATCACAAATTTGATTCCAACCTGGGCTACATAGTGAGACCTGAGGGCTTTTCCTGTTACTCCCCTTGTTGGATGGTGATCCTGAACCAGTTGCTTTGCCTGTATGCATCTCCTCTATCAACTCATGAGCCTTTGTGTCTATATTTCTAAACAGTACAGATAGTCCTCAACTGATGACCAGACCACATTCTAATTCAACATTATGATCGTGTGAAAGCCACATAATACACTCAGAGGAACCATCCTTTGAATTCTGAATTTGGATTCTTTTCCTGGGTTAGTGATATGCCCTGGATTCTCAAGATGTTGAACAGTGGCAGCTGGAAGCACTTCCCAGAGATTGTGAACAACCAACACTACAGCACACGGTGTTGCTAAGTTGTGACATTTGGTAGTTCAGTTGGACTAAATGCATTTTTGACTTATGATACTTTCAATTTACAGTGGGATTATTGGGATATGGTCCCCTCGTAAATCAAGGAGCACATGTAACTCCAAGGAGCTCTTGGGAAGGAATAGGCATTGTCTTGGCTGCTATGACAACGTATCAAGGACTGAATGACTTACATAGCAGAAATGTATTTCTCACAGATCTGAGAGCTGGAAGACTAAAGTGTAGAAAAGTTTGCCTTCTCTCTGAGGCATCTCTTCTTGGCTGGCAGATGGTCATTTTCTCCTTTTGCCTAATAGTCTTTCTTCTGTACAGGTCTGTGTCCTAATCTCCTGATCATATCAGGACACAAAACGTGGTGGATTAGTGCCCATCCACATGACCTCATTTAAACCCAATTATCTCTTTAATGGCTTTGTCTCCATATACAGTTACATTCAGAAGTGTTGCAGGTTCAGATTTCAACATGGGAATGGTGGTGGTATATAGCTTCACCCACAACAGAAAGCTAAATGGAACTATATGTTAAATCTTGGCATGAAGAGGGCACTTGATAAAGGGCAGAAAAATACATTGATACATTTGTGCACTGTATTTTGTAAAGACAATCTGTGGTTTGTGAAGGGGGGAAACTGCTGCCTGGATTTACCTGAATGAGTAATCAGGCTTTATTTTGTTCTATTTCGCAGTGAAATTCTCTTACAACCAAGCCTGGCTGCCTGAGGTGTACTTCCTGCTACTGATGAGGAGTCAACAAGCCAAGGGATTAGAAATTTTTTTCTTTTAAAAATTGGGTTTCCCTATGCTATTATCAAAAATGGAAAAATTAATTTAGTAACTCTCTTCAGCTGCTTATTATTAGTGGCTATGGGACACCTAATAGTATTATTATTAGTGGATAATGTATTAGTTTTGAGCAGATAAAGGTAAGCAAGAACTTGAGGCTCTCAGTTCAAGCCCTACTACTGGCACAAAAACGAAGAAACAAATAACAACAAAACCACATATGCACAAGCAAGTCAGGTACAGTAGTTTACACCTATAATCCTAGATATTCAGGAGTCTGAGATCTGAGGATCTCTGGACAGACCCTTATCTCCAATTGGCTAGCAAAAAGCCAGAAGTGGAGATGTGACTCAGTGGTAAAGCCCCAGATCACATGGTAGAGAAAAAAACCAAGGAAGAGTTCAGAAGCCTTGAGTTCAAGCCCCAGTACTGGTCCAAATAAAACAAACAAATGATAAAACAAAATAAAATCAAGCAGACAGTAGCACAACAATTGAAGAAAAGAGAAAGAACTACTTGGCCCAAAAGAAAAGTGGAGGACCTTTCCTTGGTGTCAGTCTCTTGGGAAATTCACTACAGGCCCAACTCTAACAGAACAGGAGCTTCAGAACAGGAGCCTTACCACTGAATTCTCCGTTCTCTTCTTGTTCCCAGGTTCCAGCATCCTACAAAAGTCACCGCCAGTTATATATTCCTTTGCAGGGTGCTCTAGTGGCTGTCAGTCAAAATGTCCCTGAAAGCTGAGGTTAGTGACTGTGAGTAAGGATTGGCTGGTTGGCTTCCACCTTTCTCCTGGGGCAAAGCTAAAAGAGGCTTTCAAGCACCGCACTACTGCCTGTAACCTCTGACTCTCTAGGGCCTTTGCATTCTGACCTCCTCTGCTCTTTTGGTTAATGACAATTATAAATGTTCAAGAGGTGTACCACTGAGGCAAGAGGCCTCAGCTAATTGGGCAATGTGATTAAATAGAGGTAGACTCTTTCCTCTCTCTACTACACAGCTATCTGCATTTCAAGAGCTGGAATAATGACTTTGAGGGGAGAAATTACAAAAAAAAAAATTAGGGCTGAAACCTAATGGAGATTTAAAATAACCAAACAATTCAATTCTAGATTTTAGGCCAAAAAAATTCCTGGCTGCAATTTTTTCTTTTTTCTTTTTTTTTTTGATGGATGGATTCACTTCAGGTGGGGGATGCCAAAGGCTCAGGTGTGGGGGCAGGGGGAGGGTGGACTACAGCTGCTGTGCAGAGAGACCAGATGGCTTGCAAGGAAGGAGCGGAAACTCAGGGAATTCTAACGACGAGAAGCCCTCAAAGAGCTTTCAGAGAGTGGGCGGACATGCTGGGAATCCAGGAGGCACCACAATTAGCATCTAGAAAATGATATAGGACATCCTTGCCTATAATATTGGCCCCTGTGTAGCAATACCTTGGCCTTTGGACCTTGTGCTTAAAATAAACAGACAAGCCAATCAACTATACATATACACACACATATATACACATATATGTATATATATATGTGTATGTACATATACATAATATGTGTGTGCATGTTTAGATAGGATTGATATAAATATATAAAGTTGGTATACATTACTAACATCCATGCTTAGAGTAAAATCAAATGAGGAGAGGTGCTAGGCCACACGATTTGCAGTCTCCTTCTGCTGTCAACTTCCTTGAGTTGTTATCAGGAACAAGCCCCTGTCGCCCTGTTCTCTAGGTGGGAAGGGATGGCTTCCTGAAGTGATGAACGATGCTGGGCCAAGTGCAGGCTGAAGTGCCTTCTGGCTTTCTGTGGGTTCTAGACCACCAGCGGGAGTTGAGGCTGCCTCATTGCGAAGCTGCAGTTAAGAGCCAAATCCTTCCTCGTCTCTTTTTTCTTCTTTTAATTTCTGGGGTAATAGGGTTTGAACTCAGGGCCTTGCTTGACCTTTTTTCCCCCTCAAAGCTGGCACTCTACCACTCTCGCCACACTTCTACTTTTGGCTTTTTGCTAGTGAATTGAAGAGTCTCATGGACTTTTCTGCCTGAGCTGCCTTGTTACCATGATCCTTAGATCTCAGCTTCCTGAGTAGCTAGGATTACAGGCGTGAGCCACTGGTGCTCAACTCTTCTTCTGTCTTAATGGTACAAGACATTTCAGATTGCCGGGTGGTCATGGTGGAAAAAGGAAGTTCTACGTTTCAAGTGGTATTCACCTGCAAAGAAGCTCATACTGTCAGGGGTCTCCTCATCCTCTGGGTAAGGGTGTGCACGTGCATACGTGCACACGTATGTGTGTGCATGTATGGGTGATGATGGAAAGGTAGCAAAGAGATTGGGAGGCATCTTCTCTTTTAGAAAGCAAGTGTATCAAGGGTTTGTGGTTTCCTGTCATCTGACGTGAGAAAGGAATCTGAGCAGTGGACGCCTACTGGAGTTCTCTTTCAGGGAAGACAGAAGCAGGAGGGGAAGGGGCTTGATCCTCCTTTCTTACTGATGGTGCTATGGTTGATAGGAACTACTTGAGAAGATGACACTGTGTGTGTGTGTGTGTGTGTGTGTGTGAGAGAGAGAGAGAGAGAGAGAAAGAAAGAGAGACGGTACGCTGAGTCAATGTAGGGAGGGCTGACTGCCTCTTCCACCCTCTATCTTCCCAATTCCTGCCTCCCTGCTTAAATTTCTTTAGTCATATTTGCTGAACTTATTTGACCTTGATTCCTCAATGTCACACTAGAATATGCCCCCCTCCCCTTCCCAATATTCCTGTGAGACATGGTAGCCTGCGCTGCTGACAAGAAAGGTGAGAGTATCTCTTTTGCTCTGTGACTTTGCTTCCCTAGGTTGGCTTCTGTCACTCTTGGTGACACAGGAGATGAGTGAAAGGACAAAAAGAATTTCCGCCTGTCTTGGGGTACTGGGAATTCTATTTGCTCTCTCTCACCACTGGCTGATTTGTGTGTTTTGGGTATTGTACTTGCTTCTTGGAGGGTAATTGAAAAATATGGCCCCCAAATCTCAGGTGAGTAAGAAGAAACCCAGCCACCTGCCACTGGCTTACACTTGTAATTTTAGCTGCTCAGGAGGATGAGAGCTGAGTACCATGATTTGAAGCCAACCAGGGCAGGAAAGTCTGTAAAACTCTTATCACCCAATTAGCCACTAAAAAGCTTAAAATGGAGCTGTGGCTCAAATGGTAGAGCACCAATGACAAAAAAAAAACCAAGGGACAGATTCCAGGACCAGAGTTCAAGCCCCAGTATATGCACATGTGCGCGCGCACACACACACACACACACACACACACACACACACACACACATACCACACTAAACTCACAACAAAGCAATTTATTTTTAATTTGGGAGACAGCTTTTCTTTTACCTGCAGTGTGAGTTTGTTGACTGCCTCCTACATTATCCTTGCTAAGTAAATCACCTATGGCACCAGAGATTCTGCTACTGGGTTTTTCTTTTGTCCTCTTTTGGGCCACATCATTTTGCCTGGGGGAGAGCTACTAAACACACAGAGAATGAGAGTGAAGGAATACAGATAATCTTACAAAACTTTCCATCCGATGGGGGTTTTGGAACAGTCCTGCCAAGAAGAAGCCGATGTCTTAGGGTGTGTAAGTGTTGGAGGTGGTAGGGTGTGAGAAAGGGTGGGATATCTGATGACAACATTTGCGATCAAAATCCTGCTCTAGAGATAGCTCATAGCCAAAGGAGGGTGTTGAACTAAGCTGGAGCCAGATTTCTGGCTGATTTGTTTCCAGTTTAGCGTGTGATATTCTTGGCTGGTGATTTACTAGGCCAACGTAATGTGGGCAGTGACCAAGAGGAAAGATTCAATATGGGTGACAAGGCCAGATGAGGGAGATGACAGTCCAAAAGCCAGATGTAAGAGTATGGAATAGTCATGGATGAGGAAGTGAGATAGGGTGCCGTGTAGAAAGGCACTATGAATTGGGGGCAGAAGACTTGAGACTCTTCTCTGACCTTTATGACCTGGAAATGCACAAGAAGAAGATTTACCCTCCCACAGCCTCCATTTTTACCACCTGTAAAATGGAGTCAATGAAAATCTTCACCCTCTTTATATCACAAGAGCATCTCAGGGTAGTGTTATGTGAATTAAATGACAATGTTAAGGCTTCAAAATCCAAGCTTATGCTAACACAAATCGACTACAACTAACAAATTTAATTGAGGATGTAAATACATGAGCATAAAACTGAAAAAAGAGAAATGATAATTAACCACAAGAAAGCAGAGGGAGCTAGGCAGAGAACTGAAAAAAGAACTCAATAGTGAGGGAGTTGGCAAAAGTGTCAGACTCCATCAGAATGGCCACAAGGGTAGCAAGGTCGAATGGCGGCTCAGCTATACACATGCTGAGGGAAAATGGAGTGGAAGCTACCAAGGGGATGATGGGAGGTAGACAGAGAGAGAGGGGTCTTCAAGTTGGTTGAGAGAAAGTCAAATGAGTCATTTAGTGAGGGTTTTTTTATGGTTGGAATCTTCAGTGTCACAGGCTGAAGTTTTGTCTTTGGCTGATGATGTTATTGGGATGTAATAGAACTTTTCATGGGTAGAGCCTAATGGAAGGAAGTGAAGTCATTAGAGATATAGTAATCCACCTATGCTCCTTGCCTGATCATAGACCGCCCTCCAACCCTCAACAAGAGAGCCACCCACTTTGGACTGAAACCTCTGAATCCATGAGCAAAGATAAATCTGTCTTCCTTTAAAATGGTTATCTCAGTTGGGTGCTGGTGGCTTACACCTGTAATCCTAGTTACTCAGGAGGCTAAGATCTGAGGGCTGCTATTTGAATCCAGTTCAGGCAGGAAAGTCTGTGGGACTCTTATCTCCAATGAATCACCACAAAAGCTGGAAGTGGATCTGTAGCTCCAGTGTAGAATGCTAGACTTGAGCAAAAGAACTCATGGATAACACCCAGGACTGGCACGTGTGTGTGTTCAAGTCCCAGGACTGGCACCTGCGTGTGTGTGCACACATGCATGCACACACATACACACACACACACACACACATATACACACAAAGTACTTTTCTCATTGCTTTTGTCACAGCAATGGGAAACTGAGTGATACAGTGAGGCTGGAGGGCAAGGGGAAGTTGCTAGTGACTAGTGGCTGAAGCTGGAGATGAAAGTGAGAAGGGAAGGCTGAACTGGAGACTATGGCAGCTCATCTAAACTGACATTCAGAATGGATGAGATCTTCATTCAAAATGGCAGTCTAAGAGGCTTAATGATTCTTTAGGAGAGACAACATTCCCTTATTTGCTCTGAACCTAGTGATGTGGTTCCAAATGGAATGTAAAGTAAATGTAAGCAGAGAAATCATCCCACAGCGGACAGAAGGAAGGCAAGGCGAACTTGTGCAATTTGGTGTCAGGAGAGCTGAAGGAAAGAGCTTCTGGAAGGAGGTGACTACACGATTTCACCTTTCTGGAAGGGGCCGGTGAGAATGGGATGAATGTAGTTGATTTAAGGGGTGAAAGTTGAAAAGCAAAGGACAGCGAAGGTTGAAAGGGCTTCTCTGAGTGGTTCTTTTGTTCGTGGGCAAGACATTGTTGCTGATGGGTTCAAGGGGAGTGGAGGGCACTGGAGAAGTGGGAGGGATGATGGATTGCTGATGAGCCTATGAAGAATGAGGCAAAGCAGCATGAAACCATTTGTTTGGGCTTTATAGATTTTCTAATAAAAACGTCAAGGTTTTTTTCACACCATTTTGAAAATGTCATCAAATGCAAAACAGTCCTGCTTGTGCTGGTGACAAAGGCTGCATTTCCAATGGTAAATTCCAGCTCACGATGCAATAACAAACCTTGTCAGGTTTGCCTCTAAGTCAAGCGAGGGGTCCAGTTTGGTCTGGGCCCCTTCTGGGTGACCTTTGACCCTTCACAGTAATTGAACCCTCTCAATAGGACCCAGAACTTTCCTGGCTGTGGAGTTTTTGGAAAATGATGGAGGGTTAGTGTTAGCCTGCTGAGACTATCCCTAAGAGCAGAGGGTCCAATTCTTAGCTGTATTTGGGGAAGGCTACTTCTGAATCACTTCTGAAGGCTACTTCAGCAGTCTACTTCTGAATCGCTGACTTTGGTTCCTCTTGATGAAGACGTTAAAAGCATCTTGTCATAGACTTTCTTGTCTCTAGTTTCTCCTCCTTGCAGTCCTCCTCAAATACTCCTTTAAGGTTATTATCATTATAATTGCTTTAGAGCGTCTCTAGCTCAAAAACTTCCAATGGCTCCCTTTTTCCTTCTTATTTTTCTCTTTCTAACATTTTTCTTTACCTCAAGAAGTCCAAAATGCTATCATTTCAAAGCATAAACTACCTCAAGATGATGAGTAAGATACTTGCTATTCTTTCTTCATAGCAAGTTTCAAAATCTATTGTGTTTCACCATTTACAGCCCTCAGTGGAGAAATAAAATTAAAAGATCAGATAGTCTTGAGCTGTACTTAGCTTTTGTAAGATTTTTAGCTGTATGAGAAGACTTGCACACCTTACAATTTTAGAAGAACTGAATCTAACATAAGGCTTACTAAAGCAGAATTTATGCTAGTTCAATTAGAATAAAAAATTTCATTCTTTGTGTGACAGGACAACTTTTTCTATGCTTCTAGAATATTGGTACAAAAGCATACACAAAAATTTTATATTTTTACATGAAGCCTATATATTTTTTTCAAAGAGACCACATTTTGCATTTTACATCTGTAGGACTTTTCTGAGAAGCAACGCTCATCTATTCATTGTTCTTATCGTAGTGTCCCATTGTAGGGAGGGATCACTTCCTTTTTTGCCTTTAAAATTATTGCCAATTCCTGGTTATCTGCATCCTAATTTCCTTGCAGCCTTATCTTCTGCAATTCCTTAGCCAGTATCCCAGCATGGGCCAAATTCAACCAGCCTCTACCTTGTTCTCAACTTGTACTTCTGGCTCTCCAGCACAGGCCTTTGCTGTGGTGCTTCTTTGGTCATTTCCTGTTGAAATTCCATCAAGATCTGTCTCAAATACTTGTTTCTAGAAATCTTTTCTGATCTCTTTAATGTGTAAAGCATGGTTTTTCCATTCTTTAGAATCATTGAGAAACATCAATCAATCTTCTTTCACATGTATTCTAGGTCTCATATGCTGGTCTAATCCAACATGTGCATCTTCTTGAAGTATGCCACACACATTGGTGAGTTCTTGCCCTCAACATCTGCATAGCATGTGGAGATGCAGAGGGCAGCAAGGGCTGCCCATGGTCTGCATGGAAGATACCAGTGACAATGCTGCAGTATCAAATTGCTTGCTGTTGTCTGCTTCTCTGCAGCCATTCAAAGGTTGACAATTGGATTAATACTGTCTAAGCATGGGTTTTGTTTTGTGCAATAAGAAAATTTTTGAGATGCTTAATTTTGAATTTAGAGAGCCATCATAAGGATAATTGACAATGACTCATCTCCTACAAAGATTTGATAGTTTAGACATAGATTCACTGTTGGATTTTATTATAGAAGCCTGGATATATCTGTATCTGAGCTTTCCATATCTAGGATAGATTGTTACTTGTCATTTCTGGCACTCTGACCAAACATTATGACAGTTTTATCTTCACACTAGAAAAGGAAAACAGCCATTTATCCATCCATCTATCAATCCTTCCATCCATCCACTTAACAGATATATAATACCTGCCATGTATCAGGAGGACCCAGTAGTGAGCAAACAGCCAAAGTCCCTGCCTTCACCTACATGCCATCGCATGTACTATCAACCTTTTGTATCCTTAGGCTCTTCACCTGCAGATTCAACCAATCTGAGAGAGAATAAAACAAATTCAGTGCCAGGTATGGTGACTCACACCCTTAATCCCAGTTACTTGAGGGGTAAAAATCAGGATATTCTAAATTTGAGGCTAGGTCAGGGCAAAAAAACTAATGAGACCCTATCTCAACAAACAAGCCAGGTGTGGTGGTTCATGCTTGCCATCTCAGCTATGTGGGAAATGTAGGTAAGAGTATCACAGTCCAAGGCTGGCTTAGGCAAAAGTGTAAGGCCCTTTCTGAGAAATAACTAAAATATTAAAGGACTTTAGGAGGAAGGGGAGAGGAATGTGCCTAGCAAGTGTTAGGCCCTGAGTTCAAACCATCATATTACAAAACAAAACAAAACAATAAAACAAAGAAGAAAAAATCCACATGTACAGAACATCTGAGTATACAATCAATATAGCACTTACACTATATTAGGTACAACAAGTAATTTAGAGGAACAGCTGCAAGACCTGGAACAACATAGCCCTTTCTGGAAGCCTGTTACCATGGTTTACAATAAGGCTACGGAGGCTACCTTGTAAGATATTTGTGTAGATTAAATGCATGGCACACACGAAGTAGTCAGAAACAACGAGTGATGCTGCTTTTGCAGAGCCTGGCTGGATATTGAAGGACCTCATTTTGTTCTTCTTCTTCTTCTTTTTTTCATGGGGCTGGATCTCTGGGCCTGTGCACTGTCCCTGAGCTCTTCAGCTCAAGGAGCGCACTCTATCACTTGAGCTACAGCACCACTTCCTGTTTTCTGGTGGTTAATTGGAGAAAAGAATCTCACCGACTTTCCTGCCCAGGCTGGCTTTGTACCATGATCCCCAGATCTCAGCCTCCTGAGTAGCTAGGATTACAGGCGTGAGCTACCAGCACCCAGCTCATTTTGTTCTTTTTAAGAAGCCCTTCCTTCTTTTACTTTCTTTGGGTCTATTCCTCAATCTGTCAATGGGAGAACAATCTTGATTCCCTTCTCAAAACACCCCAGGAGGCTAGGAGAGGTAGTGTTGCAGCAAGACTGAGCACCTGCAAGGCCAGCCCTCCCTGTGAGGCTCTGCTGCAGGCTCTAGCATACGTCCTATCCTTTAAAGAGCAGGCTCCAAGGGGCTACCAAGAAGCAACTAAGCAGTGACATAAACAGGAAGCTGGTGACAGCGAAGACCTGCCAGAGTCAGAGCGAGCCCTGGGTGGTTGGCTGAGCTTCTGGGAAAGCTGGGATGTGGAGATGACACATCCGACAGCAGGAATGGGGTCTCTCTCTCTGCACAGGGACTCAAGTGAAATTTATATCTTCATTCAAGTACAGAATAAAACACTCCCTTTCTTTTTTCTTAAAAAGACAATGCGAAGTAGCCTGTTTTGTAACTCGTTTTCCTGTCAGGAAAAGCATTCTTTCGACGCTTGTCCCTTTTACTCCATTGACATTCACCTTGTAATTAGTGGACTATCCCTTCATCCCTGCCATTACCTTGCTGATTCTAGAAGGCTAGAAATCCATCCCTGCCTTATTATTTAGAAAACTTGCCTGATAGATGGATCTAGCAGATGATTGACTCTCAGTGACAACAGGATCTACATCTAAAATGATATGTGTAGGTTGCAGATTGATTCATGGGACAGAGCACTGAGCAACCCAAACTCCATTCTGTCTTCCGAATTTCATCTCCAATCTCTTGTCAGTCTCAGAATTGATAGAATAGCCTGCAGCCGTCGAACAGGCTTATGTCGGCAATCACCTTTCTAATTCTTGCATATAGGTGTCAGTACATTAAAAGGGCCAGGCAATGGGCAACAGGGCGGCTTTATTTAGCCAGCCTCATGACAGGCAAATGCTTGAATTCTAGGGAGCTCATGAGATTTCCAACAGCAAGGGGGTAAAGGAAAAGAAAAAGAAAATAAGGAGAGGAAAAAAAAAGCCCCAATGGATGTCTGCCTCCAACTCCAGTAGCCCTGCCCAGTGCAAAAAGATTGCTAACAAAAAGGTTATTCAATGCTTCTTCAAATAAACTCAAAGGTAACAAGTATGGACGGAGCAGATGTCAGGAGACTGAGCGCTACTTTGGAAAACTGCCTAGATAGTTAAAAATAGTGCTTTCTTATTAACCCAAGCATAATGCCGAAAGTCCTTTAAAATAAAACTTCCCAGATGCCACCTGCATCTGACATGGCAATAGGATGAATGCCAGTCCATCCACTGATACTGGAAATGCTCTTAAGAAGCAGCCTCGACTGATTGTTCCGGCACAAACAAATCACAAACTAATTTATGTATTCCTGCAGCTGCAGCCGAGCCTCGGCAGGCGAAGGAGTAGGTCCAATTTACAGTTGACTAGTGCTGCCTCATTCTTTGCAGATTTTGGCGTTTAACTATAATTAAGATTTATTGTTCACTAGCTTGCAGGTCAGGGCAAGCATGACAATATGGGTAACTTTTCTGTTTACTAGGAAAATGTCTGATAGAAGGAAGCCTCGAACCTTCCAAGCAGAACCTGACAGAAATAAATAGTGCCTTTCCACTCCAAGACTAGCGCATTACTGATTTTAATCAGACGTGTGGTGTCACGAGAAGGGAGGACAGGAACAAATCGGAAGGAGCTTTTGCACCAGAAGGGTATGGGCCAGAAGCCAAATCAATTATTGCTGATCTTCTGGATCTGGGGAGAGGCTTGTCTGCTTGCTATGGAAGGGGGTGGTTTCCTTGGCTTCACAGAGGCTATGCAGAACCAGGACCTGTGGGTTTTCACTGCCCTGCCTTGCCTCTCCAGAGGAGAACCATCCTTCATCTCTCCACACTCTCAAGGATGCCCTTGGATCAAGTCAAATGGCCCAGGGAGGAGGGAGGTGGGGTTCAGCAGTCAGCGCCGCTCACCTGCTTTACTGTCTGTCTGCCAAGGTCTTGTTCAGGTGACCCACGACGCAGTGGGTGTGAATGCACCAGCGATGTAAGCAGACAGATGAAGGAGGACACTGTATCCTCACTGGTTTGTTAGAAAGCAGAAATGCTAAAACAGACTGTACTTCCATTTTCCAGCATCTATACTTTATAGTATATATTATTGTACAGCCTCCATGGGATGTTTTGTCCATGCCTATATAAAATAGGAAAACATCACTCAGCTGGACCAGAGATTTAGAGCCTGAGTTCCTCATCCTATGTCTCCTGTTCTTTGCAAAGGAAAAAATCCTTTGCTTTTATATGGTGCTGCTGACTTACAGAAATGTAATTTTACATGATAATGTACAAAATGTCTTTGTGTCTCACCTTATTCTATGAGATTTAAAATGAGGTTTTGAAAAATCCATGCATCACATTAAGAAAAAGAATATGATAAAATAATGGAGAAAGTTGTACAATTTCTTCATTGTCCTGTTTTACATTGCCTGTCTGTTAATATTCCAGCTACCGGTTTGTAGAAGGAATGGGGGGCATGATGAACTCTGTGTGATTTAGCAGTCTAGGGGTGCCTTAACACAAACACATTTGTTTTCCTCTCTACATTAACAAGTTCATTAGATTCTTAAAAGTAGAAGGTGAAAGAAATGTGAAATGCAGGTATGTGGTGGACAGTCACATTCAAAAAGAATTTAAATTTTTAAAAAATTAAAGAAAAAAATTAAATGCATTTGGACAGCCAAAGGTCTTTTGTAGTTCAGATATCAAGATTTCTAATCTTGTGGGATCCAGTTCACTTAAAATCTTGTCAAATCACGAAGGAGGAAAATGTATGACGCGGAAAGGTGGATTTTAGTGCTCAAATTTGCCTGTTAAATTTTTTTTTAAATAAAGCAAACCCACAGCTGCACCTGAGATAGTCTTCTTGGTTTAATCTTGCCAGTTTGCTTGAGTATTACTTTATTTCAAGGAAGGTTGAGACAGCTCAGAAAGAAAGGTTGAAGGCAGTCTCACCAAGCACAACCTTGACCCATTCACGAGCCTCATTTCCAAGCTGTGAGACTTTGAACTTGATGATGCTCTGCAAGGTCATTTCCAGTGATCACAAACAGCCACCACACTGCTCTCCTGCACTGCTGATACAAGCAAAACACATTTATAAACACGCGCTTCTGCCGTCATGGATGCAGATGCATGGAAAAGGACGTGCAGGACACTGTAGTCATTTAGTGAGCAGGACATCATCAGGCCCCTACCCTTAGGTGTCCACCAGGATGCGGGGAGGGAGGAAGCTGCCCACGCTCAGAACAGGTGGGAAGCCGGGGAAAATCACTTTGCTCTCAGCTGGGGAGGGCTTTGTGGAGGAAGCAGGATTTCAGGAGCTGCTGGAATGATTGCAGGAGACAGCTTGACAGGATAGGATGGGGCAGGTTTCCAAGCACAGGGACTCCTGCCCAGGAAAGAAGGAAATCTTGAAGGAGGGAATATGTGTTTTGTTGAAAGGGCAGTGGGAAAAATTCCAAGATAGAAGAGAGGTGGAGCAGACCATCCCCTGGCCGCATGACTCGGATCCACAGGATGTAGGAGGTCATTTCCTCTCACACAAGCACAATGTCCTCATCTCTGCGGAGGACATAATCACTTTGTTACAGTCCCAGACATTTAGTGCTGTTTGGTAAGAGGACTGTTGTTGGGGCTACAGTTTAGTGGTAGAGGGTAAGCCTGGCATATACAAAACCCTGGGTTTGGGTCCCAGCACCAGAAAACAGGCCAAACAAGTCACTAGACCTCAACAATCTTGACAGAGCATTATAAAGTCAGTGCTCTCAGGAGGCTGAGATCTGAAGATTGAGGTTCAAAGCCAGACTGGGCAAGAAAGTCCTATCTGTGAGACTTTTATCTCCAATTAACCACCAAAAAGCCAGAAATGGAGTGGTGGCTTAAATGGTAGATCTCTATCCTCAAGGGTAAAAGCTCAGGGACTGCCTAGACCCAGAATTTCAAGCTCCAGGATGGTAGCAACAACAACAACAACAACCCCACAGGAAAACAAAACAAAAACAAAAACAAAAGTGAGGGCTGATTCATTGGACTGTCTGGAAGAGATAAAATATATGACAACACAGTGAAAACAACTTCATTGTTTGAACATGTTTAAAATGTGTTTTTTTTTAAATTAGAGAAGACCCTGAAGTAACAATTATTTCCTGAAGTAGAAAGAATTGAGAATTACAAAGAGGAGTATTAATAATTTTCTGTTTTCAAGGAAAAAATACTACACAGACATCAGAAGTTTTAGATGCTTGTAATTGATAACTTCTAAGCTATTTTCCACAAATGCTACCGGGATATTTAGACCTACAAACAGTTTCTGAGAGACTGGCTATTTCATTAAACCTTTCTATATTAGCTTTCTACCTGAGATAATTAATTTATGTATGAGATAATTAATATGTATGACAATACATACCCAGTTGTACCTTGCCATCATTTAGAAGGATCGATTTTCTTAGTTTGCTAAGCTATTGTTTAATAGAGAATAGTTTGTTTTTGCTCAACTGTATGTGTTTATTAATGAGATTAAACATTGTTTTTCATTTGTTTATTAGAAATGTATATTTCTTTCGCAAATATTCTCTTGCCTACTTTTGGGAAATGTTGCTGTTTCTGGTTTTCTTTATGTGTTTTGTTTTACTTGTTTATGAAACTTCTTTAAAGAACATGAATCATTGCCTATGACTTACTCAAAATTTTGAGTTCTTGAGGTATCTATGAGTTCTGAGGAAATTTTCTACTGGGTATGCAGAAGAATGTCTGATGCTGTGGACAGCCCTCTGACATGCCATGGTATATTGGTCTATCTCTTGTCTCTGTTCCCCCATGCTAGGTGAGAAGCATGGGGCTTCTCTGACGTGTCCCCCACTTCCCAGGGGGCCCAGCATACATAGATGGCACTACACACTTGGTTGGCAAAAATTCAGTTTAAAGTCCCCATACCTATCACTATGGCATGATTTTCCTCACACACATGTCCACAAATCACATGATTACAGGACCAAACACTTTTCTCCGGCATATATATATATATATGGATGTATCCTTTCCTTTAGTTTTTGCTTGCATCTGCAAACGGATGTTTGCTGTCTCTACCTCCCAATCTCATACCATGCAGGGGCTTAGCTCTGGGAGGCCTGGGAGATAGCTGGTGTATAAAGGCACATAAGGCTTTTTAGCTAGGGGAGCTGGAGTCAGAACAGCGGTAGCAGACAGGACCTTTGGGTCAGGAACAACAAAGCCTGTATGCAGCTTCACACAGGAGGACTGAGCCCAGAATCCTAAGGCCCTTGCTATCAGCTCCAGAAAATTAAAAGGAATCTAGCCCACCCTCCCTGAATTCTTCCCTCCCTTGCAACACTTCCTTTTCTTCTATCCTGGGTCTCCTCTTCCCCAGTATCTTTCTTCCATCTTCCTTCTATCTCCTCATCTTCTTGCAGAGTTCTCCCCTCTTTCTCCTGCTCTCTCCTCCCTCCCCATGAACGTTCCCAAGCTTTCCCCCTGTCTTTATTTCTCTCCTTCCTCCAGTCAATAAAAGAGTATTGTCTAGATACTATGAACCTTTTGTATTTGTATTTAGTTTTGTCATTTTAACAATGTTATACAGCACACAATATTTCCATTTTACAGATGAAATGTGGAAATAGTAGGAAACAGGGCATATTAAAAAGATTTAGTAAGGTCAGGCATTAGTGGCTCATGCCTGTAATGAGCTACTTAGGAGGCTGAGATCTGAGGATTATGGTTTGAAGTCAACCCCGGGCAGGAAAGTCAGTGACTCTTTTAACTCCAATAAACTACTCAGAAAAAGCCAGAAATGGCACTGTGGTTCAAGTAGTAGAGGGCTAGTATTGAGCAAAAAGAAGCTCAAGGACAGTACATAGGCCCTAATTTGAAGCCCCAGGACCACCAAAAAAAGAAGAAAGAAAGAAAGAAAGAAAGAAAGAAAGAAAGAAAGAAAGAAAGAAAGAAAGAAAGAAAGAAAGAAAGAAGAAAGAAAAAAAATATTTAGTAAATGAGTAGAGGAGCCCCAGTGGCTTACACCTGTAATCCTAGCTCTACTCAGGAGGCTGAGATCTGAGGATCATGGTTGGAAACCTGCCTAGGCAGAAAAGTCCATGAGACTATTGTTTCCAATTAACTAGCAAAAAAGTGGGAAGTAGAGCTGTCAGTCAAGTGATAGAGTGAAGGACTTCAGCAAAAAATCTCAGGGATAGCACCCAGGCCCTGCCCTGAGTTCAAGTCCTAGACTGGCACACACACACACACACACACACACACACTTATGATTAAAATGTACTGAGGGAGTGATGGAGATAGGCTTTGAATCCACATCTTCTAACTGTCCAGCTTACATTCATGGGCATCATCTGTAGCCTGCAGAGAATGGGATTTCAGAGGGCCTAAAGTGCACGTGAGTGAGGCCGTGCAGCATGGCACAGGTATTCCTCCAACTTTACCCATGAGCACCAGATTTGGTGCCATACTTTCTTATCCCTACCCATCTGTGCCAGTCCCCACTCACCTGTGGCACTCCATCATCACCCGTCTTCATTCTATTCCTTTGTTTTTCATTCATTATGCTGCAAGTCCACTGCTTCCTCCTCATGGCCAAGGAGGCATTATTACTTTGCAAACAAAACATGTCTTGCTCTCCCTGGAAGATGGGTCGTCTGTAGAGATTTCCTGCAGACTGCTGTGCTCATCATGGCTCAGGATTCTTGTAAACTGCGCTCACAGAGGGTGGCACTTCCTGCCGGAGGGAACCTTGTCCTCTCCCTGACCTCTATCTTATTAGCCTTTGTCGTCCATCTTAGAATCCCTCTCTCTTTTGTCGTGTCCTAGGCAAGGAAAGAACCATGCCATTTGGAGATGGCAGGGGCAGACAGACAGTGCAAAATGTGACATGTTCTTGACTCTGTCTTCATTGTCCATTTAGATGCTCGCTCAGAATCAATGAAGGCCAAGTCTGCCTAGGTCTTGAGCTACAACACAGTCAATTATGTGGAAAGAGCAGAGAATTTCTTCCTGGCCCCTTTATGGAACCTTCCTTAAATGACACAGTTCTGATTGCTAGCTGGAGCTGAGAAAGCATTTCAGGGGCTCCACCTCATCTACCTCAGGCAACATAGGCTGAGAGCTTTGTTTTGAGCCTAGCCTAGCAGTTTCTCTTTCTAGACTCCTTGGACATTTTCTGTCTGGGTTTTCAAAGGGGCAGAGACTGCACAGCAAATTCAAACCTGGCTTTTTGACTGAGGAAAGCCTTTGGTATGAAGAAATAAAAGAACAGACATTAATAGCTTGGAAAACAATGGTAATATTTAATTAACCTTTGGAAATGGCTGATCTGCACATCTGCACGTGTCAGCTCATCCTTGGAACAGAGGCGCTGTGTATGCCAAGGCCAAAATCAACACTCTGGGCCATGCGTTTCCTCCATGGGGATTTCACAGGGGGAGAAAAAGTAAGAATATATTCGCCTTCCCTCCCCTCTCCCCAACCAGTTGTTTTACTTTTAAAAATTCATGTGATCCAGTGCCCCTGTTGGGGTTGAACGTGGCCTCTTGTGCTGCACATCTGAGGGCCCTGAGTTGAAGCCTGGCTCCTTTCCCTGTCATTGTAACAGACAGGCCAAGAGCCTCCTGGGGAGCGGAGGGTCAGTTCTGATGACAGCAAAAATCAGCTCTATGCACTTGGAGCTCTCCCAGTGCGGCACCAATCCACAGGACAAAGAGAATTAGACTCACCTGCTAGTGTCAACGCTCTGGCTTTTCTAGTGATTTTTTCCCCCTTTTTCTAGTAAAGGTGGTGTGTTCTCTTAGTTTGAGAAGTCGTGGCATCCAGGGAGTAAGGGGTTTGGCTCATTAACATATCACCTGGTTAAAATAAATCAATATTGATGGAGTTGTTTAAGGTATTCCCTCGAAAGTAGCTGGTGTATTATGCTGATCAACCGGTTACTCCCACCAGACTAAATAGAAGCCCCCTTTTCCTGCTCTGCATCTTAAGAAGCATTTCCCTTGATGAAATCTGGAGCTGGGTGGATAGTGTCTAATATGTTTTATTTACTTTTATCAATCGCTATGGCAGAAAGAATTAGGGAGGGCAAGATTTTGCTCTTTGGAATGTCCAGGAATTAAAGAAGGTGTTTATAGGAAAATGAATATGGAAGAGATGATTGGTACCTTTAGACTTCATGTATACATAAGTCAAGTCACAGAATGCACGATGAAATGTTTAAAGAAATTGCTGGAACTTGTGAAAACTTCTTGTTTTCATGGTTTTTGCATGATTAAAGGGAAATGTTTGGAGATATTAAGAAGTATCTGGGAAAACTATAAAGCTTTAAGTAAGATTTAAGGCATGTAGAAACTTGGTCAAGAAGGAAAGAAGAACACTTGGCTGGGCAGAGTGGTTATTGGGTTGTTGTGCCCAAGTGGGGCATGACAATTGCAAAATGATCTACCTGTTATTCTAGCAAGATCAATACATGTGGAGATTAAGAGGTAGACTAGGATGTGTGAGAAGAAAATGAGCTCTCCAGGTGTAGCTCATATGTGCGGGCCTGCCAGTGACTCAACTCACAAGGCAAAGTCAAGAAAGTCAATGATTACAATGACCCACATGCCACAAATATCATTTACAAATATTCAATGGCAATTGCTGGATTGAGAACCCAGGTTGTTTTGGTTTCCAAAAGCACAGCAATAATGTTTTCTGAGGATAGGAAATTACTTAATCCATTCCACACGTGAACGAGATGCTTTTCCAATTAATCCCAACCTCAAACCTATGGAGCAAACTTATTAGTGTTAGTCTCACCTTTCAGGTGAGGAATCTGAGGCAAAGAAATGAATAGTAACTTGCTCAGGGTTGTACAGGATGTACTGATTCTGAGTAATCATTCAAGAGCTGGCTTGTCAGCAAAAAGAGGAAGAGTTGAGATGGAGAAGAATGATCAGTTTTGCCAGTTTACACTTGTTAAGTGAGCCTTTTCTTCTCATTTTGTTTTCGTTGTGTTTAGTACTTGGACTCATTACTCAACTTGGCTTTCAGAGTATCCGAGTAGTGTTCAGAGACAGCAGGGTTAAGCTCTCTACGTGTACCCTGGGACATAGAAAGCAAGAACAGGTTGGATTGAGATTTTTGAATAAACCTTTCCAACTTGAAAGCAGTTAAGGGAAGAAAGGAAGCCAAATCAATTCTTGAAAATAGTGGAGAGGGGAGAGCCACATAAAAATAACACATTCTCCTCCCAAACCTTCTCTTCACCAAAAGGCAAGCTCAGCCTAGGAAGAAATTATAAAGAAGACAGAATGGCAAACCAAAGAAGATTCTTATTGGTAACAAAATGGAGCATCTTCTATCCTAGATATTCATCCTGGACATAGATGGCTCAGTTCTTTAACTGACCCCTAAGAAGATAGATGGCTTGAGTGTGAGACAAGAGCTTTGAGGCTCCTGAGGGCATTGAATTGCAGAGCTGTGAGGGGCCTCAATTTGTGAATGGCTTGAAGTACCTAGTGAGCTCCATGAAACCACTCAAAATTAAGAAAATTTGGTGGGTTGGGCATTTCTCAATGGAAATAGCACACAAAAGTAAGGTTCTGAGGTCTGAGTGTCCAAAGTGTCTTATCTGTGGGGGCTATCAGTCCATTTCTCGTCATTGTAACTGTCACTGTAGCCAGGAGTAGATGTAAACTCCTTAGAAGTTTACTTGTCCATCATTCAGGAGTCTGGGGACTCTGCAAGTGTGGTAGGCATCTGGTGAGGGCCTTGTTGCTGTGTTATCCCCTAGAGGGAGGCAGAAAGGCAAAGGAGTATGAAGACAGAGAATTTATTCTTTTCACCGTATCCCACTGACCACCTTCCAAGAGAGCAGCATTAATCCATTCCCGAGGCAGTCTTCACAACCCAATCGCCACTTAAATATCCCCCTTCTTCAATTTAATTATAACTGGAGATTTGGAAAGGACAGGCAAACCATAGCAAGGCCATGAGATAACTAGCCTAAGGTCTGTTTTGGGCCAAGAAACGCCTCAGACATCGAAACTAGAGGCCACCAAAGGCAACACGAATAACGAGAACTACTGCTGGTGGAAAAAAAAAATCACCAAAGGCAAGGGACTTCTTCCACGTCCCATGCATTCATGCTGGGCTAATTCCCAGAGCTGCTCAACTATCACTTTCAGTGATTAGCTCTCTCATAAAATCTAAGTTGACTCCCAGGAGGTGGGGAAAGAAAAATGGTTGTGCATACATAAGAATGGAGGCTGTGTAAATGTGTGTGTGTGTGCACACACATGCGCATGCCTGGGCGCGTTTTTGCATGCAAGCAGTGAGAAGCTGAGGATCTGAACAGTTTTCTGAGATTCCCCAGAATACAGAAGGCTTGTGGTACATATGGGAGAACTGACAAGTATACCAGAAGGTGAGGAAATGGCTGGAAGCAACACTAATGCCACTCCATCTGGAAAGAGGGGTACTGTTTAGTACGTCTGGAAAGCATTATTTCTGCAAATAGCTCAACCTCTATCAACTTTCAGGCAGGGATCCCGATCTGCTGCCAAAACGAGATCTCCCTGACGGCAGTAGGGTGGGAGACGCTGAGCAAATGAACTAATAGCACAAAGCAGGAAATCTGTAGAGATGGCAGCCGTGACGGTACCACACAGCAAGCACCTGCCTCTCTCCAAAAAGACAGCCTGGCTTCGCATCACATTAGGCTAGGTCTGCTTGTTGGGGGGATGAGAAAGGGGCGGGTGGATCAACCTGATGGTATTTGGAGCTCAGCAGCCATTTCCAACTATTTCTCACAATGTTTTTTGGGCACAGAAAAGCTCCAAATAGAGTTAGCCAAATAGCTTTCCTGCATTGATTTTTATCCCCGTGGGTATTTTGAAGGAAATTAAATCCATGTGTTTCTGATTCGGTTACCATTAGCACATGAGAACAGTGTTTTGTGAGAGTTACAGGATGCCGTGGGTGCCTTCGCGCACTGCAGCTAAATGCCATAAAACCGTCTAGCCAGACACGGAGGTGCAAGAAGCCCGGTGCGTGCTGCTATACGCCATTTCCCTGCCTGTCCAGAAGGCAACATGCTTTTGTCATTTGCATTCTTTCTCAATGTAGCACAACATGTTTTCTCGTGCCTGTTAATCATCTATCATTTCCAATTTGAATGAAGCCGTATTAGTGGGGATGATGAGAAATTGCCTTTAACCACTAATCACTGGATGAGATTCATTCATATTAAAAAAAAAAAAAAGCCACAAAGACTGACACTGGTCTCCAGTTCTAGGGGGTAAAGAGACCAGTGGAAATGCAGATCCTGCAACTCCTAAGCAGGTAAGCACATACAGGGCAGTGAGAAATGCTAGTTAGCCTTGGTCTGGGAGCAGATGGTGGGGTCAGGGCGGGGGGGGGGGCGGGGGACACAGGTAAGTGGGACTCTTTGGGTTCCTGCTGCTTTTTACCTCTAAACTTCTTTCTTGATCAGTTGCTTTTGGTGCAGGCCCCTTGGTAAGCCCACCATCATCTTATGAATGGAAAATGGGTCTCTTTTTCTTCTTAGTCATCACATTCATTGCCTAAACCACTGACTTAGACTAGATGGACCTTTAGAGTTTACAATAGTGTAAAAACAATACCTTCTACGTAAGCTGTACCTTAGATTTTTGAATTTGGTTCTTTTCCCAAGGCTAGTGGCCATCTGATATTCTCCTGTGATGCTGGGCAGAGAGAGGGGACCGTGGTGCTCAGTCTTTTGTTACCCACAATAACCGGTGAGATTGTGATGGAGTGAACACTGCCACTCCACAGTGCATTGGAGTGCTAAGCTGCGGTGTGTGACAAATGACGTAAGCTAAGTATATTTTCAATGTATGATGTCATCAGTTTATGATGGGCTTATTGAGATGAAGTTTCTATGTTTTAAGTCCCAAGGTGGTCAAGGTTTTTTGTTTGGGACATAAAAAATGCTTTGCATTTTTTTTTTTGGTTTGGAGGGGAGATACAGAAGGAAGAAGCAAGGACTAGTTTAATTGTAGTCATACTGACTGGGATTTTATTTTCTAATTTCATATCACCTTTACATTCTACTTTCCAAAGCAGGCAAGATGACCCCCCCCCCCGCCCATTTTGTGAATGGTGTAAGGATCAGGACTGGGTAATTTGCTAAGGACACAGAAAACAGAGCTTGTATGTAAAAAAGGTGGTGTAGGGTGTCTTTATTCTGACTCCCAAAGCTCATGCTATTTTCTCACTATTCCTACACTTCAATGTGACGAATGGTAACCATACACATGTAATATATGGTATTTTTTAGCTGGAACTACAGAATGGGATTCCTCCTACTTACTGAGTAAGCTGTCACTGTGAAGAACATTTGGTTTGAGTTTTGAAGGATAAACAGGAGCTGGTTTAAGATGAATTGCAGACAGCAATTGCAGAGGGAGTGATGTGTGCAAAGACACAGGGTGAAGAAGAAGAAACAAACTATTTCAGGAGTACACATATACTTTTAGCTCATTGTGCCAACACTGATTAAAGTATGAGCTGGTAAAAAACATTCGCTATCACATTTCTCTAAAGGATATAATTTCTTTCCTTTCCTTTTTTCTTTCTCCCTCCCTCCCTCCCTTCCTTCCTTCCTTTCTTCCTTCCTTCCTTCCTTCCTTCCTTCCTTCCTTCCTTCCTTCCTTCCTTCCTTCCTTCCTTCTTTCCTTCCTTCCAT